>NW_024870846.1:4980000-5512500 GCF_019054845.1 Dipodomys spectabilis
TAGTATGTAGCTTCCTCTAATATAAAGAAAGAAAATCTCATAGCTGCTCCTCAGAACGGAGAGATACAGATTTAGAACTATGAGCCCAATTTTTGGAACTGTGGCATCCATGAGACCTAACATCACAGACACAGAGCTCAGAATGCTGTCTCTCTTGCATGCTTGGGGCACAGGAAGCATTTCTCTCTCTTTCTCTCTGTTTTGAACTGGAATGTGAGTCATCTAGCTCCAGCTCACCATTTCCTCAACAACGTGCTCTCTCTCTCTCTTTCTCTCTCTCTTCCCCTCTCGCTCGCTCGCTCTCGCTTTCTCTCGCTCTTGCTCTCTCTCTCAAACTCCTTGTTTTGCTCCTTAACAAAAGTACTGAGGATCGGATTTCTGAGCGAGAATTTTTATTTACCAAAGGCCAATGTGAAAAATCTGAACATCCAAATAAGATTTTGGTTTTTCATATCTTTTCCTTAGATCCATAATGATTCTTCAGGTGTTAACTCACAAGCAATTTAACATCTGCTCTCTCATGCTGAGGCTCAAGCTTCTGTGTTCCAAGAAACTTCAGCTCCTACTGCAGCCGTGGCCTGTGGAGCCTCAGTTCACCACCAGTGTATTCTTCCACCAGAGCTTAGTTTTGCTTAACCTGTCCTTGGCTTTAGCACATCCTCTACTCTTTCCTTTTTGTTGCTTGTGAGGCTTGAATTCAGGGCCTGGATGCTGACCCTGAGCTTGTTTGCTTACAGCTAGCGCTCTACCACTTTAAGCCACAGCCCACTTTTGTTTTTCTGATGGTTAATTAGAGATAAGAGTCGCATGGGCTTTTCTGCCCATGGGCTTTTCTGCCCAGGCTGGCTTTGAATGTGATCCTCAGATCTCAGCCTCCTGAGTAACTAGGCCTACAGGTATGAGCCACTGGTACCTGGCTACAGTTTCTAGTCTTTAAACACTCCGTCATCATGGTTGCTCCCCCTATGGTTACCTTAACTCATCTTCTTCCCTTACTTATCATTCATTGTAATTCCTTAGCTATGACATAGTATAAGTGTAATATTACAAAAATTATTTCTCCCATTCTGGCCATCTTTAACTCATCCAATACGTAACTGCCAAAATATTCTTTCAGAAATCAAATATGATGAGCTGAGTAGTGGTAGCTCACACCTACTTATAATCTGATTTTGTAGGGGGGACAATAAACAGGAGAATAATGGTTCAATGTCAGCCTGGGCCTAAAGGGTCACTGCAGCTGGGCATAGTGCCCCCCATCTGTCATCCCAAATTCTGCCGGAGGCTAAGATTGAGGGGGTCACGGTTCCGGGCCAGTCTAAGCAAGAAAAAAATAAAGAAAGAATTAATAAATAAAGTGGTCAGGAGATACATCAAATGTGACTATTTCAAAGTGCTGTTCAGTGAGAATTTGACAAAGATGTGCCATTTAATCAAGCAATTTATTCATGCAGAGCATCTTGATCAGTGTCGCCCTTTTCAACATTCTCCATCCCCTTGGACGGGTCCCTTTCTTCCTTTTCTGAATTTTGTCCTATATATGAATAAAATGAGTCAGACCCAGAGAAGTGATGGTTGCACAGTATACTTCATTTGTGGTAGGGAATGTGTGCATAAACCTATAAGTGAACACCTTGGGTGGTATGTACATGTTTACAAGTGAATTAACAGAAGTAGGATAGACTCCACGGAAGCTCAAATAGCAGGATTCTTTTAGAAAGACTAGGTCAAAGCCCAACAAAATCCACACCAGCATGTGGGTACTTTCAAGAGGGGGATAGGATCAATGGGAAAGGGGTAGATGAGAGGAAGGAAGGTGGAAAATGCAGTCAAGAATTCCTTTTCTATATTCCTGTCTTTTTTATGAACAAAGTCTGGTTGGAACGCACTCACATTGGCCTCTTTATGGCGGTTTTCATGTGTCTAGAGAGAATCTGAGTGCACACTTGCCCTTTAGAGACACGTGTGGACGCTCACTTTCCATCCGCATGCCTCCAGACACCGTCACCATTTCTGCTGCGTGAGAGATGTCTCACCTCACTGCATCACAAAAACCATTCCACCCTCATCCCTAATCCCAGACTCTGAGTTCATTGTATGTTATTTCACAGTCTCTATCCATGAGCCCATTTTCTCATTTCTGTTGATCTAAAGTATATTTCCAATTTTGTCCAATGGTAATTACATATTATTGCGAAAAATTCATTTCAGATATAGCTGCTTTAACAAGAGTCTTTTATGATCCCAGGAAGGTAAAGCAGTAATTTCCAAATGCCAAAACGATGACACTTTAAGGAAGAAATGAGGAGATTTTCATGTTTCTTCCAAAATGGATTCTCCTTTACATGATAGGTTAGTAAGAAAGCTCTCGTGAATATACAATCTCATCCTTTCAATTCTTAAATATCGTAATGTGATTTTGTTTGGGGAAATCTTACACACAGAATCCTTTCTGGGCCATTTCCTATATAGAGCATGATATGAATCAAACTGAAAGCAGCACTAAGACTGGTGCTGCTAGCTAGCTTCTGTTTAGTGTGCAGCGTCACGGGGGTGGTGGCAGGAGAGGGGTGACTGTGAATATCGAGATGTACGTGGAGTCGAGTGAGTTGCACCCTTTCTCTCTTGGGAAGCAGAAACCCTTCTGCACTGCATTCTATATGCATTCATTTGAAAGGCAATTAGGATTCCTATGGAAGTTGTTTTAGTACTGCAAATAGCATTCATTGTTTTTAGTAAAATTACAACAGATGCTCATAGTTTGTAGTTTTAATGGTAGAGATAACATTCCTCAATGTAATCAAAATGTTTTCAGCTAATACAATGTCTATGATGGCTTAATTATAAAACAGTAACTCCATGGTTACTGGGAAACTTTATGGCTCTGTCCTTGAATGTGCAAGTTTCTTACCATGATCCCTTAGTACGTGTGAGGTCCGGTAACAGTTTTATCCAGCCTTCTTCATAAAAGCAGGAATAGCTCTGCAACTTTATTACCATTGACTCAGTTACCCAGCCAGATAAACAGAGACTTGGCAGGCAGAGAGAGATGCTTTGGTGTGGATTTGGCCTGGGAGGCCTGGTGCTGGGTACTCAGTTTCCTTCAACTCCCAATATTCTCTTCCTTTGAATGGTCCACTGGCTCAGTCCATAGCACAAGACTTCCTGATGTTTCTGTGTTTGTTACTCTTTTAAGTCAAACAGCCCTCATCTCAGCCTGTATCTTTTAATTTATGTTTTATCATCTTCAAGGAGCAACATTTTTTTTGTGGTTCTGGGAATTGAACTCTGGATCAGGAGCTTCCCAGGCAAATTTTCTACAACCACCATACCACCAGTTCTTTTTGCTTTAGCTAGTTTTACAGGTAGAGTCTCGTGCTTTTGCTCTAGCCCACATCCTAAGCACTCATGAGTGGGTGGGATCATAGGAATCTTACCTTTCCAGTTATTCTAAGGAATACCATTTCATTCATGCAGATACCTGCAGGATCTGACTCATCGTTTCTGGATTTGAACATTAAACTTTCCCAAAGTTATGCCTTTTCCTGCCAGTGGACTTTGATTTTTAAGTGGCATATACATCATTGCTGAGCTCACCAGATCAATAGACATAATGTCACAGTTAACCTCTGTAGCTTACCCCTCTAATGACAATGGTAGAGGTAGGTTAATTTCCCAAATTGAGTTCATAACTTTTGGAGCTGTGTCACAGTATCTTCTGACTCATAGCCAAGTGTTCCTTAGCATATCTCACAGATGAGCTTGCTATTTGAGAAAAGATTGCAATGTGATTGCAGAGAAGAAGGAGATGTTGAAAAGATTAGTAATTTGCAGTTTTTGCACACAAAATAATTTTATCCCAGTAGAAATTTGGTTAAGGGGATGATGATATATATTGCTAAGTATAAATAGGTGAAATACAATGTTTGCTCAAAGGAGCAACTCTATCTTAGTGGGCTAAAGGGAGCATTTATCCTAAGTATATTACTTGTAGGTTAGAAAGTGAAACATAATTATATGTATTCCTGTATAATGCATTTTGAAAATTACTAGAAGAACATGGTATTTAAAATGAATAACTTGTTATTTAAGTCTTTGAACATACGCAGTCATTGTAAAAAATGAATCTTTGGGACATCTCTTTACTTTCTCATAAACAACATTCACAGATGACATCATGACTATCAGTGACTAAATTTTATGAGTCTTCAGAAAAACACAACACTGCTGGGTGTCTGAGATATCCTGCGAGGAATTTGCAATTCAGTCATGACATTAAGAGCTCACGGCTTCCCAGTCACAGGAACCTAACTCGAATTAGCCTGTGTAGATAAATATCTTACAAGCAGAGTACAAATATGACAGTAATTTCAAACATCATATCACAAATCTGTGTCGCCAGTACTTATCAATTTGCTTCTACAGATGTATTTATGACTGCTGTAAATGTCTCATATTTTAAATGATTATGTGGCATCTTTTTGGGACTAGAGTGTAGTTTTATGTTCCGGGCTACACCAAGGACTTCATTTCTCCCTAGTTTGGTCCTACGTTTAGAAGCCATTGAAAATGTTTAGAGATTGACATTTTTCACCTAAGTACTGATGGAATAGATTCTGCTGAGCAGAACATTAGTCTTAATTCATGGACTATCTTATAAAAATATTTTTATTTGAAAATGCTAAAGTCAGAAGGGTTACAGTTACATAAGAAGTCAGGCAAAGAGTACGTGTCCTTTTGGACAATATCACCCCTTCCCTCCCTCTCTCCCAGTTTTTCCCTCCCTTCTCACCCACAACTTGTATAGTTCATTATGAACATAGTGTCCAGTGAGTACCACTGCTGTATTTGCTTATGCTTTGTCCCTCCATTTCCGTGCTTCACCATTCATTCCAAAGACATGTAGACAAACAAACAAGACAAAAAGAAAAGAAAAAATAGCAAACAACTCCCATCTCTGGTTTCCATTTCCTGTATTTCATTTCAATAAATATTATTTTGTATGATCAGATGCACATAAACATTGTTACTTTCTGTTCCTCTCCTAAGATTATCCTCCTTTGGTCTCATTGTGTGGATGCCTAGACACCTGCATGATTTATTATGTCCCAATGAATTTTAGATCTAGCTTCCACATATGAGAGAAAATATATGCGTTTGTCTCTCTGAGCTTGGCTTATCTCACTTAACATGATTTGCTCTAGGTCCATCCATTTCCCTTCAAATTACATAATATTATTCTTTGTAATGGCTGTGTAAAAATTCCATTGTATATAGGTGCCACAATTTTTGGATCCACTCATTTATTGTAAGGCATCTGGGCTGTTTTCACAGCTTGGCTGTTGTGAATAATGCAGCAATGAACATGGATGTGCAAACATCTTTATGGTATCTTGGTTTGTGATGCTCAGGGTAGATGCCCAGGAGTGTTATGGCTGGGTCGTAGGGAAGATCTGTGTTTAGTTTGAGGAAGTTCCAGACTGCTGTCCAGAGTGATTGTAAACCTTACATTCCCGCCAACAGTCCAATAGGGTTCCTTCTTACCCACATCCCCACCAACATTAATTCTTGTTCAAATTCACAATGTTGGCCAATCTAACTGGGGTGAGATGGAATTTCAGAATTGTTTTGATTTGCATTTCCTTTATGGTCAGGGTTGTGAGCATTTCCTGACTGTGTATGGAAATGAAGCACTCAGCACATGCTTGTGACCTGAGAGGGAAGTCCAAGTCTAGGTTTTCCAAAAACAATGAATTTCAAAATTACACAAGAACTAGGCCAAGACATTGGCATCTAATCATAATGAGGAAAGATATTATTGCTACTAGAAATAGCCAGCCATGTAATATAGAGTAAATTTTACTTTAATAAAAATGTGATGTCAATATTAAAAGCACATTGTGAGACATTATTTTACCTGTGAATATATCTTATTAGCAATTTATTTTAAAATGTCCCTTGCTCAACATATAGAGGGACATACAATATGAATAACCAAGCAAATTCAAATGACCCTTATTGAAATCTGTAATATTTTCATATAAGGGACACACTTAAATTGTTGGTGTTATCTGAAAAGAACTGAAGATAAAAGTTTCCCCTAGTGATGCTAGGCAGTTTTATTCATATAATTACTAATAAGCACATTACATTTAAATAATATATTTGTGCGTTTCTTAGAAGCTGAAGAAAGCAGTACTGTGAATATCAGTCCCTATTGGAATAAGCAATTTCTATTCTAGCCCCTCCATAAAATGACTATCCTGTGAAAATAAAATAACTTTGGGAAGTTATTTATTATGCAAAATACTCTCCATAAGGTATTGAAGTTGGAAAGAAAAATAGGACAGATAATTAAGCTGCTTCTAATTTTTGCTTTAGTTTTGCACATGTTAAGCAAAACTTGTACCCTTCTTGAATCCTCCTGCGCTAGAAGGTTGAATAAAAGTAACACGATTGGGAGGTTTCCAATGTAGGCTTGAGAATCACGACTGGCTTAAGGAGTAGATTGGAATTACCTCAGCAAGAAGTGAGACTGGTGCAAAGCACTGGTGAGGGAGATGGATGAAGGTCAACCGTGGAATAGCACTTAGAAAAGCTATATTCAAGAGGCCTGGCGAGGCTATAGCAAAGAGGAAGGAGGCAGGGCAGGTTTAATGATTACTTGGAGGGCCTGGAACAAGCTATTCAAATGAAATACTACATCAGGAAGGCCAACACCTGTATGTTACAGTCAAAATCTGCTTTCGGGAATGGTTCGCTCCAAAGTGTTATGATGTAGTATTTACTATTTTGATTTCTGAAGGGTTTAGTTCTTCAAGTCACCCTTGGAAGTACTCCAAGGAAAACAAGCTCCCACTGATTGATATTCAAAAGGAAACGTAAAAGCATATAGCAGATCCCCAAAGATAACCCTGGTATGACTCTCAAGTGGAGTAGTTCATTGTTTCTCCATCTGTGCTATCTTGTATAACATTCCACACTCTGTGTCCCCGTGGGTCTCAAGGAGGGGAATCTGCCCAACCATTAACTCTTGCTGAAGGTGCTGACGCCCTATTGTTTCTTGATCTGAATTCTCCCCTTTACATATTTTGGACTTTTTTTGCATTCCCTCAATGTGGTGTAAATTCACTCATCCCTGTCTTCCCTGTCCCTAATAAATGCCGAGTTGTGAACGGTGTTCCATCCTTCCTGGTAATAAACAAATCACAGCACAAGGCACTCATCACCAGTATGCCAAAATGCGTTATTTTCATTTTGCCACTTAGGTTGCACAGTTTAAATATTTCTGAAGCACCAAAAGCCTTCCAATCAAAATGTAAGATAATTAATTGGCCATTGCTAGGATTAGTTCAAATGCACATGCAGGTTTCGTAAGGCCTGAGGCCTACACAATCTGGGCAAAAAAAATGCATATAGCATTACTGAAACTAAATTAGGTGCAAGTCCCTGGAAGGGACTTGTGCAATTGGAAGCCCCGAAGCTTAATCTTCATTAGCTTCACAGTAAATCCGCCTCCGTCCATCATGTAATTGCTCCTCACTTACTAGCAAGCAATGAGGAGAGAGTGGTGTCCGCAAATGGCTGGACTCGAAGTGGCAAGGAGACCCGTGTTGGCCTCTACCTTCAGCTGGCTGATTGCACTCACAGGACAGCGCCACAGAAATATCATCATCTAAAGAGCACAAGAGGGCTAGGAACAGCAAATCCCACTCTATTTTTGAACTTTATACCGCTACAGTGTCTGTATTGTGGTGAATTTTATTTTTAAAGACTCACTCTTCCTGGCATAAAGCACAGGTTAGAGCTGCCTTCCTGTACCACAGAAATGGAACACTTTTTTGTATTTGCATATATTCTTACACTGTAAGTTTAAAATAGATCCTCTACACTTTCATCACTTATTTAAATATTACTATTGCAGCAACTAGAATGCTTCGAATTGTATCTTCTAAATAGGTTGAAATGTTAAACGCTGGACCCACAGAATGTGGCTTTAAGTAGAAGCAGTTACTAGATAAGATGAGGTCATAGATCAGTAATATGTGCCTCTCTTCCAGTATGAGTGGTGACTTGGTGAAATTAGGAAAAAAGACACAGAGACACAGATCCACCGAGACTATCCTGTGGAAACAGACAGATTGGAGGACCAAGCTGTGAGCCAAGGGACCCGAGGTGTTGCCAGCAAATCACCAGGAGCTATGAAGAGGCACGGACAGATTTCCAGTGTCAAGTTGGAGAGGAGCATGGCCCTGCCAACTCTTTTATGTCAGACTTTATGTCTCCAGAGCTGTGAAAAAGTAAATTCCTCTCATCTTCCTCCACTCAGTCTGTAGAACAATTTTACAGCAGGTCTAGAAAACGAATCTTTCATCCCAATTATGGGATCTCAGTTCTGCCCTTATAGTGGAGAATAAGATGACATATTATATACTCGGAGTTCACAGTGTGAGTGAATCTATTGAGGCAGAATGACTAAAATAGCTCCGTGTCATAAATGCAAGTTAAGGACTAACCCATCCATCACATCCCAGTATCTGTCTCTTTGGTGTAATAATACAATATCTCACTTGCAGGGCTTGCCCTAAATGTAAATTTCAATCACATACATATCAAACTTTTGTAAAATGGAAAGAGTACCGAATAATGGGTGCAAGATAGTGCCCTGGAGTTAAGAAGCTGATTAAACCAGGTGTTGCTGGATGCAAGAGGCAGCAACCTGGCCAATATTCACGCGGAGTCAGATCAACCTCAGGAAATTTGACGGGGAAACATTTGGTGGTGGAGGAGTCATTTGTTCTCTAGGAGTAAAAAAAAAAAATCACATAAGTACCTAAAGTTCAAAAATAGAATCTTGTAGCTAGAGCAAAGGAAATGTATTTTGTATTATAGGTGGGGATATTTGTCAGAAAAAAATCTGGGTTCTTCAGTTTACATTTGATTTTGACAGCCCCCCATGTACTACTAGATCTTAGGCAAGTTTGCATTAAGAGCTTAGAACATTATCTTCCCAGCTGAACAGGTGACCATTCTCAAGAGCTATTGTAAAGGTTAAATCAATAAGTATATATACAACATATTTCCTCATCACAAAATGTAGCTGATTTGGTATTGTGGGAATAATAATAAAATTTATTCCCCATTCCAAATTAGATGCTTCTATCCTAATCTTAGCAACTGGGACAATGTCAGCTATTATAAATCTACTACACTCAATACCATCCATTATAATTAGCCAGCTAATTTATTAAGATATCTATCTAGGAGAGTGTTAAAAGAATGAATGTACTTAACCTGGCTGTGCTCATGCTAATCTGTTTTCTTATTCCCTGTAGTGATTTAGACAATGTTTTATTTTGCTTAACTAACTTAATGAAAACAAAAGCAAGCCATTTCCCTTCTTGACCTTAGCTCGATAAATATGCATTTTGAATCATAAACCTTGAGGAAAACTTGGAATTGTAGCACCAAGTTATTGTATGTTTAATTAACAAACTTCACTTTGAAAGACAAAGCACTGACTTAAAGGCATTGATTTCCAGTTTACCCAAATCGTTACTTCTAATTAGAAACATGCTACCTTTATATCTGTGTACATTTCATCTTTTCCTTCCATGACTTACTTAACAGATGACTTGAAATATCAGAAGCGAAAAGTGAGTAATAATTTGGGTTGATACTTTTCTTATTTAACTTTTTTACTGAATTCATAGTCCTGGGTGTTTTCAGAAATGGTGAGCCAATTTGTTTGCCTCTGAGCTCATTAATGGCCTTCTATTAAGTTAAATGGCTTCGGAAGAGAAAATCGATAAAGAAACAGCAGAACTACAGGAACTGTAATGGAAAGAACTCTGGAAATAATGTTTTACATAACAGAGATTATAAAATAGTTTAATGTGCCATCAATTTAACTGAAGAGATGAATTCATTTGGGATATTTATGTATTTCTCAATGTTTAAGTGCTTATTGAGTGAAATTATTTTGACTTGTTCACATATCAAGTCATATAGTTAAACTATTATTAGGCCATTTTGTGAGTCAATGTGAATATTTACTATAGGAGACTTTATAACCAGGTTAATATGTTAAGTTATAACATTTCTTTCAGCATTGAGTTCTGAGGACCTTTTCTTCTGCCATGTTCTCAAACTTATTAGCATAAAAATTTGAGAAGTGTTCCCTTATAATGTTCTGAATCTTGGTTGTTTCTGTGGTGATGTTTCCATTCTCATCTCTGAGTTTATTTGGGTGTGTTCTCTTCTTTTTCTGATAAGATTTGCTAAGGGTCTGTCAATTTTGTTCATTATTTTTGAAGAACTAACTCTTTGTTTTGTTGATTCTTTCTATGGTTTTTTTTTTGGATTCTAATTCACTTAATTCTGCTTTAATTTTAATTATTTCTTTCCGTCTACTGGATTGGGGTTTATCCTGCTGCTCTTTTTCAAGGAGGCTCAGATGTCTCATTAAATTGTTGGTTTCAGATCTCTCCAATTTGTTGAGGTAGGAACTCGGAGCTATAAACTTGCCCCCTGAGTACTGCCTTTGCTGTGTCCCAGAGGAGCTGGTAATTTGTGTGTTCATTTTTGTTAAATATGATGAATATTTGAATTTCCTTTCCAATCTCTTCCATGACCCACTCGTGATTCAGCAGTGTGTTGTTCAGCCTCCATGTGTTACAGCATTTTCTTTGGTGGCTTTTGGTGTTGAGTTCTAATTTTATTCCCTTGTGGTCAGAGAGAATACAAGGTATAACTTCAATGTTTCGGAATTTGGACAAGTTCAAGTAAGGTTTCTTACACTACAAGTTCTAAGGTAATTCTAATGAGAGTCAGGTTTCTTAAACCATAAGTTGTAAAGTAATTTCTAATCAAAGAATGGTAATGAGTTAAATGACAGAGATCCTATTCTTAAGACATATTTTTCAACAAATAAGTTTGTTTCAGATTTTGTAACGTTGTTTCAGATTTAAAGGATAAGATTAAAAAGAGACATTTTCAGTCAAGTATAAGTATGTAACATTATTTTTGCATGATTGCCATTGTCACTCAGACAAAATAAATGACGATGTCAAATGCCCACATATTATAACCATTATCATACCCATTACCAAAGAGATTCCAAGACAGCTTTCAAGTTTTGTTTACAGCACTTGACAACCCTTGATGCTGAGATTCATGGTGTAAGTTACCTCTTACATTTATTTCTGTTTTCATTTATTTATTATGTGGCTCAGAATATAAAAGAAGCCCCTTGTATTTTCCATATTCCAAAGAAAGCAGGATCAAGTCCTTCTTACTCTTTGTTTTCTGCAAAAATGCAGATAACAACACTGATTTAAGTTCTTATTTTCATATATACAGTCACTTAGCCAGCAGATTTGTGCAATGGAAGGCAATAGAGACACTCATTTGTCACAGAAGAATACCCAGGAAATACAGGGAATGCTTTTGGAAAAGTGTACAAATGATTTTTTTTCCCCTTCACTTACAGCAGATCCTGTGCAATCTGCACATGCTGGATATGGACTTGTGGTTGTTATTTCTTTTATGACTTTTTCTTTTTGAGAATTGTGGGGTTTGAACTTGAGCTCTTCTCTAGGCTGGCAATCTACCAGTTGAGCTACAACCTCAAGTCCCGCTTATAACTAGTTATTTTGAGTCTAGCAAATATTTTTTGTCTCAGACTGGCCTCGACTTCTGATCATCCTGAGCCGAGATTCCTTGATGCTAGGATTCCCTGCATGCACCTCCATTGCCAAGGTGTGACAGTTACTTTTGCAAACCTGGAGTGAAACACCTGACAGAATCAAATGAAATCTGGCTCATGGCTTCAGAAGGTTCTGTCCATTCTCACTTGGCTAGAGCGTGATGGTGCGTACATGTGAGTGAACATGTTCTCACATCACGACAGACAGGAAGACTGAGCTACCGTGTGTGATGCTCCACCTTTTGCCAGCTCCCAAGAATGCCATCCATTAATTATTCCTTGTATTGGGTTAGAGCCTTCATAATCTAATAGTGCCTGCAAATGCCACCATGGACATACCCATAGGAGCTTGGTACTAATCTTCTAAGGCTTTCTCTATTTAAAATTTTTATTGTAAAGGTGATATAAGGTGTGTTCCTGAGGATCATTGTGGAGCACATTTCTCTGATTTGCTAAGAATGTGAATCCTTAGATTAAGAGGCATAATAACAATCCATTTTGTTTTAAATGAGGGGTTACAGTTATATAAGTCAGGTATTGAGTACATTGCTTTTTGAACAGTGTCCTAGGAGTTTCTCAATCCAATAAGGTTAGCCATCAAAACTGACAACTAAATGTCCAATGATTGACAACTTGACACCCACATTCATCTGCTCAAACCAGAACATTCATCCTGTGGTGCACAAAGACGTGTCTAATTCATGACTCAGATTGCACTGGTATATGTGGAAGAGTATCCAGGGCAGTGATACGTCCAGCATGGTTCCTCAGTCCATACTCAACGTCTGCCTTGAGACTAGAGCTCAACCCTGAGCTATGGCTCAGAATTTCTTTATTTTTTTTTCTTGATTTTGTTTTTGGTTGGTCATGGCTCTTGAACTCTGCCCCTCGATCCTGTCCCTCAGCTCTTTAACTCAAGGCGAGCGCTCTACCACTTGAGCCACAGTGCCACTTCCAGTTTTCTGGTGGTTAATATGAGATAAGAGTTTCATGGACTTTCCTGCCTGGGCTGGCTTTGAACTGCCATCTTCAGATACAACCTCCTTAATAGGTAGTATTACAGGCGTGAGCCACTGGTGCCCAGCTGACTTAGAATTTCTCAGCCATATGTCTCTTTAAACATAGAAATGACCTTCCTATAAGTCTGGCCATAATACTTCAGCCCTCTCAGGAGGCCAGAACATGATGATCCATGAAGCTATTAATCCAGTCACAAAGTCAGGGCACTCAAGTTCTAACCTGGTCCTGGGTCAAACCTCCTACATGCACCTGAGGTATATGCCACTCACCTCCAGGTCTTCATAATCCAATCATGTTGGCAATCAAAGTCAGCCATTTGAATAGTTAGAAGTTGATGGATTTAGTTAGTGAAAAGTAGTGTATCAGATACTATAGACAGTAGAACTATAAGAATATACTTTAACGGAAAGCAGAGGCATCTGAATGCTCCAAAAGCAAGAGTCTTATGCCTCAGGCTTACATAACAGCATATAGTAAATTCAGATCTCATTACCTCTCCTCTTTATGTCTTACCAGAGTCAAAATATATTCATATTTTATGCCTCAATTACACATTGTAATCAATCAACAGTATGTAATAGCTAGCTGTATGTTCTTTCTGTCATGCAAATAATTTACAAAAGGACAACAAACTTGTGTTTTTTTTTCCTAGCTACTCTCTGAAGACACAAACATTTCTACTTGTTGCAATTCTGGAATGGTTGCAAGTATTTCATTGTTTCTCTAAATTCTTACACTCCCAAAAGAACCAAAAGGGAATTTGTTATTCAACTTGATGTGTTGAATTAGGAATCTGAAATCATCAGAGGATGGTGTTCTCATTCAAAATTGAATCTTAAACCCAGAACAACATTGTATGAAAAATCTCACTTAATGAAAAAGCAAGTACATATAGGAGGTGGTTCTCTGGGATTATCCTTTATTAGTATCCTTCTTAGATAATCCCACAGAAACATTCGATGTACATAGGTGAGCAAATATTCATGGGTGCTTGAATATACAGGCTTATTGGTTACATACATTGAGTATGACTCTCAGAACCTTTGAAAAACCCTTATTTTAATAGGGGAATAATTCAGCTGAATGACATTTAAGGAAGACGTGCAGAAGAGGCTAGACAGACAAATGCTACTGACATATGGCTTGGTAATTTGCAGAACACCTTGTCTTCGCACTAAATTGTTTTTCTTCCTTGACATATTGCAAATGAACACAGCTTCCAAAAAATGGTGTTATTCTTGGTGTATGGTTTGTAACTTAACTGTGTGCTGAAGCCTTCCTGGTGGAAGGTTTGGGCCCCTGTGCAGAAGTGTTCTGAGCTAAGGGCCTTTGGGAAGTAACTGGCACAGGGTGAACCTGACTTACTTATTCCATGCTGACTATGAACTCAGGACCTCTGGGCCTCAGGGAGGGGCTGTTTTGTGAGAGAAAACTCTTTCTAGGCTTTTTGGTCACCATCATGGAGAGGCGCTGCTCTATTGCTTGCTCTGTGCTCTAGTCATCAGCCAAAAACAGAAGAACCTGGCAGCCCAGCACTTAGGTCTCTCCAACTGGGAGCCAAAATAAATAGTCCTTCCTTGGAAGTCGCTCAAGTCAGGCCTTCTGTTGGTGATAGAAGAAAGCACACTGACACATTGATGTCTCTCCTCCAAACCTCAATCTTCACCGATAGTAAATCTGACAAGTGTTTTATAAACACAACTGTGGTAGCTAAGCATAAAGCCATATGTGAATGAAATTAACATTTACATCCCTGATTGTTGTCTAGTTCATTTATCTATTCAATTTTTCTTTGATTTATTTTATATACAATTATTATTATTTTTTAAGGATATACATTGCATTCTTTTTTCTCTCTCTCTCTTATTGTGCAAATGTGTACAGAGGAGTTACAATTACATGGGCAAGGTAATGAGTGCATTTCTTATCAAGCATTGTTGCCTCCTCCTTTGTTTCCCCTCTCCATCCCTTCCCATCTTCCCCTCCTCTCCGCTCACCCACAATTATTTTTTTCTACAGTTTTTTTTCCCAGGGCTGAGGACCGAACCCAGGGCCTTGTGCGCTCCGTGCCGGCGCCCTTCCGCTGTGTAAACCCCCAGCTCTACAATTGTTTTTGTTGAAGTGACTTCGATATTTATATTTGCTGTCATCATTGTAAGTAATTTTTTTCCTTATTAAATTGCTTTTGGCACATTCTCCCTGTGTAAAATTGAGATGTGGTCACATCTAAGTAATAAAACCTACTTTTTTAGTAAAGATTGCCACTGCTTCAGTTTTTAGTCTTGAGGACCAAGTGAGCTGAATTTTGTTATAAAATGTTTACTCATCAAAATTTCACAGAATCTGAACAGATGTTTGTTAAGTCAATGATTAACCCCATAGGGCTACTTCATTTTTACTAGATCTATGGAATAATACTTTCATTTAAATAAGGTCTCAGTGTGTTATGTCTTGACATTCATTTTTTATTTTTATATCTAGTGTAAGTTATAAAAGCAGGCATGATTTCAGCTTTCTAAAATATTTAGACCCTGTTTATCTTATTCATTTGTGTTTGGTTCTAAATACCTTTCACATTATATATACCTTTCTTTTAGTGGATTAGCCAGAATTAATTATAATAATAATAAATTAATTTTAATAATTTAATTATGATAATAAAAATTATAAATAACACAGAAATTTAGATGTAAGTAATCAATTATGATATCACTTTTTGAATGATTACACTGATGTTATAAAATGGATGTTTTGTATTTACTCTGTTTTTATTTGTTTTTGCTAAAGTGTCTTTTTGCTGAAGATTTTTTGCCTATAAAATTTTTCTTTTACTAAAATAAAGCAAGATTATGCTGACTCCTCAAAATATGACTTTCATAGCACATCATTTTCTGTGCCCTGATTGCACCAGGAATTTATACTCTTTCCAAAATTACATTTGTCTGAAGAGTCACTCATGAAAATTGGGATGGGTATTTGATTGTGATCAAAGCAGATTGGAGCTGTGCCTACTTTTTATAGACATGTATTTACCAATATCAGCCACATTTAATCGTTTCAAAAATCCACAATTATTATTTGAAGCAAAATTATTGAAAGGATAAACATTGTGACAGATTCATGCTGGTGCCTATGGGACAATAACTCCCTTGCCATAATTACCCACATTCAATCAGCATAGCACAACTAGAATGAAGCCTCCAGGCCAGGGGCTATCTCTCAGCGGGCGCTGAGAGACATGACATTGAATAGCAATAACACTTAACAGATTTACATGTGGCAAATGAAATCCAGGCCCACACAGTGCCTAAAGTGGGAAAAATGTCTTCTCATTCCCTAAAACCTTAAATGAAGTTATAGGATAAAAAATAAATGAAAGAATATTTATTGTTGACTTTGTTTTTCACTGGTTGATTGTTTGCCTGGTCAAAATTAAATTAATACAATTAATGATGTATGACAAACAAATTGAGTTGCTTCTCAAACTAACCATTTATTGAACTGCTTAATATGTCAGTGAATAATTTTTAAAATTTCATCATAAACATAAAGCAATCTGTGCAAGGAAATACCTTAGTGTACATAAGGAAAGTACAAAGATTTTAGAAATAGAATTTTATCTATTATATTTCCTTTGATTAGATTAATGATTTCTTTCGTTTAATTTTTATGTGAAATTTAAAAGCAGTTTGAATTAGAATTGTAACATTTTAAAAGAATAGCTCAGCTAAATGAGTAGTTCCAGAACAATGCTGACACTTGTTTCAATTTTTATATGTCTTAGTTGTATCACTCAAGGAGTCGTGTGTTGAAATTTAATCCCCATTGTGAGCATTAAGAGTATGGAAACTTAACCTGGTGGTGGTTTTTCAGAGATAGGGACTTTGGACATTGATTAGGACTTTATAATCCATTAGGGTAGAGCAGAAACATTTGTAAGATTCTTTTCTCCACTAAATTACCAAAAGGAAAAAAAAAAAGAACTGGAAGTTGAGCTGTGACTCAAGTAGTAGTGTGTTTGCTTTGAGAAAAAGAAAGAAGCTCAGGGACAGTGCCCAGACCTGAGTTCAAGTCCCACAACCAGCATACACAGACACACCACAGACACACACACACACACAGGCACACACACACACACACACACACACATCCTGAAAAGCAGGGAGTGAGACCAGAAGACACAAACACCAATTTGCTGTCATTGCCAGGCGATACCCCAGGCTGCTGGAAGACTCACCATCAGATCCAGTCTCTCAGCCTCTCACCTACTGAACCATGAGCCAACATAAACCATTTTTTATCTTATAAAGTTACCAACCTTAAGTGTTTTGTTATAGCAATGAGAAATTAGTTTAGCAATTGAATGGTTGGTCTACGGCTCCTGTCTAAAGTAATTTCTCCTCACTGATCAATGCCTTCCACTATGGATGATGGGCCTGTGTTCTCATCTACTCTGCGAACTTGATAAAAAAGATCTAGGAGACATCTTTAATGTTACAAAACAAAAACAAAAGCAAAGTACCCAAACAATAAATAACCTGTTACCAAGGTTCTACTTTTCATAATCCTTCTCTTTCCTTGTTTCTGTTTGCACTATTTTCCCAGAGAAGGGAATGCAGCTAGTTATAATGAAGGGATGGACAGGCAGAGAAGGCTGTGGCAGTGCTGATTTGCATATCCAGCAGAATGGTCCTCAGTCTATAGAGCTGTGGTCACAGCAGGCCTTTCATTAGCAGGGGGGTTGTCCAGGAAGCTGCTTATTAAGCTGATCTTCTCTTTTCCACTGTGGTGCAATTAATCCAAACTTCACCCCTGGAAGTAGGAACCTGTGGAGAAATTTTATAACAAAGGCTTACAAAATCAACTTCAAAGTATCTGGAAGTGAAAAATCTCTATTTACCTGGATTTTAATTGAATTGTAACCTGTAAGCTAAAAAAGTAAATAGAAAGGTTTTCATTTTCATTTCTCATCTCATTAAGCCTCAAGGTATATAGAAAGTGATTGGGCATTCATATTTTAGTGACTGAAACCTCCGGTATACAATGTTAATAGCATTTTTTCTAGCATGTATATAAATGCCTTTTTATCCAAAATTGTGGAACATATTAAAACCAGGAAATACCTATAAAACCCTAAGTATGGTTATTTAATTGTTTTACTTTCCCGAAGTGTTTTGTAATCTATCTGTGTTCATATTCTGTTATTTTGGAAGGGCAGTTTTCTCACTGGTTTGTAGACAGGTGCCTTCATTATGAAAAATATGTGAACAAAATAATCTTTCTGATGACAGCTGTCTTTGGAACACAAAGGACAAGACAGAGCCACACATGTTTTTCAAATTATTTGTCTCAGGGAAATGTTTGTTAGAATAGTGCACAATATAAATCATACTCTTTATGTTCTATGGCATCCACATTCTCTCCTTGCAAACACATCCTTAAAAATGTCCTTCTATAGTCTTGCAAGTCCTACCTTTCATTTTGAACCTAAATATGTTTACATTTTACTTTACACCTAAATGCATGTGCCAAAGAAGTACTAAAAGGAAAAAGTGATCCCATCATCATTTTGTTTTACACATTCCTGGTAATGATGTTGCCATTTAAGAGCATTAAAGAGTAAGTCTCAAGAACTGGGCCTTCAGCAGCTTATGGCTGTGACCCTTAGCTACTTAGGAGGCTGAGATCCAAAAGATCCTGATGCAAAGCCAACTTGGGCAGAAACATTCTTGAGATTCCAAAATGAACTTGCAAAAGATGGGCTGGAGGTATTGCTCAAGTGGTAGAACACCAGCCAAGCAAACTGAACAAGTAAGACTCCCTGATTTGAAGCCCTAGCACCTCAAAAAAAAAGTTTCAATGTTCTTTTGTCTGCATTTCTTTTATGGCCTGAGATGCTGAACATTTCTTCATGTGCCTATTGGTCATTCTGACTTCTTCTTCTGAGCAGTCTCTCTTTAAGTCTTTAGCTCATTTGTTAGTTAATTGGCTTGTGCTATTTCGTGGGGTGTTTATGTTGAGGGTTTTAATTTTTTGAGTTGTAAGTGTATTTTAGATATGAAGCTTTTATGCATAGCTAGTAAAAATCTTCTCCCATTCTGTGGGCTTTCTATTTATCTTGCTAGCTATGTCCTTTGTGATGAAGAAACTCTTCCATTTAATGCAATTCCACTTATCCAGTCTTTCTTTGATTTGTTGCGATTCCATCTCACCCCAGTTTGAATGGCCATTATCAAGAAAACTAACAATAACAGATGCTGGAAGGGATGTGTCCAGAAGGGAACCCTACCACACTGTTGGTGAGAATGTAAACTTGTTCAACCCCTCTGGAAAGCAGTAGGGAGGTTCCTTAAAAGACTACACATAGAGCTCCCCTATGATTTAGCAATTCTACTCCTGGCCATTTATCCAATACAGCACAAACAAGGCTGCACCAAAGCTACCACCACAACCTTGTTCATTGCAGCATTGTTTACAATAGCCAAGATATGCAATTAACTCAAATACCCCTCAACTGATGAATAGATCAAGAAAATGTGGTATCTGTACACAATGGAGTCTACACTTCCATCAGAAAGAATGATATCGTACCATTTGTAAGGAAATGGAAAGACTTGGAAAGAATTATATTAAGCAGTGTAAGCCAGAGCCAAAAAACATAGGTTGCCTGGTTTCCCTCATTGATGCAGGTAGAATGTGCCTATAAATTTACAAGCAAACACACTGAATGGTAAAAGACAAAAAAATACACTTAGACATGATATATAGGGCTGTAGACATTCACACAGTGAGATGAAAGGAGGATATTCATAGAAGAGGATCACAAAGGCTCAAAGGTTGTGTGCATATTCATGTCAATGACATTTATCTAAATGAATTCCAAGAAATGGAAGCGAGTTTTTTTTTGTTGTTTTGCTCTTTGTTTTAGTTTTTGTTTCCTCTCCTTTCTCCCTGTTTTTGTTTTCTGTACCTTTTGAGTATAATTTTATCTGTTTGAGGAGTGGGAAGGGGAGCACAGGAATGGTGGGACAAAGGGTGAACAAATGTAGCAGTGACACTTACTAGACACTATGTGAAAAATGAACTACATGCCAGGCACTGGTGGCTCACTCCTGTAATCCTAGCTACTAAAAAGGCTGAGATCTGAGGATCATGGTTCAAAGCCAGCCTGGAAAGAAAGTTCATGAGACTCTTATCTTCAAAAATCAGCAGAAAAACAGAAGTGGCACTGTAGCTCAAGTGGTAGAATGCTAGCTAGCCTTTAGCTGAAATGCAGAGGGACAGTGCCCAGGCCCAGAGTTCAAGCACTACAACTGACAAAAAAAAAAAAAAAAACAACTTGGAGGGGGAGGGGAAATGAAGAAAATGAAGGAGATGACATTGTTCAAAATGAAATGTACTCATTATCTGACTTATGTAAGTGTAAGCCCTTTGTACATCACTTTTACAATAAAAAAAAGAAAGTTTTCAAGAGAAAGGGAACAAAGCTTTTAAATTTCTTTCTTTTGATTTTGAAATTTTGCATATGATTATGAGTGTATTGTTAGCTTCAGTTCCTAACTGATGCCAAAGTAAGCATTCAAGTAGACTAAAGCTTTAAAAATCACTGAAATTTTAATATTCCTTTGTGTCTCTGCTAATAATGTTTGTGATATCTTTGGATTGTGTTAAATAATTAAAAGTCAGTGTCATTTAGAATTCTTGTTCATTCTGCTGAATGTTATCATTAAGACACCATGCAGCTCATTCTTGCTTTTTTATTTTTAGTTAATTTTTTTATTGTAAAGTTGATGTACAGAGAAGTTACAACTACGTAAGTAAGGTAATGAATATATTTCTTTTTGAACACTGTCACCTCTTCCCTTGTTTTCTCCCAGTTTTTCCCTCCCAGTTTTGCCCTCTTCCCTACAAGTTGTATAGTTCATTTTCAACATAGTATCTAGTGAGTATCACTGCTGTCCTATATTTCTTTGCTCCTCCTTACCCTCCCCCAAACAGATAACTTACATTCAGTAATCTTTCCTTATGCATGAATCCTTTCTCAGAGAATCATCTCATTCTAGGAAATTCATTGCAAGCTGAGACTAGGGCCATTTTTTTCAATAAATAAAGCTCAAATTATCATTTAGATTCAGAACTTTTAACTTATTTTTAAACGTATTTTTTATTTTCTTTAGGTAGCTGTACAAAGAGTTGCCATTCAACAGAGCAATTTATGCATACAGTGCCTCTTGAATTATTATCACCCCTTTCAGAGTCTCACCCACCATTCCCACCCCATCCCTCCCTAACTTTTCTTAATTTTTAGGTCACATATTTAATTTTTACCATAAAAAAGTCCTCCCTTCAACATCTGCATCTCCCCTCCACCCTTATTTGTGTCAGATCTGTGGCATTTACAAGGGATTCATGCCAGCACTCTACTCATTTTCCCCATTCACTCTTCTATCTCTCTCCTTCCCCGCTCTCACCTCCTCACTACCCATTTGCTAGTACTGATTTCATTACCCGCCCCCACCTCCTCACTACCCATTTGCTAGTACTGATTTCATTAAGCTTTAACTTGGTCATCCAAAAATGTGGTATATACACACAACAGAATTCAACTCTTCCATCAGAATGACATTGAACCATTTGTAAGGAAATGGAAAGCCTTAGAGAGGATTATGTTAAGTGAAGTAAGCCAGACCCAGAGAAACACAGGTTGCATAGTTTCCCTCTTTGGTGGGACTTAGAATATGTGTATAAATCTGTACGTAAGCACACTGTGTGACACCCAAGCAGTTACTAACTTCTAACACCTAAAACAAGTAGCAAATGGATAAAATCAAAGTCCAGTGCAAAGTCCAGTAACTCATGCGTGTAATCCAGTTTCCTTGGGAGACTGAAGGATCATAGTTTCAGGCCACCCAAGGCAAAAATTTCACAAGACCTTACATTAACACAAAAATGCAAGGCCTAGAGGCCTGTGCCTGCCATCCCAGGTGTAGTGGAAGCGTAGATCAGAGGACTGCCGCCCAGGACCACCTGGACAAAAGCAAGACCATCTCAGTAAATAACCAAAGCCTAAAGGACCAGAGGCATGACTCATGTAGTACAGTACCTGTGAGATAAGAACAAAGCCTTGATGTCACACTTAGTACCACTTGGTACTTAGTAAGTACCACTGCGTCTGCTTCCTGAGTGCCAGGGAGAGTCACATCACCATCTCATTGCATGAGGGATGGAGGAAGAATGCTTAGTTTGGCTCTTGACCACATGCCATGTGAAAGCATTTCCTGTTTGGTGACACAGCATTCATTTTCTCATGAGAATTCTAGTACTGCCAGAAAAACAGCTTTTACTGAGGAATCTATCTCTATCTCTATCTCTATCTCTATCTCTATCTCTGTATAATAACTTCCCTCAAGAGGGCTGTCGGAAATAATCACCAGTGTCAGAATATTAACATTTAATTTATTTATTTACTTATTTGCTTTTCCAACTGTGCTTTACATGTAAATTCCTACACTGTCAGCCAAACGAATCATGAACCTTTGCACGCTTTCTGGGTCTGCGCTTCAAAAGTAAGCCAGGAGTCAACAGCAATTGAGACTTGACTATAAAGGTCTGGAGATCTTTATAAACTTCCTCATTGTCTGGACAATCTCAGTCACTGTTCGAATGCTTTAGGACTCAGAGCAACACATAGCATCTGTATTTTTTGTTGTTATTGTGAAGGTGGGCAGAGGGATTACAATTAAACACACTGGAGTAATGAGTACATTTCCTTTTGGCTAGTGTCACCTCTGCTCTCATTTTCTCCCAGTTTTTCCCCTGCCGACTTGCCTCCCCGACAAGTTCATTTTGAACATACTGTCTGGTGAGTATCCCTGCTGCCTTTCTTCACTGTTATACTGAACAACCCGACTCTGTGTTTGAGTGTGTCTAAACAAACCAGGGTGACCCGGTAACTTAACACAACCTCACCGTCTTGAGCGTGTCCAGCTGGAAGGAGGTCAAAGCAGCCGCAGAGTGGCTGTCTTCGGAGTTTCTTGCTGAGGGTTTCTCCCAGGCCTGTCTTCAAGCTTCCCTGTGCCATCCCCTCCCTGGCTGTGTGCCAACTTCTTCCTTCTCATGACACACCACTCCCATGGATTCACATCCACCTTTGGAACTATATGTTCACATAACTATCTCCAAAGACAGGAACTATCTCCTCAGTCAGGAACGGAGGGCAGGGACACAGCAACACGTGCAGTACCAGTAATTTTTATGCTAAGGAAAATTTAAAAATATATTCTTATATTTAAGTAGTTAGTTGTACAAAGGGGTTGCCATTTAACAAAGCAGTTTCTGAATACAATCTATCTGTGTCAGTGACACCCCTTTCCACATTCTCACCCATCTGCCCCCTTCCCACCCCTTCCCGCTTCTTAATCTTGTAGACTATACACTGGATTCTTGACTACCTTCTCCCTATCTTGTCCTCTTCATTTATCCACTCTCCTTTCCCCTTGTTCCACCTGCTTCCTAGTGTTTTATTTTGCTGGACTTTGATCTTGCCTTTCTAAGGAATTACACTATTTGAAATCTCCCCAATCCACCGTATTTTGGGTAATACATGTGTATACACTTGTGGGCCACTCATCAGGTTTACTTAGAAGTTTATCAGCCAAATCTGGCTTCCATGCATAAAGGAAACTTGGCTCTTTTGTCTCTCTTGGAAACAGTGGTGATTTTGTAAATAGCAGCGATGGCAGCTTTGGGACAGTCAGCAGACAGCAGCGGCCGCAGAGCACTGAGTCTCCTTGTTACATTGCTTCTCTGAGGCCTAGAGCCCTGGAGGTCACCTGTGTATTTGTCACCATGCAGGTGACCATTTGTCCCTTAGTGACAAAGACCACAGCTCCCTGGTCCAGGTGTCAGGGCCCGGCAGCTGTGGCTCAGGTGTCCGAATCCTCATCATATAACTTCACTGGTCTCTAGCTTGATAACCATGATATTTGCCTGAAGTGGCACCAGAAGCTCTTGCCACTGGAAGTGACCGTTTGTCCTTTGTATTCTCTACTTGTTTACGTAGAGGAAAGGAAGATCAACTTCTCAAAAAGGCACAACTCAAGAAAACTATAGGCCTCACTGATGAATATTTTTGTGGACGTAGTATCTTAGAGGTTGGCATGCTTTCTACTTATTTTTTGAAAGTTTTAGCTAATATTTTGACAACCCACTCACTCATCCACAAGAATTGTCTGTGGCATTTTTTTTTTTTTGGTTAAAATACTCTAATGATTATTTTACTTTTCTTATCTGGTTTATATTTAATGTTTAGAAATCCACTGCAGGGAGTATTTCCCCTTATCAACCATTAATTATTAATTAATTATTAATCCATTTTGTATTCATATCAATGTAAGTCATTTACTTTATTCTCTAAATTCTCTAAATTGTGATTCTGTTCTATCATTTTTTTTACAATTTTTGTTTCTTCTCTTTCTTGCTTGCTTTCTTGCTTTTTAGGTCATGGGACTTGAACTCAGGACCTAGGTTCTATCCCTGAGTTCTCTTGCTCAAAGCTAGTGCTCTACCACTTTAAGTCAGAAGGCCACTTTTGAGGATGAATTGGAGAAAAGAGTCTCTGGGACTTTCCTGCTTGGACAATCTCAGATCTCAGCCTTCTGAACAGCCAGGATTACATCCGTGAGCAACCCATGCCCAGATACATTTTTGTTTCTTATATGATCATAATTTTGCGTATTGGGGATTCTTTTACTCAACCATAGAATACATTGGTGTTTGATTTACAAAAATTATGATAGAAAATGAAGTTGGTATAGAGGAGGAAGTGGACAAGGAGATGATGACTAGCATAAATAAATTCCGCTTTCTCATAGTAAATGATAGTTGCAACATTAAATTACCTCACAGACTCAAATTGAAGTACAGATTTAAACTGCGAGCAGCATAAGTTTACTGATACATAGAGCTTTTTTTTTTTTTTTCCCAAGTAAAGGCTTTACAATTAATTCACCTTAGATTTAGTGTGGATTAGGTCAAGGAAGAATAGACATTTCTGACTAGTGCAAAACGAAGTCCTGTGTCTAAGATTCCTTGAATTATCATGATTTCCAAAATGATCTTCTCAATGACTGTTGTGGCAAACATGAGCAACAATGAAATAACACAAAGATAAAGGTGCGTGCAATTACTGAGGAGTATAAACTGCGAGTTTGCATGGTCACCATCAACCTCAGCTCCCCTGTTCTCTAAGCAACCATATTTTACCAGGCTACATTAAATGCTTATTCAAGAAATGAATGCATTCCTTTTATTTTCCTTAACATCTTTTAGTGGTAAACTCTGAAGGCTACAAGCATCAATAAGTCATGATAGTTTTGTAGATCAGTGATGTAATATCCCAAATATATTTTCCCCTCTTAAAAAATAAGCCAGAGGTGGTATTTTGAGGTTAATATAATTTGAATTTGCAAGGTAACTGCTAGCCATTTGGAAGGTGTTCCTTTTTTTACCATGTATTTTCTAATCTTTTTCCCATTTTAGAGTGTGTTGAAATTTTCAACTGCTAATAAAGCTTTCAAAATGATTCTTAGGTGCAGAAGGCATGGACTTATTAATTGGCTACATTGTGAAGTAAAAACTGCTCTTCATAACCACAGTAATTTTGGTCCTCTTAATTGCAGCAATTTTAAAGTTCAGAAAAATGTGAGAACATGCACCAATATTTGATTGGTTCCAAGAAAAGAAAATAAGCATATATAAACCAAAATAAATGTTAAATTATATCCTGCTATAGTTGTAAATGGCACCTCAGGTCTACAGGGAACATTAATATATTTAAAATTCTTGAGTACACTTCATGTGATCAATTTTTTAAAAATCCCCAGACCAGTATTTACTCTGTATTTTCACTGAGGCATATTTGATCATTTAAGTATACCTTATGAATAATGAATGCAAAACATGTGAAAAGGCATAGAGAACTTGGCTTTTCTTAGGAAGCCTTATGAAATATGTTCATGACGATGAATAGCCCTGACATTTAGTTTCAAGTTTGATATTGGTAGTATTAACAATTAATTCTTATTTCCACACATTCTATGTGTCTTAAAACAATGTAACCTTTGAATAAACAAATTATAAATGATTGAATGAATAATGAATGGGATTAAAATATAAGGCAATATTTCTTGAATATTATTTTTAAATCTTCTACCTTATTTTCATGTTGAAACACAATCACCTAGTTTTTGATGAACTACACAGATGAAGGTTAGAATAGAAAATATTCTGAATTTTATTTTTGCATTACATTTTCCATCAATATTCTTAAATCTTTATGAATCCCTTCTGACAGATTCTCTGATACTCATTGTCTGAATTTGGTATTGTCTTAATATGACCATTAATTTTCATAAAAGATGAAATATTCTAGATAAATTTTAAAGAAAATAAATGATTCCTAGAACTCTTAGTCAATAACCATAATATTTCTGCCACATTATGGGGCTCCATAGAAGGGATGAGGGTAGTATAAGAATGGAGAATTCAGTGTCAGATAAAACTTTGATTCAAGAGTGACATAACCACTGTTTTCATTGTATTTGGTTCTGGTGCCCTGCATCTTGTTTATACATTTTTCTAATTTGGGGAGAGGAAGGGAAATAACAAAATGCTGAAATAAGGATACAGGTTGACCCATTGTAACAATGAGATGGATAAGATACTATGTTGAGCCGGGCACCCAGTGGCTCACGCCTGTAATTCTAGCTACTCAGGAGGCTGAGATCTGAGGATTGCAGTTCAAATCCAGCCCAGGCAGGAAAGTCCGAGAGACTCTTATAAACCACTAGAAAACTGGAAGTGGCGCTGTGGCTCAACTGGTAGAGCGCTCGCCTTGAGCTGAAGAGCACAGGGACAGTGCCCAAGCCCAGAGTTCAAGCTCCACGACCGACAAAAAAAACAAAACAAAAAAAACAAAAAAAAACATACTATGTTGAAAATGAACTTTACAACTTTGAGGGGGGGAGGAGGTGGGGAAGAAGGGTAAAGGGGAGCAGGGGAAAACAAAGGAGGAAGTGACAATTCTCGATAGGAAATGTACTCATTATCTTACCCATGCAACTGTAACCCTTCTGTACAGTATCTTTACAATAAAAAATATACTATTAAAAATTAAAAAAGAATGACACATCCCACTATCTGCCATCAATCCCTGATTAGAACTAATCCATGTTTCCTAAGGTGATTGAAATCCCTTTGCAAAGTCCTGGTAGTTGAGATGGGCTTGCTGGAGATTGGAGGCAAAGCATGAGAAAAATGTTAATGGGATCCTATTTCACCACAAACTTTTTGTGGAAATATTATTTTGGTCATTCTCATATGAATATCAGACTACACATTTATTTTCATTATGCATCATTTTGAGAATTTTTTCACAAAAGATTTTCAAATGTATTTGCAAGTCAGAGAAAAATAATCAAACCAAATAATTGTTGACTTCTGGAAATTACATTCCATTTTCTGACAGATAAACATGTTTTAGTTCCACTTGATATATGTAAGATTCACTTTAAAATTGTTATTTATTGTGCTTTCACTGGAGTATCATTTGTGTTCTAGAAAATGATTTTATCTGAAGCACACTTTTTTTTGTGAGTTAGAGTATTTATATCCTGTGGCCACCTCAGTGACAATATATAATATTCTAGTTCTGTGTATATTCTACATCTCCTTACTGAGTTCAATTCATACTCTTTCATAAACTTTTAAACCGAAGTAAGTATTTTATACCAACATGCAAAATAAAAGGCATCAATGTGTTTACAAATAAAATCTATTAGAAATAGAATTTACAAATGGAAAATACAGGCAGCTGGAAACAAGTGTGTTAATAGCTTGGGACTATGTTATCTTATAAAAATAAATAACTCCAGAATGACCGAAACTTGAAAGTTTTTCAATGTGCTCACATAATGTGTTCAGTGAAGATTCCACTAGCTAAATCACACATGCGAACACACTTTCCTTCTCTTCTGAGGGAAAAATCAAGGTTAAGAGTATCTCCAGGAAGAACCTGGAACATTTGATCATAAATAATTCCTAACAGAGATAGCCCCAAATAATGAAAAATACACAGGGGCACCATAATGATGCTAAATGGATTTTCTCATGAAGATTTTGATAGGTATGAATAATGATGTGATAAACATCGTGATAAGAACATGGAAACAATTGAGTTATAAATACACAAAAAAAGAAGACTTAAAAATCTCATGTCTGTGAAATCTATGAAATTGGATACTATATTTTGGAATAAACCTGGAAAATAGTTAATTAGAATCTAGTC
Organism: Dipodomys spectabilis; assembly: GCF_019054845.1. NCBI lineage: Eukaryota > Metazoa > Chordata > Mammalia > Rodentia > Heteromyidae > Dipodomys > Dipodomys spectabilis. The sequence continues at coordinate 5,008,074 of NW_024870846.1, forward strand.
TAGGAAAACCCTCAGGTGTCTGATGAGATCTATAAATTCAGTTCATTGAGTTTTACTTTCTTTAGAATTAGCTGCAGCTGCATAAGGAGTCTTGAAGAATATCTGCTTTGTTGTACATGGGACAGAACATGGTACTTGGACAGTATAAGAATTGCATGTGCAAGAAAAACATTTGCACATTTATTTGCTGATAAGATTGAGGCACTCTTTTGGTTTCCCTAGCTTTAAATAGGGCATGTTTTACTTTAAAAATAAGAGTCTTTTAACCATTTCACACTTGTTTATCTGTACTTGATGTTGGTACCCTGGTATTGTATGTACATTTATCTGAACTAGGGAAGGGAAGGGGGACACAGAATGGTGAGACAAAGGGCAAAGAGGGAACCCAGGCCACAGCGACACTCACAAGACAATATTGTGGAAATGATCAGTACAACTTGCAGTGGGGGCAGATAGGGTGAGGGAAGGAAGGAGAAAAATGGGGGGGGGGGAACAAGTTAGACAAGAAATGTAATCACTACCTTACTTATGTGACTGTAACCCCTCTGTACATCACCTTGACAATAAAAAATTAAGAAAGTTTGTAATAAAGTCTAAGAAAATAGACAAAAGCTAGTTTAAAATCCTTTTGTGATAGCACACATACAGAGCTCAAAATACCAACATTATTTGCATGAGATTATTTTGAAATCCAGGAGCTAGTTCTCCTACGATCATCCTGCATATTTTACAAATCCTTCCTCTTAACGCCTTATGTTGAGCGACTTCAATCCGTTCTGAGTAAATGATCATGGTGTGCTTCCTGCATCTGACGCTGACAAAAACCCAGGAGCAGTTATAATCCGAGTCCCCGAGGGGAAGTGCTGAGTCCTGCAGCCACAAAAATGAGTGGATCACACAGGCTCTGCCCCATGGAGCCTGCATGTGGCATGTTTAATGTGGTGGGGAATAGAGATAAACATGCAGCATCAATTAGGATAGCTAAGAATCATCCAGAAAGATATTAGATCCAAATCTACCTCTGGTCACCAAAAACAGCTAAAAATGGATTAAAGATTCAAAGACATATAAACATGAAACTGCTAAAAAAAAATGTGTGTGTGAGAGAGAGAGAGAGAGACAGAGAGACGAGAGACAGAGAGACAGAGAGACAGGGAGACAGAGAGAGAGTGTGTGTATATACCTCAGGAGACTAATTTGGGTAGAAACCTTTGGACACGACCATAAAGCACAGGACACAGGAAAAAATAGACAGGGGGGGTTGCCATAAAATGTAACCGGCTCTGCAGAGCCAAGACAGCAACCAGCTGAATGAAGAGTCCATCTGTTGGAAGACAGAGCAGTAAATTAAACATCAGATAAGAAGACAATGCTGAGGAAATATAGGGAAGTCCCAAAGGTCAACTGCATACTCAGCACAAGACAACAAAACTGAAAGGAAATTAGATTTTAAGTATCTAAGTAGATACTTCATCACAGAAATACATATGGACAGCCAATAAGTAAAAGGAAAACACTGAGCATGCTGATCATCAGGAAATGCATATCAAATTAAACATAAATGATCACCCATGACAGTGGGGATGCTATTCTCACACAATGGATGCAGCTGTCACAGCGTTGTGCAACGAGTTACCTAGAAACCATCTCAACAAATACATGTCAAGTGGTAATGTGTGTCTGTAATTCCAGCTATATAAGAAGCACAGGTAGAAAGATTCTGGCCAAAGTGGCTGGGCAGAAACATAAGACTTCATTTGCAGAGTAACTAATGGAAATAATTGCTGGGGCATGGCTTAAGCAATAGAGTATCTGTCTAGAAGTGAAGGATTCTTTTTATTTTATTTTATTTTTTTGTCTGTCATGGAGCTTGAACTCTGGGCCTGAGCTCTGTCCCTGTGCTCTGCAGCTCAAGGCTAGCGCTCTACCACTTGAGCTATAGCACCACTTCCAGTTTTCTGGTGGTTTATTGGAGATAAGAATTTCATGGAGTTTCCTGCCCGGGCTGGCTTTGAACTGTGCTCCTCAGATCTCAGCCTCCTGAGTAGCTAGGATTACATGCATGAGCCTCCGGCGCCCAGCTAGAAGTGAAGTATTCTGAGTTGAAACCCTAGTATAATCTAAATAGGTAAGTATATATGTGTGTGTGTGTTTGTGTGTATACATATATATGTATATATAAATAGGTAAGTAGATATATGTATACAATATATATAGTATATACCTATATATTATAAACACATATACAGTATATAATACATAAAATTATATATCAATACATATTTTGCCTAAATGTATTTATTTAGGTAAAATGCACCAATTAGAAACAGACAAGTAATTTAGGGATTCTTAGGATAAATCAAAAGTAAAGGATTAGGCATTTCATAATTTCACAGAGAAGTACAAAGTAGATGAACATATATTATAAATCATTTTTTCTCCTTTCCAAAGTATGGGAAATAATACAAACAACTGAACAGATGATAATTCTTGATGGTGGTGTTTCTGGATATGTGTGGCTGATCTGTGTTCACAGTTTTGCTTTCTCATTTCAGGTAAGATGGAATGTGGATGGCAGGGTATGCAACAGCCACACCACTGGCATTGTGGGTTGAATTCACACTCAGCTGGTATATACCTTGCACACTCAGTCATCAATACTGTCTCAGGTATACAAGTTCTTATAGTTTGCACAGTGCTTTTACGTAGGCTGTCTAATAGCACACCACGGAGCTGCCTCTACATTGAAAATTCCTTAAAGCACTGCAGGTTTGTAATGTCAAGAATCAGATCCTAGAGTCCTCACTGATGGCGGAGTGATGCATTCTCTCTCTCTCTCTCTTTCTCTCTCTCTCTCATTCTCTCTCTCTCTCTTTTGGCAATCTTGCTCATGGAACCATAATAAACCAAATTATTGGAACTGCAAACATTTCCCTCAATATTTCAAGTCCATTTTCATCTTCACTCCCCAATTTCACTATAGAAATGCATGGGATACAGTTGGTAGGCTATTAGAAATGCGAAGCCCAGGTGAGCTGCTCCGTGAAAGCATAACTATGGATGCCATTCCCGTGGCATATATTTCACAAGTCTAGAAGAAATAAGTTTGGGTTTCTTACCCCAACGAAATGACAATTATTACTGGATCTAAATATTTTTGACTCAATTTCAACATCAAAATCTATACCTATATCCAAACCTCACATAGTATTTATTTATTATATACAAATGCCCCTGTATGTCTCAGATAAAGTGAATATAATTTAAAATATTCTGATGACTTTTACTGGCATAAGGAAAATGAAAGTAGTGTTTTCTTCAAAGAATACACTGTCACAGTCTGTCTAGGATGTCAAAAGGGTGACATAGACCATTTTCGGTGAAAGATTGAGCAAGGCTTTAAGACTGCTCTAAGTGCCAGTGGAGAGATGGACTCAGGTCATCTCTATTAAAACTCACATTTTATTGCCCTGAAGATAATCTGGAGCCAAAGATGCGATCTCCCTTGTCTGAATGTTTGAATAGCTGGAGACACAGGTACTGGCGAACAACTTAATTATGGATTTTAAAAACTGGCATTAATCTTCTCTTTCCTGAATATATTCTCTCTTCTAATGCCACAAGTCACTGAAAATTGCTCATTAAATTTCAAGCAATGCTATGTAATTCTTGCTACCACTTATAGGCAGAGCTCTCCAACGTACAATTAGAGGGAGTATTATGACACAGAACAATGGAGACAATTATTTCTGAAGTTTATTAATGCTAATTAGCATATGGCATCTAAGACAGCTGCTGATACTTCATGGCTAAATACTGAGGGACTAATTAGTGCTCTCTGTTAATTAGCTTCTTCTTCATATGCATTGTCCTTAGATGCACATGCACTGTCACCACTGGGCTGTTAAAAACCTGGGCCTGCTCTCTGCACGAACATGAAGTGCCACTTAGGAATTCTTTTAGAGTTTGTGGTGTTCTTCTCTAACATACCTGCCCTTCCTTGACTCCACAAGAGCCTTCATTAGCCACTGTACTGAAAACATGCTAGTACATCATACGTTTTTAAACACTGAGGTGACAAGGACATTTTAGTTTGTCTTGTCATCAGGACTTTTGAAGAGGAGTAATTACGATTTCTAAAGACTACTGCTTTAAAAAAAAACCACCATTGTTGCTTTAGTTAATTCAATAATCAACTTGTCCATTTACATGGGAGCATGTTTATGACCGACTGACTCATTATAAAACAACCAGAGTAGAAGATATGCACATCTTATCCAAGAACTAATTGGATAACTTTCTTAGGCTGTGTCTTTTTTCACCCTCGAAAATGTTCAGAATTTTCCTCCGCAAAAGTGGTCTTTTGGAGGCCCTAAATATAGAAGACAGAAAGTCAATGGTCTAGAAAGACTTTCCCTGTCAGTGGTAAGAACGTGTTGAAGGCGATGTTTCTCCCTCCCTGGCTTGTCTGGGGCACGGTGAGTATCGGGCACTGTGTGCTCACCCACCTGTCTTCATGCTGGGTGGCAAGCTCAAGTGCCATCTAACTTCCCCTTCAGCAGAAGCGCCTCTGTGCTTGGTACTTAACTTCAAGTTCAGCCCTACAAAGATTGACCACAGAGACATAGTCCTTATGGTTTGAAATTCTAATGTTGAGCATTGCTATTAGTTTGATACAGGGATTTTTAAAAAATATATTTTAATATTTAGCAGTTGTATACGGAGGTTACAATTCCATAAGTCAGGTTATAAGTACATTCCTTCTTCATGACTTCCACCCATTTCATCGTTCTCCCCTTCTTTCCCCTCCTTTCTCCACCCTTATAGTCCATTTTTACATAATGGACGGTGACTAGAACAACTGCATTTCTCACCCCTCCTCCCTCCATTCCTGAGCCCTCTGGTTCTTTACTCTCAAACGCATTTCCACTTCCTGGTATTCATTTTGTTAAACAGTCATTGGTTGTTCATAGGAGTTACACCTTTGGAACCTCCTCCTTTAGTCAGTTTGTTCCTAGATGCATAAACCCTTGTACATGTTGCCATATATGTTTGTATTTTAGATCTAGTTCTAGTTTCCACATATGAGAGAAAACACACACCATGTGTCTATCTGAGCCTGCCTTACAATGATTTTTCTAGGTCCATTCATTTCCCTATGAGTGATATAATATTCTTCTGTCTAATAGATGAGTAAAATCCTATTGCATGTATCTTGATCCACTCATCTATGATGTTACCTACAGATGTTCTTCTTGAACCAAGATGAAGAAGGTTTAGAGTCCACAATTTATCCAAATATTTCTGATCATTACTTTAGACATTTTAAATACTTTTAGTGACCAAAGGAGTGGTGTAAAATATTATGGTCCACACCATTAAAAATAAGGTGTGAAATGATAAAATTACTGCAGTGACCATGGTAGACTCACGACCAACATTGTGAACTTCACTGTGCTCTGACTTTCCTGGGTCAGGAGGCATCAAGAGCAGACCAAGAAAACCAACAGCATGGGAAATGGCTTCCAATACCTTCACATTGCAGAAGCCCCTCAACATTCGATGCTATACACATTGATAAACATGAATGGAAAACTAAAATCTTACATAAATAAACTCTAATGTTCCAAGTTTTGTTTTTGTGTCAGGTGATTGCTCTGTAGTTTGGGCTGGCCTTGAACTCAAAATCCTCTGGCTTCTGGCATCCACCTTGGCACCCAGACAATTCCACAGTTGAGATGAAGAAACTCTCATTTGGCATCAGGAGCAGAGATTGTGTGGACGGCTGTTCAATGGTAGCCCACGCCCAAAAAGCGTGGAGACCCTGTCTCACACACAGGCTGGAGATGACATCATGTACCTGCTGATTATGCAGCGACTCAGGGAACACAGTATCTCAAAAGTAACTAAAGCAGGCCTAGAGTCCTAGAGTCTTAACATTGGAGACGTGAAAACTGTAAGTTTAGATCTAGTACTGGAAAAATAGATATTATGACCGATACCAGTGAAATTCAGAGTATTAGAAAATATTTTGAAAATAAATATTCCAATAAACTGTATGATATATATACTTAGGTGATACATATGATATTTAATCATATTAGCAATCAAAACTGAACAAATAGGACAGAAACAACTTAAGCAGTTCTATAACAGTAAAGATTAAAACAATAATAGTTTCCAAAGAAATGCCTGAGACAAAATGGGTTCATGCCTTCAGTTGTCCAAATCATTAATAACTAACTAACACCAGCACTTCTCATACTAGTCCATAAAATAGGACAAGAAGGAATGTACCACATTCATTCTAACATGGTAGTATTGTCAAAATACCAAAACAACATATGGACATCAAGAAAAAGTCAATTATAGAATAATTGCTGTACAAATTCTCAATAAAATACTGGTAAACTAAATTCAACAGCATGTGTTATAAGGATGGCTCAACATAAGCAAATCAATAAACATCATCTATGACATAAGTAGAATAAAGGCCAATAATCACATGATTACCTTTGAACTGCAGAAAAGAGCCATTGACAAATTTGGCATCCTTTCAGGATAAAAATCTTTGAAGAAATAATAGAATGGATTCATGAAAGGATAGGATGTATGAAAGAATAGCATGTATAAATAGAATTATGGAAGGATAGTATAAATATGATAATCCCATAGTTAAATGGTGAGGACCTGACAGCTTCTCCTGAAAAATCAGAAATCAAAGATGTCCATTTTCTGCACTGTGACTCTACAATGCTTATTGTAAGAGAATGAAATAAAAGAGATGAAAACAGGAAAGAAGTCACATTTCCTATTTGCTAATAGTGAGAGTCCCTAGCGACTCTACCAAAATTTTACATCTGAATTTTCTTTAGGCAAAGTACAAGTTACCAGCCAACATGTAAAAATCAATATCTTTTCAATATATCAACAGTAAACATGCTGAGAATGAAATGAGGAAAACAGTCCAAATCCCAATAGCTTTAAAAATATCTTAGAATAAACTTATAAAGGTGAAATACCTTTACAAAGAAAGCTTTGAAAGTGGTAGAGTGCTGGCTTAGCACGCATGAAGCCCTGGCTTGATTCCTTAGTACTATATAAACAGAAAAAGCTGGAAGTGGCACTGTGGCTTACCTGGTAGAGCCCTAGCCTTGAGCAGAAGCAGACCCAGGAAAGTGAATCACTGACCACAAACCCACAGGAAGTGAGTTCAAGTCCCAGGACTTGCAAGAAAAAAAAAGAAGTGATAAAAGAAATTTTTAAAAGACATTAGGAGATGGGAATATATCCTATAATCATGGTTTGGTAGAAATAATATGATAATAGTTATTAGTTAAAACTATTATAAGAAGTTCTCCAGGGGCTGGAAAGGTAGCTCAGTGGTAGAGTGCTTGCCTTGCATGCCTGAGGCCCTGGGTTTGATTCCTCAGCACTACATAAGCAAAATGAAAAAAAGCCAGAAGTTGCACTGTGGCTCAACTGGTAGAGCACTAGCCTTGAGCTGAAGAGCTGAAGGACATTGCCCAGGCCCAGAGTTCAGGCCCCACGACTGGACCCCCCCCCCCAAAAAAAGAAGTTCTCCATAAAATCCAATGATGCTCCTCACAGAAAGTTACAAAATTGGGCTTAAAATTCACGTATAAGCACAAAAGTTCTGACATAGCCAAAGCAATCCTAAGCAAAATGAACAATAATTGTATCATAATATATACCTTTAATATGATAACTAAACAGCATGATATTAGCACACATACACATTCATAGATACACACACACAAATACAACAGATATGTAGACCAATGAACTATAGTAGAAGACCCAGAATTATCTCCACATACCCACAATCAGCTGACGTTCAACAACGGTGCTAGACACAAACACATTCATTGGAGAAATAACAAGGCTCTTCAACAATTGGTGTTGGTAAAACTGAATAATGAAATGTAAAAGACTAAAACTCACTCTTATTCTCACTTTCCACAAAAGTCAGTTCAAATGGTCTCCAAAGACCCAAATTTCAGATTTAAATCTTTGAAATTATTTTTTTTAATGGAAAAGACTAGAAGATGGAAGGAGAGCAATGAATTTCTGCACATATCTTCTCCTTTTTCAGGAAATAAGAGCAGAAATTCACACCTAAAATTGCATGAAATTAAAATGTTTCAGTACAACAAAGGAATAATTGTCAAAATGAAAAATTCTATGCTACCTAATCATTTGACAAGAGAATAATATCCAGAATATATTGAGATGATAAAATTAAACATCAAAGAACAATCTAGTTGATAAAGGAACATATAGTTTTCAAAAGAATCGTAATTGGCTAAGGAATACACAAAGTAATATTCAATATCCTTATTCCTGGAGGAAATGCCATAAGAAATGACATGGTGATTCCCTCTCCCTATTCAGAATGGCAATCATGAAGCATGCAAGTGTTGACAGGGGTCTCGGGGCAGGGGCAGGAGGATTCACACTGCTGGTGAAAATGTACATTAGTGCTGTCCCTGTAGAAATCAGAATAGAAAGTCCTCAAAAACCCTAGACTTCACATGCGAGTATCCTGCTCCGGCGTGTACATCAGTGGTGATGAAAGTCAGCCGACGGAGCGCTTGCATCTCCATGTCTCTGCTGCACTACTGACAATAGCCCAGCTACAGAGCCAGCTTAGGGGTCCATCAGCAAGGAAAGGACGATTGAAATGCGGTACAAAGAAGAGCATGGTGTAGCCAGAAGAACAAAACCATGTCACCTGCAGGAAAATGAATCAAGCATGTGTCAGGTGAAACAAAATAAGACTGGCCCACAAACCCAAGTACCACACATTTGCTCTTACATGTAGAATCTAGATTGAATTAAAAACATGAATACAAGATGGGGACTATTTTGGAGGGAAGTCGGAAGGGAAAGGATGATGCACATTATTGGCACATATGAATGTAGAATAACGAAACCCATTATAATGTTTAAAAATTGGGCTTTAGGGAAGCTCAGGGAATAAGAAATAAAATACTTGTGCCTTATAGGACCTAGATTGCTTCCTAAAAAATCAGCTGTTTTTAATAATAGGGGTTTTGGTACTTCTTATCAAGTAAGTATTCCTATAAGAGAGATTGTAAACTTTATTTTGCTTTTCTCTCTTGCCATTATTTATCCAGGAAATACTAGGTGAGAATGCAGTTTCAGTCGCCATTTTTTCTGTTGCAAAACTCTACCCTTGGCTTCTCCCTGTGGTGTACTCTAGCCCTTGGGCACTGCCATCACCTTCCTGAGAATTCCCAAGCTTCCAGCAATTACAACATAGTGCCCGTTCACAACAAAAGCACAAAAGGCCTGTTTTAATCTTTATACTTCGCCGCAGATCAATAACTCACATTAAAATGATCCTTTTTATCTTTCTTTCTCCTGACCCTGCACTGACCCATGATTGGAGCAAGTTACAAGTCAGAAATATCCAAAGAAAGTACCTAATTATGTCCTTGTACTAAAACACCTAATTTAGCAATGTGGCCAGTGAAGAAGAAGCTCACAAATATTTTGTTAGAAGAACGTGTCCTTTGTCGGATTAAAAGCAACTTTACTACTTTAATGAAGCGGCCTGCCCAGTGTTGGTATAAATAGAGGCCACAGAAAGGCAGGCCTTGGGCCCTCAGGCAGAGCAGTGACCTGCATGGTCAAACAGTGGGCTCTGCTCTCTGTTCCTTTATTGCTGCTTCTTAGGCTTTTATTTTGGGTCCTTTTCTGCACAGAAATGTGTATTTATGGCTGTATAGTAAAGACAGCTAGCATCTGCTCCTGAATTTGGAGAGGACCCAGGACACGTTTGGAAAGGAGGTCAGTGATGTCTTTTGTAGGGCTTGTAAGGGTATTTAAATACCTCAGAGGTTGAAAAGTTCCATCTTTTTCATTATTATCTTTAAGTAATTGTACAAAGCATTGTCATTTAACAAAGCGGTTTATGAGGACAGTACTTGCTTCCTGGTGTTTTATTTTGCTGAATTTTGATTTTGCCTGTCTAAGGAATTACCCCCATTTGAGGTCTCCCTTAAAACTACCATATTATTGTAAATGTTTAGGAAAACTCAGTTTTAGAACACCCACAACCAAACAAGCAAAGAGAGGCTAGGTAGGGCTGGAATGTGTTGGTATACTGACCTAGCTGTTTGCAAATGTGATCTGACTAGTATATTTAAACTATTACTGCAGGAAATAGATAATGCGCCGGAACAATGCAGCTTCAAAACGAAATTCGTCTCCATTACCACCTTTCTTAATGTTGAGCACATTTGAAGCACTGATATGATTAACCTAAGGAAAATGATTCTAATGGCTTATCTTTATATACTTGGTGATGATTTTCAGATGACCATTAATTATGAGAGCTTTAAAGCAGCATATGGTAAGCAGCAGCGGGAACAAATCCCTCCACGACTTGTCTCGAAGGCTAGCACATCATTGACCCATCATGGGCCCAGTATTAAAATGTTATATCCAGTTTAAAAAATAGAAACTTTAACTATTGTAAGAAAAAGGCATCTTATTTCTCAGGAGAGGAATATATTCAAAGATACAGGCATTGTGCTCACGCACACGTGACCCATGTGCTCCCGTGTGTGAGTGTACAAGCCGTACCAAACTCTGTGTGCCAAGATTCTGTTTATTTAGTGAATTCTTTTCAGTGTAGATGTCACTTCTCATATGAGTACAAATAAAATAAAGGGGAATGATTTGTGTATTGGGTAACTTAAAAAATCCAGATATCTATTTTCAGTTGGATATGATAGATTGTGAGAGATTATAGATGTCCCTCAATAAAACTTGAGCTGTGATTATTTTTTAATTGTATCAGATACAAATGATACAATTATTATGGTTTGTCTAAAGCACCATAGAGTTGAGGAAACAATAGAGTGGCTAAAATTGTGCAGAAGCCTGGACTTCAGAAGGGTTTGCCGGCCTCTTTTTCTACCCTGGAGGATTCACTCATCCCAGCTCAGGCTGAGACTTTAGCTTGGTGACTTGACCACTTTGTGGAAAAAGGCGAAACAGAAGAAACCTTGGCTGTTTCTAGAGATTATTCAACAAAGCAAACAGAAAACAAAAGAAAAATGGCTCACAGGCCGTGAAGAAGTATTTTCTCACTTGATTTTCAGTTCTTTTCCTCTCCAGCCCTGCCCAGGCTTCTGAAACACAGGAGGTCTCTTTCTCATCGTCCCCCTGCTCCTCTCTGAGATGTGCACCAAGGTTTGCTTGGTCTAGGAACTCAAGAAGGAGGTGCTTTCTCTAGGATCGGACATTGGTGCAAATTTCATGGCAAGTTGTATAGAAACTGTCTTTGACTGGACCCTTTAGGTTTCCAATCTCACACGGCAAATCATATTTGGATATTAAAAAAACTTTAAATGCATGGCATATCATATTTTCCCATGTTTTCATGCCTATCGTGGAAAAACAAAGAAATGGTCGCTTTCCTAGAAAAGTCTGGACAAATAGTGTAGAATTTGGACTATCAAGTTTCTTTGCATCTGCTCTGTGATGGGAAGGGAAAAATGTGTTTTTATGAATTATCTTGTCCTTTTCTTATTTGAGGGTGGTTATCTCTTGTGATCATCCCATTTTTGTTCTTTTGTTAATATTGTAAAGGTGAGGGACAGAGTGGTTACAGTTACATGAGTAAGGTAATGAGTACATCTCTTTTCAAACAATGTTACCCTCCCTCATTTTCTCCTCCCCCCTAACTCCCCTCCCTACCACGTTGTAAAGTTAATTTCCAATGTAGTGTCTAGTGAGTATCACTATTGCATTGTGACCATGACGTTTTACCTAAAAACTGTGGGATATTTATTTATTGTTTTCCTGTTAAAGTCTGAAAGATAAGGAACTTACATCTAGCAACCTTAACGTTGGCATCCCACAGTTTTGATTGTGTCAATGCTGTGGAGTCATGGAGAGGGTTTGCATTTGTTTCTCTGCTTCATTCTTAAATATCTGTGCATTGAATACGTTGAACAAGCTTTCATACAGGCGTATTTCCTGTGAGAGCCAATTAATTACCTAAATCACAAGGGTCTGGTTATTATTTTCCTCTTTTACACTATGGTTCATTATTTATGCATTTCAACAGGCTTCAAAGTTATAAAAATAATGGCCTGTATAATGCAGAAGAATTAGTTGCTGGTGCTTGCTGCAATTACTTCAGTCCTTAAAAGTGACAGTGCCTTCCCTTTCTCAAATTCCTGTCTGTGTGCCCATGAATCATGGTAAATGGAGACAAAATCAAAACATGAGCATTTGAATAGTCCAACCTGATTTCTAGGCAAATAACTGCTTATTTTCTTTCCCTGAATGGTCAGCCTGCTAGCATCACCAGGCAGAGTTTAGGGATTCTATCTCTGTAGAAGAGTGGTTTTTTTCCTGTTTTGTGTTCATGAAGCTCTTAAGTAGAACTTCTTTGACAGCTTATCCAATGATATATTTCTGCACAATTGTTTAAACAGTAGTTACAGCAATTAGTGTCTTCTCTGTATACTTTTGCAATTTGTGGTTAAGTCTGTTTGCCTCACAGAATCAGGTAGTTTGGCATTTTAACCAAACTAATGTCAACACATTTATAGTTTAAGCTATTTTCTTGCCCTTTGGAAAAAGCCAACTTAAATCACTTTTCACTATTCGCTTTTCGTGATTTGACATGAGTTGCTGCCATACAGTTGTAATTGTTCCCCGCTCTCAGCCTTATAAGTTAAAATTAACTATAGTCTTTCTCAATTTTCAAAAGAAAAGAATATAAACATAGGGTAGCTTCCAATAATCTTCAGCTATGGCAGTCAAAATGGAGTATTAATATTGCCCACGCCAAATTTTTCTAATGAATAAACTGTTTAGACAGTATTTTAGCCAATCTACTTAATACTACTTTAACAATAAAAAGTGAAATGTCAGTGACTTAGAAAAATAATAGCTATCTACTATGATTGCAACCCTTGTAGAGCATGCTCTTCTCTAAATAGGGACTCAGGGAAAAATTGGTTCAGTCTTGTGGGTTTTCTTAGCTAATAGCACCAAGAGTTGTCTGGGAGGAACAAATGACTTTGGTTCTGTTGATATCCTCTTCAGAAAGGAGTCAAGATATTTTGCTTCCAATTCGATGGGTTACTTTTAGGGATCCAATGCTCCTGCTTGCACAGGAAGCTTGTGAATGAAAGAGGTAGATACAAACACCAATGAATTTTTATATCTGATGCAAATAGATAACCGAGCTTAAGTGAAAGCTGAGCAGTCCCAGGGTATGAAACTGTATTATGACTTACCTGTGTATTGTCTCATAGGAATTCACATGCAAGTGCTAACATTTGCTAAAAAGCTGTTATTTTATGACAAATTAACTCATTCATTCATGTATTCATTAATTATTAATTTATTAAGTAAATCTTGTAAATCAATTGTGAAGTATCACACATACTGAGCAAGTGGTACATCATTGAGCTATACTCTCAGTCTTTTTTTAAAACAAAATATTGTAGATTGGCAAATTAAATGTCACATGTAAAATGTGACCTCTAAGCTATGAAATTTATAAATAGCAAACAATATAGTTGAGCTCACATTTTTATTCTAGTTTTTATTAAGATCCCACTTTGCCCTAAATACACCTAAATCATGGATTCTTGTCAAGTTATTCCATTTTTTCTTTCTTTCTTTATAGTTAAAGAATTTTAGCAATGAGCTAGCATGAGAAATATAGTACCCAGATTTTAAAACACACACACACACACACCACACACTTTGACTTTTCCACCTTTATGTGTGACAGAGAGTATGACAGAGAATCATTACCATGATTCATTCTGTTGTAACTTTATAGCTGAGATAAAAGCTGTGCAATGCCGGAAATATTTCACAATTGTTAACTGTTATTCAATTTGGAGCTTTTCCTGCTAGAGTACTTGACAGTGCCCAATGAGCTATACGTGCAACTATTTTTAGCCATATGAGTTTGCTGCTAATATTAGAAGGTTCATATACTAAAGTAAAAAGGAGAGAAGGAAATCTGAGCATACAAAGCTAAGACAGAAACTCCATTAGGTTTAAGAATTCATCAGAAGATGGAAGGGAGAATATTCAGCAAATAAATGAAAGCGTGGTAGTCCAAAATGGACCCAAGGATTAGAGGAGACCTTGCGGCAATTGTAGCATTTACTCAGAGACATAAGGAGATTGAGCATGAATTCCACTCAGAGCTCAGACCAGCAAGTTCCATGGGGCACAGAGGTATCCTGGATATGTGGTCAAGTTCCATCAAAGCCAGGGGCCTGAGACAGGGGATCCTGACTGAGACACAGCAGAAGAAAGCAGGGGAACACTTGAGGATGACTGCAACAACCTGATATTTCACTTTACACTAGATGGATTTTGAAAAGCATTACCAGGTCAACTTTTTCCAAAATACCTCTGGGTGATATGTACAGGGGAAGTGGGAAGTGGGAAGTGGGCAGAGAAGGGCCTCCTAGATCCAAGGAGACCTTTCCGGAAGACTGTGCAGACAATCAAACAGAAAAACCACCCCTGGTGTAAAGTGGTAGAAGATGGCGTAGCCGGTGAAGGTACCGTTGACTCCGGATTGGGTGTGGGATGTACTGGACAGATGAGCTTCCACAGTGTTTTCTCTGGAGCCGTGGAGAGGTGGGCTTACCTTGACTCAATAATCACACTGGGGGCAAGAGCAGCCACCACAATAACAAAGCAAAGAATACTTGGCACAACGGACACATGCTTTGGCAGGCTTGTGATAGGCAGCATTTACCCAGAGACGGTGAAATGAGGTGTTCCAATACGTCCAAATGGAGCTGCGATTTTGAAAACCTTTCCTACCTTTAAACTCACAGTAAGGAGTGAGCTCGCCAGGCAGGTGAGAACGTCAGAAGGAAGGAACACAGGTGTACTGGAGAAATAACCCCAAAGGGCTGCAGCGTGGTGGTGGGAAGAATGACAAAGGGAATTGCCAAAAAGAATTCAGAACAGCAATCCCGAAAACCTGGAGACTTGGCCAGCCAGAAGAAGTTGTAGCAACTCGTTCAATGATTCGGGGCATAGAATGACATGAATTCCCAGAATTGAGCACTCCCTTCAGATGGGGGTGGGGTGGGGCTCCCACAGAAGCATGAAAATGAAGACACCTCACTCAACGCAGTGCAAGAAAATATCAGCATCTAAATCCCCCGGGGTTTCTGTATGATGTGAAGATTCTTGCACGGCTGGATACAAAGCACCGGTAGACAACAGGCAGAACACGCCTTCATCCCTGGCTACTCCACAGGGAGAGAGCTCCCAAGCAGAACCTCTGTGCAGACTGCTCCTAGGCTAGGGGACTAAGGAGCTGAGGCTGAGAGGTTCTCTGAACCCAGTGGGGCAGTGAGCAATGTTTCTCCTGCTCCCTGATTCTTGCTAATTTCAATGCTTTCACTGTCCGGAGGTATCTGAGACCCACCGACCTACCCCAGGATGATTTCAGTGCTGGTACAGAGTGAAAATGGAGACTGAGAGTCCAATAAAGGATGTGGCTGCAGATCTAATCCTAGGAGTGGGAACCAATGAGCATTTGGACAGGGCCTCCATACCATGTCAAGATAGCATTAAAATACTGACATTCATCTCAGTAGAAGTAATTACCAATGAAAGGATTGTCCAATCCTTGGACAACTGACAGCATTAAAACAGTTTTGATATTACAATTAAGGAGCAAAATCATGTATCTACTTATGTACTATTTGTATGCATTTCCACCTAGGTAAGAGATTAACAATCAATTACGACATTGTAAGTTTTTCCTCGAGCTACATTTTCCTCCCTTTTTAAAGTGCCAAGTTGTCATGGAAGAGAGATAGAAAGCTTTGTTTCTTCCAAAGGTAGAAAATGATATGCTCAAGTGTTCTCAGAGCAAATTTAAATATTCTTGCAAGATAATTTCTTTCCCCATTCTCACACATTCTATTTCCAAAGCAGAAAGCCAACCCAAGGGATTATTCTGGATATATTTCAATGCCAATCAAATGCTATCAGCAACCGCCCTGAGTCACTTTCTACTAAGTGAATGTCAGAAACTGACGTGTCTTTGGCTTACTGTGAAAAGTTTCTATCTGTAATAGTTATGAATTATAATACATCAAAAATCATGCTTACAAGCTAAAATGTTCAAATAGTATTTTATTTCAAATACCGCATTTAACAGGTGATCTTCAAAGTGACACTTGAGTGGAGCTTTTTGCCTGGCTGTCGATTGTGGCATCTGCTAATTTATTATTCCTCCTTTCAGTTTCTCAGCAGCACACTTGGACAGTACCGGGGTGACTGTCTTCAGAAGAACACAGCCCTTGTATCTAAATAAAAGTTCAGCTTGTAGAGAATGGTGGAATTATAAAGCACTTTATACCAAACTGTGGTTTGGTATGAAGAAATTCAGAAATGCAATGTTCACAAAGAACCAGATCTTTGTGTGTGTGGTATTTCCTCAGAACAGAGCTGGAATAAGACAATAGAGATTCCAGTTCATCATGTGAAACCTAAGTGGTAAAACATTAATAAAGTGATGCTCAAAGAAGAGATATTGTATGCTTTTCAAACTCTTATTATGACATCTTCAGAAATGACATCTGTGGGCTGATGCTCTAAGGATATAGAACCAGATGCAGTAATGAAGTTTGTGATCAGTTATCTCTTCCTTCCATGGGCTCTCCCATGACTCATTTGGCATTTCCTGTATGTGCATTTCTGAAATGAATTCACTTGCAACCCCTTCTCAATTTGTGTCACTCTTTCAATGGTTCTACAAGTCTTTCAGAAGTTTGTGGAAATTTCCAAACCTTCTAAGTCTAAAGGATTCATCTTAAATGAAAGTCTACAAGGACTGAGCTTTGGGTTAAAAAAATTCAAAATCTCAAATTGTATTGAAGCCACTTCTGTTTGACTTCATAGAAATCACTGTTAGCATCTCTATGTATTATAATTTTTCTTTTCGGCACCTTAGCAATGTCGTCATGAACATAGCTGTTTCCAAGGAGCTGAAAATTCATTTTTTCAAACCTGTATTTATTTATTTATTTATTATGATTTTTCTTCTAGTTTGGAAAGATAGACCTTTGCATTATCACCAAATATACAAACTGTACAAAGTTTTTATTCTGACCTTTCTATATATGCAATAAGATATTTTGACCATAACTAACTTAATACTTGATTCTACAACTTAATCAGAGGAATGAGAACCAGTTTTCCTTCCTGTGTGATATTCCAGCCTTCACACTCTTGTATGTCCTCTCAGTTACTCTTCTCATGAATTTTATGTTCACCATCTGAAGACCCGCTGTGCTTTGGGAGCCCTTAGTATGGATGAAGCATTATAAAATTTTAGTGTATTTGGTTATTGCATAACTGTTATGCCAATAAACATATTGAAAGGGAATGGTTGGTGTTTAACATGTAACAAATTCCTATCATAATGTGATTTGAATCCTTCATTTAATGCATGACTAAATCTTGTTTCACGGGCACAGTGGATATGAAAGAAAATTGTCACAATTTGACTGGTGACAACAAAAAATGGCCTCATAAAAAACAAGATGTCCGATGATGTAGGATTTGTGCTCTATCTGCCATGTACGTGGAAATAACAGGTTCACACACAAAAGCTGAATTACGAGAACATACAGCAACACTATAGAAGTGCACAAGAAAATGTGTGCTGTTTTGTTATCGTAACTAGATCAGGTTAGTTTCTCTTCTTTTTCTCGGTCTGACACAAGAGAGATTACATTCATATAGTTCAGAGGTAGATTAATTATGTATTATTTTCAATTGCTCTGAGATCACTGATGCCAGATCACTTTCATTGTCACAGTTCTGCGGTGTTAATAAATGCAGCGCAAGCTGTGATTCATGCACTAGATTGAAACATCGCTGCTCTTCATAGGCTTGAGAATTGAGAGAAGCATACAGAGGTTTAATTATGTAGTGTTGAATAATTCTAATAATGAAAAGAAAGTCAAACTCAAAGCAACACAGCCAATGCTCCTTTATTACAGTGGACCAACTGAATATTCACTCCTGTTTTATAAAATATCATCCTGGTCACTCTCGGTTTCAAAAAAGCATTCCAAACAATGTATTTTGAAATTTAAAAACTCATCTATGTCAAGAATTCTCTGGGGGGAATTTTAAGAGGTTCTTAGAACTCTAAAGACAATTTACACTATTTTACTGAGAGGAATATTGTGTGTGTGTGTGTGTGTATGTGTGTGTGTGCTCCTGTTTTCTTCCCTAGTTTACTTAATCAGACAGTTTTGAAAGGTATAAAGTTGTTAAGGCATGTGATTAACCTTCAACTGTTGCAAATATTCACTTCCTGGGTAATGTGTATGATCTCCAAAGTGATACCTTCATTTTTTTGTGAGTATAATATACTTTGTCCTAGTTTGAAATATAGAAACTTTGTAGTTAAAAAAATTATAAAAATTCTACAAATCTAAACCTGAGTCAGGAGAACACAGGAACATACTTCAAAGGGGGAAAAAGTACTCTGCGCATTGGTGGCATATTCAGTCTTTGGAAATATGTAGCTATTAATAAATATGGATGCTTAAAAGAACAGTGACTAACATCCTTTTCCTTCTCTTCCCATCGAACTCTGAGCCATTTTGTCTAATGATGAGTCAGAGCAGCCTCAAACTCAAAATACCACCTATGAGGAGACTAAGGTCAGCTTTGGGGCTTGAGTGAAGTCTCTCCAATGTTCTAATCATTCTACTTTACTGAACTCACCCAGCCTCAGGACAGTTGCCCTAGGGCCTGGCCTCCATTTCTGGGTGACTTGAGTCCCTTCCCAAAATTAATGTTGGCACACCAGGACTGGTATAGCAAACCCCACCCCTTTCTCTGGAAACTCATCCACCATGGAAAAGACAGCCTTATCTTAGGGGAAAACCTTGATTGGAACTCAACCTCAGCACAGAGAATGCATCTTCTCCTCCTAGTTCTTCCGGCTGTAATCCTGGGTCATCTGGACAGATGTTTGGGGAACCACGAGTTCTGTCCTTCTCCCACTTTCAAAGCTTCCCTTCCATGCTTCCACCTTGGGATTTGTGGGCGGACGTTTCTGCCCTGTCACTTGAGATAGGCTCTGCTGATGGAGCCAATAAGGGACACCAGAGTGATGCCAAGGACAGAGGATACGATGCTTGCCAGCTCCTCCTTCCTGCCTGTACACTCATGCCAACCAGTGGTGTAGCTTGTCCAGAGAGAGCTTCTCCCGCCTCAGGTAGCTGGACGTTTGTACCTCCTCCTCACATCTATGCCACAGATCAAAACCTGAGCTAGGAGCAACCATCTTCGACGTGGTTCTCAACAGGATACATCATTGTTCACCTTCTGCCTGTTAGTTTTCGCCTTGTGATCCTTTCCCCCGTATTGAGGGCACTCAATGTATTTTAACTTCCATTGGAGTTGAGAAAAAAATATTAATATCTCCATGACGTATGTTTTCAGACAGACAACATTGAGATGCTTTATTGGGAAATAGTGTCTTTGACTGGTTTCCATTTATACATCTGGTGCCATAATTCCTACTTACTAGTCAACCGTGGACAGGAGCCTTGTCAGCTGTCAAACTCTTCCCAAATATGCTGTCACACAGACTGGATTATAATTAAGAAGTTACTCCCAGAAAGCTTCGTGTACCTATAACTCTTCTTATTTCATAGTTCTCGTAAATGTTATCCTCTCAGTCACTCTAACCATGACACAGGGTTTTCTCCCTCCCCAGCTTGCTCTCTTCCTACTATGCATTTGTGAGCAGAGGCTCTGCATTCCATTCTCAAAATAATATATATTTAAGTTCACAGCGATTACATGTATTCAGTGATTAGGAAATATTTCCACTCCTTAGTAATTTGTTTGAAGGCAGATTAAGAAATCATCTTTAAATATTTGTATGCAAAGAAAAAATATTACACTGGCTTTGATATTCCTCCTGTTATTTATTCTGTTAATGTGATGAAGTACTGAACTTAGCATCTGTTTGGTAAATAGCTGCTAAATTTAACTTTTAGATGTGTTGTTACATTTTTTCCAAGTAATTCTTTATTAGTGTTGTGCTAATTTGATGTGCATGATGTATTACCAGTGAATGAATTTAAGAATTCTCACATGCTCTTTTGTAAGAAAATTCTTAAGTGATCATTTTATCTTTTGTCTACAAAGTTTACTGAGTTTCAATGTCCACCTATGTCTTGCTCCATTTTACCACTGTATTGACAAAGGGAGAGGAAGAGAGGAAGAGGAAGAAAGAAGAGGAAGGAATGAGAAAGAAGAAGAAGAAAGAGAAGGAGGAAGAGGAGGAGGAGGAGGAGGAGGAGGAGGAAAAGGAGGAGGAAGAAGAGGAGAAGGAGGAAGAGTACTATTGGTAAGCACACAATATTTTTGGGTGGACAGTATTTACTTTTGTCAGGAGACAAACCCATGGCTTCCCACATTTTGGAAACCATTCTGAAAATGGCTAATAAAATATTTTTATTTTATTTTATTTTCATTTTAAAGAATCACTAAAGCATTGATGATTTTTGAAAATTACGTCCAAATTTTTCAAGGTTTTATTGCAATAGCTAAATGATACAATCTTTTATTAATCATAATCCTTGTGATAGAGTTAATGATAAATGGTGGATAGCTAAAAAGCTATAGAGATAGTTATGTAGACATGTATAGAGATTTAGATGTATGTAATGCATCCGTGAATGATCAATAACACTAGCGACACAGTCACGACATAATGTTAATGATACTTATTCCTGTGCTAGGTCCCAATTTTCTTACGTGTGGAACTAACAATCTCAAATCAAATAAATACTTTTGATGGGTATTACGTGAATGATGCAAAACAAGGAAATGTGTAAAGTCTACAGACTATAATTTATCCAGAGTCAGCATTATATATCTATATCATAATGCTATATAATCATCACAAACTCAGCCTCATGGAACTGATAACCGGGTTTCACTTCATGGCTACCTTCTCAGACCAGGGGACCTGCCTGATTCACTCCCAGGAAGCCCTACCCGTGTCCATGTGTGCACACATGGAGTGGAATATGAAAAATGCGCTCTCACAGTCCTCAGAAACTAAGAAGCATCGTATGTGGTTACTACAGGAGTAAACACACCAGAGCAAATCCTTTAACGAGAAACAAGTGTTGCTTGTACCTGCATTTTAATTCTCCTTCTGTAAACTGATCCACTAAAGTACTGCTGGGTACCTTCCTCTCTCTCTCTCTCTCTCTCTGTCTCTCTCTGTCTCTGTCTCTCTCTCTGTCTCTGTCTGTCTCTGACTCTGTCTCTCTCTGTCTCTCTGTCTCTGTCTCTCTTCTTTTCCTTCCTCTCTTTCTCTGAGGCACTTTCTAAACATGGATTTTGATGTGTAACACTTTCTCATTTTTCTCTGTCATGCTTGGCTGTTTCCCAGTGCTGCCAAGCAGCTGGGTTGAGTCATCTCATTCTTCTCCACCATTCCCAGGATGGAATCAAATTCCTGAGCTTTGAATCCTCCATCTGTCTACAACTTCATTGTACACCCCTGATAAGTTTAGACTCATAGACTCAGGTCAGCTGGCATATCTGTGCAAGATGAATTTTTATAGGTTCATCGAAACATCTCTTTGAACTCCCAAATCCAGAAGCTTCCAGAATATTTCTTCTCAGTCCACGAAGTGCTCCCCCACTCTGCCGTTTCTCCTCCGACTCCAAGTCTGATCGTGACACAGCTCTGCCTTTCAGAGCTCGTGTGGTTCCTCAACCTTTCTTGCTCGTTGTCCAGGGATGGTTGTGGCAGCCTCCTCCCTCAGGCCAGCCTGGGGTCACGTTGGCTGTGGTTTATTGTGTGGGTTTCTGTGGTCTCTGTGTCTGGCGATGAGCAATGTTCTGAGGAACCTAGCAGAATTCTGACTTGTTTGAGCATTGAAACATTTTTTCCCTTTTAAGATCATGAACATAGTTGAAATTCATCACTTTACAGTTCAGTAAGGCTTCCTTATCAAGTATTTCTTGAAAACTATTCCTTTAATTATGATGCCAACAAAATGAGAGGAGCAATAAAAGAACTGCAGAGGGAGGAGCTCTGGAAGGATGATTTATTCCAGAGGAATAAATCACTGGGGCCTCGGGTAGCCCTCCACCCAAGGCTGATCAGGACTGCTCTGTGCAGCCACCAGGGTCCAGGGGACGAAGATGAGACCAGTTGGACATGTCCAGACGTAGGACAGCATCGTCACAGCTTTGGAAGAACCAAGTAGAATCAGGCCAGGCCTGGTCTCAACCTCATGGAGGCAGCCACGGTAGAAGGAGAGGCATCTCAGCAGATGGAGCCAATACTGATGTGAACACAGTACCCTAACTTTGGGGGAAGAATGGAAGGAATGGTGTGGAAGAGAAGGGAAGGTGTGTCAGTGGAAAAGCTGCCAAAAGTTAGTGAGCACAGATCATTGAGCTTGAGCTCTGAGTAGGCAAAAATGGAAGGCAGAACAAACGTTAGCTAATGAGCATTTGAGAGGTCTTCTCATTCGTTTCAGATGAAGTCTTCTGAATACGCTCTCCAAACTATGATCAGAAATGCATGGACCATATTTTACATTAAAAGGATGCATTGAGTCTGCTAATATGTTCTGATTTATGAGAAAAGAAGCGACTTCCATAAAGGATTTAAAACACAATTCATCAAGCAATGGACTTTCAAATTATTTTACTTTTCAAATTCTTTACTAATATGATAAAGAATCAAAGGATGCTTAACAGCTTTTCGGTATGAGTTCTTTGATTATGACATTTGAAACTATCACTATCATGACCAATATCATTCTTATAAAGTTGAAATCTTCCTTGGATAAAAACAAATACAAACCTCATTCCAGTTTGCGAGGAGCACAAGCAGAACATTGAAACATTTTAAAACACGAGTGAGATTTTTCTCTTGAGCTTTATGAACTTAGGATGCATTTAAGGAGTTCTAGGTTTGTTTTAACTTAAATCTTCACAGGATTTTTAAATGGTTCCTTGGACATTTTGAAACATTTGTGCTATAGCAGTCTTTGAGAGTAGAATGTCACTTATACTTTATGTATAATATAAAATTAAATATTGCCATAGTGTGAAAAGTGAAGCTTTAGTTCAATTTATTATTCATTGTAGTGTGTTTCTTATGAGATTGTGATTCTAAACTATTAATTTTAATTAATTCATTAGCTATAGCATAAGTACTTCTGTCACAGTCATTAATATGCATTGTTTTCTTAGGAAAGAAATGAGCATATGTTATGTAAAATTTAACAAATAGCTAGCAACTGTAATGAAGAATATAAAACTTCATAATTTCAAAACTCAGAAATATTTAGATAACTTCTGCTCGTGTTTTCACCATTCAGTGGAGAAGTGGTGTGCAAATGAATATATTTCATAGTAACAGAATCTGGACCCCTTGTATACAGACTTTTGTAAAATTTAAACCATTTTGCATTTTATCATCAATAAAAAACTTAATTATTAATGCCTTAAGATACACAGTTTCCTTTCAGGATTACACAGCTTTATCTTCATATCTTCATAGGGCAAAGAAAGACACAGAAATGTTTAGAAGCCTTTAGGAGGAAATCCTGCTTCTTGTTAGCTGAAAATGATTGCATCATGGCAAATTAAGTTTTGGGTTTTTTTTTTGCAATAAAAATGCCAGAAGGATCAATAGCTTTTTAGAAAGTGTAAAATGATCTGACCTGCTGTCTATGAATTACAGTGCAGGTGTATGGGAAAGGCTATATACTTTTCTAAAAAATTCTGATCATAAAAGGGAAAAAAAGGGAACTCAGAATTTTTTTTCAATGTATCAACAGCATGGTAAGAAAACCCATTTATCATAAAACAATAGAAACATTTTGGACTGTTGTTTATTTAATGATGGTTGAAATGATAGTAATTATCTTAATAATAACAGTAATTAATAATTATGATAGTATATTGAATAAAAAGAAACTTCTAATATATTGACTGAAAAAGTTAAAGGGAAAACTTTTTGTATGCATACATTTTTGGAAAGAAAATGCATCACTTTGTTATAGTCACTAATTTTAATAATGTCTGAACAATGCATGACCAATTTGGCAGATGTCCAATGCGAGATGCTGATGCAGTGTGCAAGTCTATTCAGATCTAAATATAAAATTGCCACATCATCATATTGCGAATGGGTAAACCTGAATAATTCAATACCAGTAATAATAAAGGATGAAAATCTCTTCCATCTTTCTGCATTATGATTCAGCTTGATAATTTGCCTCTAATAATGAGAATTTTTTTTTAAAAAACTGTCTTTGCTTCATTTATTATGTAGGATATAGTGAGAAAGAGAGGAAGGAGAGGGGAAGGGAGGAAGGGAAGGAGGAGAAGCGAGAATAGAAAAGAGAGGAGAGGAACAGGGTATCTGGGGATTTAAGTTAAAACATCAGGGTTTATCAAAACACGGATGTCTGGTCACTGTGTTTCAGGAGAAGCCTATGGACTTGGGATGGAGGGAATCGGGTGGCAAACTCCTATCATAGGCGCTGAGAAGTGAAGAAAGTAGCTTGGAAAAGTGATAACGAGATTCTTTCCTAGCATCATAGTTCTACTTTCCTGCTTCTCTCGTTTCATAGCCCATCATTCATTTAGAACTGAAGAAAAGAAGCCAGCGACATGGGAACACACCTTTCTTAACCTGTTATTTTAAAGTGCTCTCTCAAAAAATGAAAGAAACTTCATGATAGTTTTTAGAATACCTTGAATCTGTCAAATAAAATCATTCCTAAAATTTTTATTTTTCGGCATTGGTTTTCATTTCTCTATGTCTATAGAAGCACATTTTAAAGGAAAAATTTAGCAAGCTATTCCAATAAACTAATTTCATAATGATCACCAACTGTTACATGGTATAGACTGGCTTAGTGATATTTACATTCACCTACCGAATTTTTAAAAATATTCATTTGTTGTAGGGAGGCAGTGTAGTTCCAAAGTATGTTAAAAACATTTTGGAGGGAGATATACAGGATTGGGATTTAAATTAAAATATTACACTTTAATTTTGAGAAAAAAGAATTTTTCCAACAGGGTTTAGATACTGCATTAGTTTACTAGAGATTCTATAGAAAAATCACATAAACTGGGTTACTCAAACAGCAAAGGTATACTGCCTTCATGGACAACAGTGAATAAAATAATTATCTAGGGAAGATTTCTAAATCAGGTTACACAACACCAGATATATAATGTTTTCTGGATATTACTCTATGAAGAAGGAGACTTGTGAAAATGCCAGGTAGATTGAAATTATTGTTAAAGTTATGAAATATGTTGCCTTTGTTGGCAATATATTAGAGAAAATTACACTAAATTTATAATATGTAAATGTTATTAATAAAGCCTGAATGAAGAAGTCCCATAGGCATATGATAGTAGTTTATGGGAAGCTGTGGTTGGTGTATTTAGTATATTTGTATTTGGTGCATTTGTATTTAGTGAAAATATAACTATGATACCAATCAAGAATTCTGTTATCACTTTTCCAAGCTGTTTTCTTCACTTCTTAGCACCTATGATACTGGATATTTGTATTTAGTGGGTCATATTTGTATTTAGTGTATCCACTAATATAAAAAATCATATTGAAAAAGTACAATGAATAACATTAATAAAAACCCAAATTGAATCCTCTTCTACACTTCTGAAATCATGTCTTCTCTTGCATTGTAACAAGGAAGGGAAGGAGACAGATGAGCAATTAGCATTCTAAATCTCTTCCAGGTGTGGGCCGTGTAGGCGTGGGACTGCAAGTCTGCAGGGAGTGGAGGAGACCAGAAGGACAAGTCCAGGGCATGTGGTGCCAGAAGAGGAGCAGGAGCGATCCACCTGGTGTGTGAGTAAATGCTGACATGATGGGTGGGGACAGGAAAGGAAAAGCCCCGCAAGAAATCAAAATGAACAGCCTTCTGTATACTCACATTTACCTCTTCTGTATTGCTTGACCTAAATCTTATTCTGCAAAGGAGCTGAAGTTGTAGCTCAACGTTCTGTGGGCCACCTCACTTGACTGCCCACACCTCTCAGGCCCATTGTCCTTGTTGAACCTACTCAGAGAAGCCAGCTAGCAATACCAACCCCTTCCTTTTTGCTACAGTCAATAGTTGCATTGCCACAGAGCATTTAGTGCACAGCTACTTTCTCTTTTGTTTGGGAGCTGCTGGTTTCAAAAACATATCTCAGGTTGGGTCTTTTAGAGTGTCCAATACACATACTCAATCAGTAAATAGCACTTCCATTGTGGTGAAATAGGTACCCACAATGTTAGCCAAATTAGAAACCTGATCCTCTAATAAAACTCTAGTTAAAAAGGAAAAACTTTGCTTGCTTTATTTTTGTGATAAATTTAACCACATAGGGCTGATTATGTGTCTAGAAGAATTTGAACAGCTGGAATGTTGCTTTGTAGAATTAAGAGAGATGATGTCACCTTTGGGCCAAGAAATTTGAAGCAAAAGAAATAGCAAATATTTTAAGATGGGATGTACCATGAGGTATAATTATTTAAGCTAATTTTTACTACTTATACTAAAAAAAATCTAGTTTTCTTGGAATACAGACCATGTAATTATAACTTTTTCTTTGTGGATCTAAGACTTTATTTTGGATATAAAGATTTCAGCTAGCAAGGTACACCATTATTATTAGTCAAACAAAGTATAATAATAATATGTGCTGGCAACAAAAACTCTAGCAGTATTGCCAGAGTCCTTGTGCTTGAGTGGAAATTGTAGGCTTGAATTTGAGATGAGGAAATGCGAGGTATCAGATATATAATCAGAATAAAAAGGGAGTGCCTGAACCAAGTAAAGTGTGGAAGAAAAATTATATCCACATTTTCTGTATGTGGCTGTAATGGCCTGCAAGGAGAAAATAAGTATCTTTTCTTGGCATAAAAGTTATACAAAGTATCAGCACATATACACACAAACAGGTAACCGGGAGTTTAAGGTAATTGTACCAGCTGCTCAGGATGATATCTCTAAACAAGATGATTAACTTATACTCTCTCAAATGTCATGTTCAGCAGTCTAAGTAGATTTTCAAACTAAATAAAGAAAAGAGCAGTATGCATAGATGCAAAGTAATCTAACCCTAGATGTTAGATCAGTAAAAGATAATTGACATAGAAGTAATCAGAAGCAGGATTCCTTGTCCTCTCTGCCTGACCCCAGCAACAAAAACAATCAGTAGAGCACTTCCTGATTTATCTTGTTTGGTATGAGGAATAAACACATATTTAAGTGTTATTTTTCTTCCTAATAGTCTTAACCCATGAGGTGAAGAAAATCTGCTCTCATGAACTTATATAATGTATTACATAGGAAAATGGGAAAAGAAAAGGCTCACACAGCACCGTTGGAACTCATCCAGATACAGAGTCCCTCCCCTTATACATGTTGAAAGAAGCCAAGAAAACATAAACGAGTGACACTTTAAAATTACCTTGCTGAATCAACTTACATTAATCCTTGGAAGTATATAGTCACAAAAACAGGGAATTTCATTTTTCCCCATTTGTTACCATAAAGATGCAATTTTAATTTAGAATTAAATTCATCGGCTTTGGAATATTTCTTTTTGTGATGAATTAGAAAATTATAGAGAAAATTATATGCATATTATGGAAAAAGCGTATAATTTTGACATATCTGTATCTGTCCCCCATTGGTGGGGAATTTCTTTTCTTTCACTCCATTTCTTAGCCCCCTACTTTTCTTGTCTTAAATATCCTGTCCTGTCTCAAAGTCCTGTTATTCAATCTTCTTGTGACCTTTTCCAGAGGGTGTAGGAGAGTTAAAGTCTCTGCCCTCCTGGGCTTGTTTTTATATTCTCATTAGATATAGAGTCTGTGGTTTATGAAGGTGGATTTCATGACTTTGAAAACATGCTCTCTCCACTTACAAGCTCTGTACGTTTTTAGCAATTGTGTTTGTATGCCCTGAAAATGAACATCCTTAATTGGTTATATTCTGAAGTTTTGCATGAGATGTCATGTTAACATTTACTTTATACCAGGTAGGAGTTTGAATTCTGGTAATGTATGTGTTATATTAATTCTGAGAAGTTTTTACATTATTTTAATGAATTTTACTTCTATTATTTCTCTTAAAAATTTCAGTGATTGTGACTAGGCAAAATAATAGATTTTTCTTGTTTTCTCTTTTATTATCTTTAAGTACTTGTACAAAGGAGTTGCCATTTAACAAAGCAGTTTATGAACACAATATACCTTGGTCAATGTCACCCCTTTCAATGTTCTCACCCATCAACCCCTCCCTGCACCTCTCATTCTTCCTTATTTTACAGGAAATATATTGGCTTTTCTGCTTTTACTCCCTCTTCTCTTCATTCATCTCCTCCTTTCCCTTGAACACACCCTGCTTCTTTGTTTTATTTTGTTGAACTTTGCTTTTGCCTTTCTAAGAATTACACTATTGGAGTTCTCCCTTGAATGTTTTCATTTGTTAACTTGTTTATATACACTTGCATGCAACTTGTAATTTACGATCTAAACCTAGTTTCCACATAGAAGGGAAAGCAAGTATCCTTATCTCTTTGGGCCTGCCTTACTTTACATAATGTATTTTTCAGGTTTTTCCATTTCTTTACAAATGGTAAATTAAAGTATTCTCTCTAATGAATAATGAGTAAACTTCCATTGTGCACATTTTCTTCATCCATTCATCCATTGAGGGGAAATTAGGCTGATTTTTAAAATTGATTATCAATACACGTATCTTCTCAGATTTCTGTCTCCTTTATTTTTATTCCTGCCTTCTGAAAACTTTCCTTCACTTTATCATTCTGGTGTTATTTTATTGTTTTAGTTTCATTAAACATATTCTTAATTTGTAGTAAATCTTCACTGTTGCTTAATTACCTAATTTTCAGGACAATCTGTTCTTATCTCTTGGTTGTCTTAAGACATTTTGTAATTTCTTTTTTATTTCCTATATTGATGTGCTATGAAATTACGTTTCTTCTGTTCTCTTGCAGGCTATTATTCTAACTCAGTTGTGCATTATTATTTATGTTCCATTCATGCCCCTCAGTAAATAATGTCTATGAATATAGACGTTTGTCCTGGAGCTTCATTCACTTTCAACTTACTGTCCCTAGCGGGAGGAGACTGTAAAGATGAGGACGAGTTAAGTGGAGATTTCGAATCGCCATTGCAAAAAGGTAGATTTTTAATCTGCTGCACGCTCCGTGGGTAGCACAGGAGTGGGAGAGTGGCTGCTCGGTGTGTGATGGCTGCAGTTGTCAGCTGCGCAGACTGCATGCCACCCTTCCCACCCCTCCACGAGGAGCCTTCTGGGATGAACTCCACTTCCCATACAACCTTTTCTTCACCAGTGGTGGCTTCTTATATGTGGCTTAGTCACTCATGAGTGGCATTTAAATTATTGATAAGCATTGAATGTATTTGCAGCAATTATAGCTGTCTTCAAACATTTCCACAGCTATTATGAGTGCAATGGGTTGATTTTCAGGTGTGTGATTGGATTTCAGTGTTTATATAAAATGAGGGACCCAGATCTCCTTGATTAGTTTAAATTCTATGCCTTTTTAGTGTAATAAATCGGAAACATATTCCTTTGTTTAAGGCCGGCAGAAATACTGATGAGAATCAATAACAGTGACTTTTAATATGCATCTGC
Organism: Dipodomys spectabilis; assembly: GCF_019054845.1. NCBI lineage: Eukaryota > Metazoa > Chordata > Mammalia > Rodentia > Heteromyidae > Dipodomys > Dipodomys spectabilis. Next base: position 5,037,881 of record NW_024870846.1, read on the forward strand.
TTAGTTCTAACTGGAGACTTAAGTGGGAGGTAAGGACCTATCTGGTCCTAGAAGAAACAGCAGTGCAGGAGACTTCTGATAATCTAATTACAAGAACTTAATACAAATTAGTTTATTTTACAAGCAACAGTGGAAATATTCTGCCTTCACACACACACACACACACACACACACACACACACACACACACACACACACACACACACACACACACACTGGATGATAGAGATCAAGTTAACTTCAAGAGTTCACATGGCCAAGAACTTGACCACTGCCTTTCCAGCATGCCTGTTTCTCTTGCCTGATTCTTTTTGCTCCTTCTGCAGTGGACAGCAAGGGGCCTGCTCATGAAAAGATCTCAACCGCACTGACTCATTGGAACAAACTTTTGGAAGCAAACATTTCTGTATTTTTATAGCATTTTGAATATCCCTTATAGTTTTCCTCATTTGTGCTGACAAACGTGGTTCAGGTAAGTCATTCATTCGTGCAGTCAGTTTATTCTGTAGGTTCAGGGAAGGAAACCACAAACACACCAGGAAATACACACTGCAGCGAGATCTCAGTTAACAGAGATGGCACCAGTACTGATTGAGGAGACTCCAAGAATCATTTTTATAGAAAAGCACTTAGCTCTGCTTTAGGAGATGGGATAAAAGGACTAACTTAGTTAAATTTTACTCGTGCAATACCACGACCTTTTTGAATAGACGTTATTCAAATAAGTGCCTTGAATTCTGGAAAACCTCCTGTAGCCTGGACCTTTTATTTATTTTTGTTTTGTTGTTTGGGCTCTGGATTCTCTATCAAACTCTTTTGCATTTCAGTTAGATAGTAAAACCAGCCGAGATGCATTGTGCAGTAACCCTTATTTCATCCCCCATAAACTCCACTTTCTGTCTTCAAGGGTATAATAGCATTGAGAGTTGAGTCCTTTCTCTCTCTCTCTCTCTCTCTCTCTCTTGAGAAAATCTAAAATATCTTAGGTTTGAGAACTAAGCAAGCTTCCTGCAGATGTATTTTCTAGTCCATTTGTTACTCCTGCAGTAATAAATGTCCACATTCTGTAGTTGGCAGTAATAAAATGTTTGCATAAGCATAGGAAATGTCTAGAGCTGGGGAAGATCTTTGCCTCACATGCTGTAGGACTGTTCTCACTGGTTTTTGTTGGTGGTGGTGGTGGGAAGGGAGACAATATTAATACACCGCAGGTGCTAAAGGGTTTCATTTGTGGTAGCCTTCCCCTAGAAAAACCTTGCAAGAGAAATAAATGTGTTTTGATTTATGAAGGCTCATATGGCCATTTTTATTAGCTTTTCAGCCTTGTGGTCAGATGTGTTTTATAAGGGGAACAAGCATCCACAATAACCTGCCATCTGGAGCAGCAGGCTCCCGTCTTTCTTCTTTGTCATCAGAACATGCCAGTTAATGCCCAGTCCTGCTGATGCTGGTGTGTGCAGCGTGCCCTCCACCAGTCTGGCACCTAAAGATAACCCGCTATGCAATTTGCAATGAATATTTTCAGGAAAATAGGACGAGGCGTTAGCATTTGTTTGACTTCAGATCACAAAAGGCAGTAATCTTCCAGACGCCCAATGTTATTTTTTAAAGCGCTATGGACTAGGGTGCATACTCAGCTTGATTTTGCAGTGCTGTGAACTATGGGGCTATGGACATTTATTCTTCTTCAGTTTTCTAAAATTATCTTTAAGTAATCGTCCAGGGGAGGAGCCACTGAACGAAGCAGGTTATGAACACCTTGATCGGTGTCACCTTTTCGACATTCTCAGATGCCTTCGAACCACCTTGCCCCCGCCACCCTTTTTTCTTACTTTCTTGGATTATACAGTGGATTTTTGGCTGCCTTCTTCCTCTTTGCCCCCTTCATTCATCTACCCCTCACACCTTGGCCCTATCCCCCTTTTAAGAACCCATTTCCTGGTGTTGATTTTGTTGGGCTTTTACCTAGACATTCTAAAAGATCCTACTCTTTGAACTCTTCATATAGAGTCTGTTATGCATGTTAATTCATTTGTAACTACTTGCATACCAACCAACATGTGTACTTCTAGATTTATAGGTACATTCTATCTACCACAAATGAGGGAAACCATGCAACATTTGTTTGTCTGAGTCTGGCTTATTTCACTTAATATAATTTTTTCCCAAGTTTTTCTCTTTTGTTATGAATGGTATGGTAGCATTCATTTTTATAGCTGAGTAGGATTCCATTGTTTCCTATACCACATTTTCTTAGTCCATTCCTCCACCGAAGGGCATCTGGGCATCCGTGATGAATAGTAAGTACTTCAGTGAACATGGGTGTGCTGGTGGCTTTACTGGAGTCTGGTTTGTGCTCTATTGGATAAATGCTCAGGGGCAGGATTGCTGGATGTTAGGGTAGTTCCACACAGCAAAGTTTCTGCATAGCAAAGGACAAGCTAACAAGCTAAATAGAAAGTTCATAGAATGAAAGAACATTTTTACCAGCTCTACATCAGACAAGGATCTAATATCCAGAATATACATAGAGCTCAAAAAATTAAATCCTCAAAAGTTAAACCCTCAAAGAAACAACAACCCAGTTAATTAATAGGCTAATGACTTCAAGAGAGACTTATCAGAAGAAGTAATAGTGGCTAATAGATAGATGAAGAAATACTTAACATCCCTGGCCATAAAGGAAATGCAAGTCAAAACAACACTGAGGTTCTACCTCACCTCAGTTAGAATGGTCAATATCAAGAAAACAAACCACAACAAATGCTGACAAGATGTGACAAAAGCGAACTCTAATACACTGTTTGTGGGAATATAAGTTTGTTCAACCACTCAATAATGTTCTCATTTTGTATTATTCTCTTTATTTTGTTTTCTTGATATTTTTTGTTGTTCTAGGTGAATGGCATCCTTGAACTTTTATCAACTTATATTATTTCAAAGTAAATTACTACTTGTAAACAAAACTTAATATAGTTGTTTATATATCTAAATAATTTGGATATAACAACTTAATTTTGATATCTATAGGCGGTAACTTTGGAAATTTAATTATTAATTTTTAAATTGATTCTTTCTGATTTATTTTCCTGTCACGAATTTCATTCACAGTAATAGTTATGAGGGGTTTCATCATGATATTTTAGACATTAAGTATTGGTTTAGAGATATAGAAAACAATAAATAATGTTTCTCTCCTTGATATTTTTTGGAAATCTTTAACTATAGATATCTTATTATTTGATCACATATAAATATGCAAAGATCTACGAGTATGTATAAATAAGTAATCCAAGGAATGTATTCAGAGTATAGTTTTTAATTCTTTCATAGCTCTGGAAAACTTACATATACAGCAGTCATTAAAGTTATAGGATGGTCAACCTTTAAAATTTTTCAGGGAATTGTTCAAGGATAAATCCTTTTAACAGAATTAAAATTCAATAGTAACTCTTAATGAAGATAGTAAATGAAATATACTAATAAAACGACAACACTGGGGTTTGAAGTCGGCCTCCCTCTTGCTTATCAGATGACATCTATAAAGAGTGATTTATTTTTATTTTTATTTTTGGCTGGTCCTGGGGCTTGAACTCAGGGCCTGAGAGCTGTCCCTGAGTCTCTTTGTACTCAAGGCTCCTGCTTTACCACTTGAGTCACAGCACCACTTCTGTTTTTTTCTGAGTAGTTTTTAGATGTTAAGAGTCTCACAGACTTTTCTTCCCAGGCTGGTTTCTAACTGTGATCCTCAGATCTCAGCCTCCTGAGTAGCTAGGATTACAGGTATGAGCCACTAGTGCCCAGCTCTGGACAATGATTTTGACAGTCATGGTATGTAATGATGGACTTAGCTCCTTATTTTAAATTTTTTTTCTTCTTTTTGTCATATAGGGGAAGTTCTCTGAAATTCCTCCTTTGCTAACAGCAGAAATTCAGTATTCATGAACTGTTTCTTGTTACTTGTGAATACAGTGAAGGTAAGCTAGCTAGTTCAAGGCCAACCAAGTCGCCAACATGTTCCCAACTTCTAAAATATTAGTTAAATACATGGAAACTAAAAGATGGTAAAGTACCTTTATTATTCAAAGCAATTACACAATATACTTTCATTTACCCTACTATTCCAGAGATGAGATTTATTTTGACTACTCTGTGCTTCTAGTAGGCAAACACCTTGCTGCTCCCACAAAATCTATGACCTGAATCTTATAAAATTTGTACAAATCAATTCCAGTGTTGAGTTATGCTTGGAGAATTTTTGTCCTTATTAATTTTAATTAAGAAGTTATTAGATAGTAATGGTTGTAAATAAGAGAAACAAGCCTTGACTACTCACAAGGCAAGGGTGGATATGGGAGAAATGGGTCAGAACAACGGATACATTTCCCAACAGCGAATATCTCCCACTCTCTTCCTGGCTCCTCTATTTGACTCAGGTTAATTGCTCCTCTCTCCCAGCCCCTCCTACTTGCACTTTCCTATCTACTGTGGCCAACGTACACTGGGACAGAATGACCAGCCCTGGCTCAGAGTCCCTATGGTGTTTCAGGTTGGATGCTCACCTCTAACTAATCAAGTTGATGCCTCTAACCTTTGGTTTAGGCATGGGCTGGCTCCACTGGTTCTCCTGATAGAATCGGCTGTGACAGGAGGCGACAGTCACCTGTGACATGTGTCATTATCTGGATTCTGCATATGGAGCCCATGAAATCTCAGCATCCTGTCCGAAATCATGGGTAAAGAGACTGCAGACACGTTTAACTTTCCCTCTTAAATTGGATCCTTTTAAATTTAGCACTGTTTTCGCGCAATGTGAAGAGCTTGGGATGTCTCATCTTTGGCTGTGATCTAATGTGGACATCTGGATGTTTCACCTTACTATACTCGTGATGATGCTAGGAGAGATTATTGTTAGGTGATGAAATAGTATTTACGAGAAAGTAATTTACACCAGTAGTTAGGATTAAAATGATCCATGTTTATATCAAATGTGTTGGATTAAATTTGAGAAATTAAATATGAATGACAGTGAATTTCTCCAAATGCTCAGTATCAGCATCACAGTTCTCTTTCTCTGAGGGCATCTGCTTTAATACCTTACATCTTCTTAGCCGTGTTATCCTGTTAAGGTCCTAGAAAAAATGATTTGATTTAATGTAAATTGTTTTATATACTTATAACCATTAAAGACAATATATTCATATTCATTATTGTGCTATAAAATAGTAAAATTATATAAATATACATAGGATCATGCTTAAAACCATCTAACATGTTTAATTTTTATGTAAATTAAAATAAATCTGGGTTAATCCAAAGCTTTATAAATGTTTAGGAAGATATTTTCTAATCTTTAATCCAAGCCTACATATGTTCACTATGTATAATTTACTTTTCATGAGACATGCATTTTTAGAAGACAAAGAGTTAAAAATTACTCTGGTGGTAATACTTGCTAATAAAAACTATCCTAATGAACTAGATTATCTTAAGTAATTTTTCTTCAAAATAGGTCCTATTTGTAATTTCTAAGCAGCTCTCTTTCTCCAAGAATTATACTTCATTAGGTGAGTAAACGTTAATAAACATGAGTGCTCTCCTACAAGTGCTTCTGATTAAGTCTGCAGTTGTTGGTGTAAGCGTCTGGGCACGTGTCTGAATTGAAAGCAGTACTGGTCCCCAGGAAACCAGTGAAGCGTCCGAGTCTACCTCTGGCTATTCATCAAGTGTATTTTGCACATTCTCATGTCCTCCTCAGCACTTCTGCCTGGTAAACTCCATTCTCATTTAGTTTTCTTCTCCCAAGCTCTCTTTAGAAATTAGCTTCAGGGCTAGTGTTCCTTGTGATAATTAGCTATTTTAAAATTGCTTTCCACAGCTGTAACCTTGGATAAAAGTATTTCAGCTCTCTAATGGTTTTCTGGCAGTGAAGATTATAACAGTTCAGAGCACATCACTTTGTGATGAGAATTGAGTGTGAGAACTCCTGTGAACATATTAACCCAGCATCTGGAACCCAAAAATCATTCTCTGTGTGCCGCCTACTTCCTCTGAGGGCAGTGTGTGCATGCTCTAAGAGCCAGCGGAGTGCAAGTTCAGAATCACCCCACCCTTCTTGTAATGTTCGGAGTGTGTGTCTTCGCTTGAACAGGGCCTTCACTCCTTACAGTAGAACATCACATGCAGCACTGCACCTTTCTTCCTCTTCCTCTTCTGCCCTCCTATGTCTTCCCTTCCCCCTCCTTTGATGAATGTAAAGACAGCATCTCTTCAGGTGCTATTGTAATTTCGTTTTGGAATTGCTTCCTTCCAGGATTCTCTGATTACAGCCTTCCTAATGAGATAATGTGATCAAACCTAATTGGGTTTGCTTCATGATAGTGAGATGTCAAATTGTGATGTGCTCTTCTCCATGTAGCTTAGTTAACTTGTTATAAAGGAGTGACAAGGTACATATCCCACGAAAATTGCCAGGGTTTTTTTTTGCGGGGGTGGAACAGGACCTACACAGAGATGTTCCCCACTCCTGGATGGCTTCAAACAAATTTTTCTTCATTTTCTAAGAAAACTGTCAAAAATAGAATTTTTTCTATTTGTTATTAGCTAATAGCAATCACAGTTAATATTTATTTATTTATCATATTTACAAATTATAGTGAATATAAGTAAACATTATTTTGTTATGATAGTAATAATTATTATCCTATTTGAAAAACATTGAAACCTGCAGATGTGATGTCGGTGCCTTTTTAATACTAAATAGGCTCTGCTGCTGGTTGGCTGTCTGCCTTCTCTCTGGTGTGTCCTTTGGGATCGAGGCTACCTGAGATATCTTCCTCATGAGAATTCAATCACACATCAAGATGCACGTGTGTGTTCCTGAGCTCCTTTGGTAGAAGTGTGTCTATAAAATATATGCCCCAATTTCAGGGAAATGCTGCATGAGAGATCAGGTTGTGTTCTCTTACTGAATTAGTCCTATCTTGGTGTAACTTCTATATCTTAATTCTCATTATGCCTCAGGACATGGTTTTATTTCATTCTTAGTTGCTGATTTTTAGTAAAAATATTAGATTAATCTTTTGAATCCTTCACTCGCTTTAACATAGTAGTGGTTTCTTACACTTCTTGGGAAAGGCTCATATAGGCAAGGGGTACTCACACTTTGTATATTTCAGATGATCATTGAAACAGGAGCCTACATGCCTGGAAGTCAAATAAGTTACTTGCAAAGACTTTAAATTAAATGAAGATACCTTACTATCTCCCTCAGAGATTAAATACGTTTGGTCCAGGTATTGAGCTTTAATGTTTTTTGGTGGTACCGGGTACCGGAGTTTGAACTTAGGGCTTTCCACTTGGTCACCTAACACACTACCATTTGACCCATGCATCCAGTCCTGCTTTTTGCAGAAGACTAGGGAACTTTTCTGTCTGGGCTGGATTTGACCCATGAACCTCCAGATCTCATTCTCCTGAGCAGCTAGGATTACACATGGGAGACACTGGTTCCAGGCTTGATATTGATGCTTTATGAGAATCAGCCCCAAGAACAAATGGATTAGAGGCATGATGTAGAGTTGTTGCTGGTGTTATAACAAACTAGTTATAACTAACTGTTGGCACTCTGACAAATCTTTCCCTTATAAAAAAAATCTATCAGTGGTTGAAAGGAAAATACCCTGAAGTTTTGAAGTTGTCTTTTTCAAATAATGAATGGAATTGCATTATATTTACAAAAAAGGAGAAATTTGACATCTTTAATACTGTTCATATATCCAATTTGTATTTACTGATTGTAAGTGGGAGATGGGACACACACACACACACACACACACGCACACACACACACACACACACACACACACACCACAGTTCTTGTGTGCAGTTGTCTAAGGAAACTTGTAAAAAGTCCTTTTCTAGCAACATTGAACACAAACATCTAAGAGCAGTACTTTCATTTTGTCTATCATTTTCAAATAAAATATACTTTTCTTTTTGTGGAATGTTTTAAAATTTATTTAACGTCTTAAGATTTCATTGAAATCTCCTGATGGCATCTACTGTTTTTAATATTAAGATGGAAAAACAATCCTATTTCCTTGTATAAAGAGCACATTTGATTCATTAACAAACATATTTCTATTGAAATATACTCTCACATGAAAATAATATAGCCTACTGAGATGAATGTACATTTTAGATACGTAATTCTTTGGCACATTCTATGCCATCTAAAGAATATTTCATAAATGTTATTTTTTTTGACCAAAGTCATCCAGTAACCAATTTTTTTAGGACTAAATTAAATCCTGAAGCTCCTGCTACTTTAAGAGAACATTTTCAAATATATTTTAGAATATTTTCCACTTTCTTATGCATTATTTACAGAAAATAAAATCAGAGAAGTAGAAAATCAAATTCTAAATATAGTTTTATTTCAGAGGTGTGATGTAGACAGAATAATATGCTGTCTGTTATATATTATAGGCATCATTTCTCCATGGAAGAGTTGGTCTCTCTGCAGCTGGCCTCTTCATTAAAAGGCACCCAGATTATTGAAAACTAGCTAAGGCTTACTTTGAGAAAGGCAAGTTGTTGGAAGTATCTATCATAGTACGGTTTGCACAGTTTTCTCTAGTGTGTAGAATTCAATCAGGAAACACAAGCCCTGGAGAAGTTTCTGTAGCTCTGAGAGGGAGCCATAATCATGCTTCTTCTCTATATGATCCATCTATTCCTCTGTCCAAATACAGAAAAGACTCCATTGAGGCTGTTCACAAAAATCCCTCTCTTGCAATTAAACTGGAATTAAAAGTACTAAAATTCAAATAGAGTTAGATGACCAGATGCTGGGGTGAATTCTTCTTCCTACTTGTAGTCTCTCTTTCACTTCAATCAATACCTACAAATCAGTCATTAAGAGAAACAGTGCACATTATAATATCCCTTAGTAATTAGTGAGAATGTAATCTTCTAAAATCAGAAAGTATAAAGTTAAAGCTATCTGCCAAAGTATTGATTGCATATATACCATTTTTTCTTTGGGGGCAATGCTTACATAAGATTTAAAGTATTTCAAAGAAAAATAAGACAGTATAAAATGTACAGGTAACAAAGGTTCAGAAATATTTACACTCTAAAATTTTTCATTTTTAATGAACTTAAGTGTGTCTTACAGAAGACTGCTCTTACCAATGTTTCTGAATTATTTGCATGTAAAGTTGTGTTTGAATCAATAATCACTCTATCTCTTGATAAACAGCAATAAAGTATTCATAATAAAAGTTATTCTTGCTTGTTTTCCTTTGCAGTTCTAAATTATAAAAGATAGGCTCTGTAACTTAGCTTTCTTTCATACTAGTTGACCTGATAGGAGACAGTGGCTGGGAGAAAGCTGGTCCATTTTTTCAGGTCACCCTGGAAACAAAGCTTTATAATTTTCAGCATTTCCTTAGGAAATGACATAATTTCAAAAATTCAGAAAATCTCTTTTCGCGACTCAGGAAACATACTGCATAAGAAAACTGGTTTCCCTTATTTGCAATAACTAGTATATGTCTGAGACAAGCAGAAATGGTCAGCTAAGTTGATGTTAAGCGAAATGAACCCCATGATAAGGACTCAAATGGTTTTTCTTTCTTGCTATTGTTTCTAACATATTTATAATATAGTTCTTTGTTGTTTTGTATGTCCCTCCCCTACAGTATAACCCCTGTTTTCACTCTATTTGATGTTGGTACAATTTGTGGAGGGGAAGGGAAAAAACCAATTGTTTAAATAGAGATACAGGTGGACCCATTGCAACAATGAGATGTACAAGACGTTATGGCGAGGTGGAGGGGGTGATGGGAAGGGATGGGAAGGGGAAACAAAGGAGGAGGCAACAATGCTTGATAAGAAATGTGCTCATTACAATGCTCATGTAACTGTAACCCCTCTGTATGGCATTTTCACAATTAAAAATTAAAAAATTTAAAAAAAGACAACTGCAAGTGAGCACTATGTACATACTTTCAAAAAGGCACATACATGCAAATAATACTAAAATCATCATTAAGTCTTTATGAAAATGTTTACCTTAAGGAAATAGGGGAAATAAATTTAACATATCTTTATTTCAAGAAACCCCAGATTTCCTACTTAATGAGGTCACGCTCTTAGCACAGTACTAAGCAGTAAGAATAAGCAACGACCAGGTGTTCCTGAATATCTTTAACCTACAAGTGTTAATTATAGCATGTTATTTTAATGACACAGTTGAAGAGTAAATACTGCACAGTGAAAATAGGTGTTATGGTGTAAGTGCATAGCTTGCCTTTTCTCCGTGTATCTTTCTGATTGCTCACGAGTACACAGGCAGTATTCTTGGTGGGCGATAACTTTATAACTTCTGTTTTTTGAATAGGTCCTCTGTGTCTACATATGGGACTTCACCAAAATACCCAGTATTCTTTATCTGCATTATAAACAACATTTCACTGTCGAACTCCAGTACCATGTTGCTTATGGAGCCCCCTTGAAATGTCCAAGGAAAATGGATGTCCCTCTCATTAAACCATACCTCCTGTGACCATACCTCCTCTCATCTACAAACCACAGTCCGGCTGCAATTACATCGTTTCTTTTTCTTCATAATTTTAATTTTCAAAAAGCCAATTATAAAACTCATCTGTTGAAGGTCACGCTGAGTCCCGCGATTTTCTCTATGGACAGATTAGAACGATGTTGTCAGTCTGGGTGGCTGTGGTCTGTGTGTTTTCTGTTGGACGTGATCCCCGTGTACCCCTCCATCCTGCCTCTGCGGACCGTCCAGCGGTGATCACGCTGAAGTGTTTGTTTGCTTCTGGAAAGCCTCATCTCATCTGATCTTTTGTGCCAGGGAAAGGATGTGTCATTCGCGATGCTCAAATAGTCTTTCCCTGATGGCACCGTTCGGATGAAGTGCTTCGTTCGCGGCAGTGCGCCCGCTCCAGGACCGATTTCCCTCATTGGCCAGGGTAGGAGGTAAACAGACTCCTGCCCGCTCCCACACGGCGTGCCGCAGGTGGGGACAGAAGAGGGCCATTAGGAAACTGGACATCATGCTCCAGACTCTGAGGTCCGGTGTGTGTGTGTGTGTGTGAGTGTGTGAGTGTGAGTGTGTGGTGTGTATGAGTGTGTGCGAGTGTGTGTGAATGTGTGCGTGTGAGTGTGTGGTATGAATGTGTGCGTGTGAGTGTGTGTGAGTGTGTATGTGTGTGTATGTGAGTGTGTGAATGTGTGTATGAGTATGGTGAGTGTATGTGAATGTGTGTGTAAGTGTGTGTATGAGTGTGTGGTGTGTGAGTATGAGTGTGAATGTGTGTGAGTGTATGTGTGAGTGAGTTGAGTGTGTGAGTGTATGAGTGTGTGTATGAGTGAGTATGACTGTATGTATGTATGTGTGTGTGAGTGTGTGTGAGTTGTGAGTGTGAGTGGTGTGTGTATGTGTGTGTATGAGTGTGTGTGTATGTGTAGTGTGAGTGTGAGTGTGTGTGTGAATTGTGAGTGTGTGAGTGTGATGTGTGTGAGTTGTGAGTGTGTGAGTGTGGTGTGTGTATGTGAGTGTGTGTGTGAGTGTGTATGAGTGTGAGTGTGTGTGTGTGACTATGTGTGATCCTTTTGGGATTCCAGGCACCGCATCCAGAGCCTCATCTCCGGCTCCGCTCGCCTGCTCAGACCTGCGGCGCTCACACCTGAGCTGCTCTTCCAGCCCAGCTGGTTGCTGGTCCTTTTGAAGAAGGCTCAAGGAGTTTTCTACCCAGGCTGGCTGGGTTCCTTCAGGCCGGCGGGCGCTCTCCTCCCGAGACATAGAGGACTCGCCTTCCCCAGCCAGCTGCTTCTGCCAGGGAATACGTCCCTGGCCACCGGGGCCTCTGCGGCCTCCACCTGGCCGCTCCTCCCCTCCACCGGCGCGGTTAAAATGCTGTACAATCAGATGGAGACGAATCTCGTGAACATAGTATAGCGACAGAATTCGCTACTTGGAGTGAATGAAGCTTACGGCATGACCATGATAGATGCGAAATGATTTAGAAGGGACATTGGCAGGGAATCTATTGAAGGGATCAATTCAAAGCAGCAGTAAATCAACATAAACAGCTTCCATCAAATAGTTGCACAGTTGGTGCAGACTGCTTACGTCTAGCAATGACACTGATGGTTGGGTGTTCATCCCATAGGAAATGACATTTGTGTTGTTCTCATACAAAGCTGTAAGTTAATGTGCTTAGCAGCTGTATTTGGAGAACCCAAACTGGAAAGTACTTAAACATGCTGTCATGGGATAAAAATGAATAAACCACTGATGTATGTACCAGCTTGAAAGGCTCCCTAGAAAATGATGCTCAGTTTACACAGAAAAGCCAGTCTCAAATAGCCCATACATGTAGTTAAAGTGGTAAAACTATAGCGAGTAGCTGTTGGAAGGGTTTAGGCGTGGGATGGGTGGGCTGTGGGCTTGGAGGATGGTTATAAGCTCATAATAAGGCAGTTACGCTGAGGAGTGAGTGGAGTGAGTGCAGCGTTGTAGCCATCCTGCGCTGTGCTGTACACACTTACACACAACCGAGTACAATTAAACAAGGGACAAATGAATAGCAGTGATTTTATTTCCAGTATTACCCAGCTATGACCTTGTGTGATTATTCTGAACAATCGCCCCACAGTCACTGGTAAAGGGACTACAGAATCCCTCACTATCATCACCTCCAGCACACGTGAAGGCACTGATACCTTCCAATGTAAAATGCATGCTTAAACACTGAAATTAAGCAGTATTCTGAAAAGACCTTAAGTGTGTTCCCACTATGCACAAAACATAGATATCTCACACTCTGGAATGGTCTGATGGTGACAATCTACTCTTTCAGTGTGCTCTAATTCCTTCTATAAATTGTCAATATGGTAGAACTTTTGCGTTTTGATTTTCTTTTTTATTTATCTACTGGCATATATTTCTTAACCTCCCTAATGTTGAAAAGATAAATCTATTCAAGAAATGACATGAAGTAGAGAAATTGTGAAGACTTTCAATATGTAAATCTTATTTAAACATGACAAATAATTAAGTCTATCTTCACATTAGAACCCGTAATCCCATTACTCAATATTTCTTTGCTGTTTGTATACTGCTAGGTTTCTATATTAAGAATTTTAAGAGATACCACATAATTATATCCAAAAGCTGCAAATGAACATCCACAAAAGACTTTAGATGCATTTTGCATGACTTGCAAAAGGAAGGAAAGAAAATAAAAAGCAAGCATCAGCATTTTTATTAGTATGGTACATACTAATCAACACTTTCAATTATCCCTACAATTTTTGTATTGCTAATTTATTCTATTTCTGGCTATAGGTACTTCCCATTTGAATAAAACATTCTTCTTTTTAAATATATTTAAAACAATTTTCCTTTCTTTTTCTTTATTGTGAAAATACAGTACAGAGGGGTTACAATTACATGGACAAGGTAATGAGTACATTTCTTATCAAGCATCATTACCTCCTCCTCTGTTTCTCCTTTCCATCCCTTCCCATCTACGCCCCCCCCTCCCCGCCCGTGCCAAAGTTGTAAAGTTCATTTTTCAACATAATGACTTGTACATCTCATTGTTGCAATGTGTCCACCTATATCCCTATTTAAACATTTTGTTTTATCTCTCCTCATCCACAAATTATACCAACATCAAATACAGTGAAAGCAGGGGTTGTACCGTGGGGGGGGGGGGGGACATACAAAACAACAAAGAAGTATCTTATAAATATGTTAGAAACAATAGCAAGAAAGAAAAACCATTTGAGTCCTTATCTTGGGGTTCATTTTGCCTAACATCAACTTGTCTGACCTTTTCTACTTGTCCTAGACATATACTAATTATTGCAAATAAGGGAAACCATGGGACCTATGTTTCTTTGGTCCTGGCTTACTTCATTTAATATAATTATTTCCAACTTTTTCATTTCCTAACAAATGGGGCAATGTCATTCTTTCTGATGGAGGCATAGAATTCCATTGTGTATATATACCACATGTTCTTGATCCATTCTTCTACTGAGGGGCATCTGGGTTGGTTCCATATCTTAACTATGATAAATAATGTTGCAATAAACATAGTTGTGCTAGTAGCTTTAGTATGGTCTTGTTTGTGATGATTTGGGTAAATGCCCAAAAGTGGATTGCTGGGTCATAGGGGAGCTCTATGTGGAGTCTTTTGAGGAACCTCCATAGCAACAACAAATCCTCAAAGTAACAGCTGCCCAATAAATAAGTGGGCTAATGACCTAAAGAGAAACTTCTCTGAAGAGGAAAGAAGGGTGGCCAATAGACACATGAAGAAATGCTCAACCTCCCTAGCCATAAAAGAAATACAAATCAAAACAACATTGTGATTCCACCTTACCCCAGTTAGAATGGTTATAATCAAGAACTCTAATAACAACAGATGCTGGAGGGGATGTGGACAGAAGGGAACCCTATTGCTTTGTTGGTGGAAGTGTAAATTTGTTCAGTTTTCCTTTCTTAAGTTAAACACTTTATACATGTATGTTCATAATAATTATGTAATAAAATAAGATCCTATAATATTTATCAATTGATGTAAGTAGGTCTTACGTTATATTATAATACATCCTATCTTATATAATTAATTCGTATTATTAGGAACATACTATACGCTACTATATTCATACCTCTTTGCCTGTTGGCCTGGTCTCTGAGTTTTGCTTTTTCCCTTTCTCTTTTAGCCTCTCCCGTGAGCTGCTCTTGGAGTCATTTTGGTTTCTTGACTTTCCTTTCTATCATTCTGTTCCCTCTCTCTGTCCATTGCTTCAGTTGAAACCAACAGAGTCCAGTGCACTTCCTTAAAAAAAACCTTCCTCCCAATTTTGCTGTAAACATTGTGTGTTGCATACATGGGGGCAGCCCGTGCCTTCCTCCAGTCAGGTGAGGCTCAGAGTGCTGAGCCACTGGAAGATGGGCTGAGCTTTAGGGCCAAGATTTGTTAACAGGTCTCATAGCAGCAAAAATGGAGAGCAATTCTCAGTCATTCCCCCAGAATTCATTTGACCTGAAGAAGTAGTTTTCCCAGAAAATAGAAACTGATTTTTCTCTACTTCCATTCAACTCAAACAGGAGACTTTGACTTTCTTCCTTTGATCTCTCCATTGTCTTAAACTCCCTCACAGTTCATTTTGTTCTATTATTATAGTACAAGCATACCTTTCTGAAAAAAAAAAGAATACTATAAAGGTCTGTTCTAAAATGGATCTCCTCTCTAAAGACACAGACAGGTTATTTTTAAATTTCTACATTATGCTAGAGATATTTTTGTCATTCTGTAGATGGTATTTGTCATTGTTCTACATTAAATTTGCCTTTTTCTGTTATTAATATTGACAAAAGGTCAATAACAAATACTAACATCAACAAAATTATACATATGTGTATATATATATATATATATATACACATATACATATATACCTTGCTCATGTTAAGCAAGAGCTATACCAATGAATCAAATTATCAGCCTGGTTAAAAAAATATTAAAAAGCTTTATTTTTTAATTTAAAAAGTTTATTTTAATATTTATATTTATTTATTAATTATAATAACTAAACATTTTTTTAAAAGCTGCAGTTGTATAATATGAGGCATGGAGCAGTGGACAAGATGCTTTTCTATGCATTTATTATTTATTCAATGATTACAACAGTAAAGGTAGGGTATAGTTACTGCCTCCTGTTTATAGAACATCGTTTTCAGCAGTCTTTATATGCATGCATTCTGTTGCTTTCTCAAATTGACTGAATTTATGTCTTGATCAGAAACTACAAAACGAAGCTTAGTGTTTTCTCCATGCAAGCTTCACAAATGCAGTGTCCAATTTCCTCCTGGGAGGGCTGGCTTTTGAAGAAACCTACTGAAAGTCCCACAGGACCCTGGCTCCCATGTTTGTCAGCTGGAGACACAACTATTCAGCTCAATGCGTATGCTTCCCGGGATTTGAGGCCCCCAAATGTGAGTAATGACATTGTAGCTTTGTTGACTTTTTGAGATGTTATTGGCTCATTGATTATTATTGTTATGCAGAGATCTCTTTTCTGTTTCTCTCCTAGGGTCAAACGCTGGGCTTCACTTTTATCTCCTTACAAACTCAATGAGAACACTACATAGTTATGAATACAGAAACCCATATAGTTTGCCTTCCTTAAGAAGAAAAAATAGTCAATATTAAAACCTTAATGACATGGTTGAAAACAGAAAATGGAGACTGAAAATAAGAAAATTTATTTTTTAAACTATTAATCAGTTGAGACTACTTAAAACTATAATGAAAACTGAAATTAAATATCCAAAAAGTAAATACTTTCCAGAAAGCCACACGCTTCTTGGTCATTAGATAGTGCAGTTTCAGATAAACTTTATCTCTGTATGTAATTTAGTTTTAATCAGTAGATTGAAAATATAAGAATAAACAAGATTTGATTTAAAAAAGACAAAGTCAAAAAATGTTCTTTTATTTTTAGAGACAGGCAAGATTTATGTTAAGTTAGATAAATTTACTCCAATGGATGCTTTCTCCGCTGGTTATTTAAAATATTAACTATACTAGTATTACATGTATAACAGTGTAGCAATTCTATAAGCTTTCGATTTATTGCGCCAGGCCAGGGTTGTCTATAAGGCTTTGCTCTATTCACAGTGCACTATTGATTGAAGGCACTACTCTAATACAGACAACCGTCTTATCAATCTCATTTGTTAGTCATTTTTCCCGTGAAAATGGTATAGAATTGACAACTGAAGACAGGTCTCTGTATGAACTCAAGTCCTTGACTGCAAGGTTCTCTGTCATGGGAGTCGGGCCCACAGGCCTCTGTGCTGTAGCTACTTTTCAGATAAGGCCTCATGCGTTTTTCTCCCAATCAGCCTCTGTCTGTATAGTTGAAAGTATAGACATGAGCCAGAAACACCTGCCCCGTGAGAACATTTTATAATATAAATTCTCCTTCCTTAATGGACATAAGCATGTCATCATCATCTATTTTTCTTTGGTAACCTTTCACATTTTGTTCTCTTCAAGGAATTTGTTCACTTCAGAGAAATTGTCTAATTTATTAACAAGATGTTCTTCAAACCATAGCCTTTGAATTACTGTTGAATGACTTTTGAATGATTAAATATCTGGAATTATGCCCCCAGCCCCATTACTGTTACATGTAATCAGTGTCTTCTCTCTTTTTATCTTGATCAGATTGCTTAGAAACTTGACTTACTCAATAATACATAAAGACCCAATTTAGGGGTTCATTTTTTATTTTTCATATATTTAAAATGAACATTTCTGGTACATTTACATTTTAAATTATCTTTTATTCCTGTTTTTCTAAGGTAGAAGTTTAAACCAGTTATCCAAATTTCTAATTTAATATAAAGTTTAGATGTTATACATTTTAAAAGCTCTTTTAGCATCATTTCAATAAATTTTGACATGTACATGTTGAATATAGAATTTAGGGAAAACTTTGTGTAAGTTTTCTTTTATTCTCTTCCATTTCAATACTTTGAAGATAGTTTTATGTGTTCTCCTGATCTGTCTCTTTCTCAAAAGGTTTCTCAAGAACTTTTTAATTTGATTTTATTTTCAGCTTATTATGCAGCCTGCTGTCTCTTAAATCCTCTTCCATAATCTAATTAAATGAATACATTACTATTTGCTATAATTTACTAAATACCAACATATATATTTATTTTATAAATATTATTATATGTTTTTCAATTGGTAATATTTGTTAATGTATCATTATTTCTTTTGGTTTAGTACCATCAGTGAACTGAGTGATTATTTCCAGTAATTTTTTCTAGTTCTATAATATCTCATTCTTAATATATACATTTCCCAAAGTTCTTTGGGAAAAGATAATAAATCTCGAAGAAATCACTTGAATAAATATCATTTAACATGTTACAAACAGTTACACTAATGATTAATATGAAAATCATAACTTAAAAGCCAAAACTCTAAATTAAATGATAAGAATGTTTCAGAGAAGTTAAATCTGAACATTGTTGGAAAAGTCTATAAAACTCCATCTCCAAAATAGCTAGCAAAAAGCTGGACTGGAACTGTGAATCAATCTGTAGAACATCCATTAAACAAGCCAAGCCCAGAGATGGCAAGGCCCTGAGTTCAAACCACATGTGTGTGCATGTGTACACATATATGGTAATATGTGATGTATTATATATGATATAATATATAGCATATAATTATAATGTATATTAAAATGTATATTATATGGTATATATTATATGAGAAACATACAATATAAAATAGTATTATATTATATAATTGTCTGGAGGAATACTCAGACCATTTGTTCAAACTGTGTGTGTGTGTGTGTGTGTGTGTATTTTAATATATATATGTATATATATGGTTTCAAACCATATATATAGCATATTATATGGTATATATAACATATGGTATATTATATATTATATTATATATCTTATATATTATATAAGATATATAATATATACTATATATTGCCATATGCTCTATCATGGAAATTCACCAGTGACATTCAGTCAAAAAATGAAAATGCTACATGATTTCATTTATATGAGTTATGTAAAACATTCAGAATCTAAGTATAGAATGATTGTTCCTGGGAACTGCTATGTTATGAGAGTATGATTAGAAGATAAAGAGTTTTAGTTTTTCAAAATGTGTTGTGGAAGTTGGGCCTAAAAGTGAGCAAATACTTAACACCACCTTACTGTATACTTCATACCCTAAATTTTAGCAGTGTTATTTTTCCCATTTTCAATAGTTACTTGTTTATTTAATAAACATATCTGCTGTACTACTTTCTATATCCTACATTGTTTTTACAATAATCACAAAACACTTTAAACATTTTGGTTTGGTTTCACACTTGGGAAAACTGATGCCTGGGGATTTAAAGAGCTTGTCAGAGCTGAGCAGTCTTGTCAGGTGTCAGGTTCCAGCTTACAGAGCAGCATGAGAACAGTGTCCTGGCAAAGGCAGGGACTCGTGGCTCCAAGCACCTTCACAAGTCACTCTTCTACTGTCCCTTACACAATATTAGTTTCAAGGAAGAATTTCTATATCATCAATAACAATTCCCTTCAAATTTGGTATTTTGCATGAACATTGTTGGCTTAGGTTATTTGTAAGATTCTGAGTGTTCGTGTTAGTGCCCTGTACCATGTAGGTGCTAGGTGAATCATTTTTAGTGGTGTTCATAACCTTCTTTTACAGAAAGATAATATCTCTAAATTTGGAGAACCAAAACTGCATTCATACTCTAGGTCAGAGAAATAAAGAGACTTACTCAAAATTTGAGTTTTGGTGAATGCAGTTGGAGTCAAAGAGACTTTTTGTCTATCTATGAAGGGCATTTTCACCAAAGAAACCCTGTGCTATTGACAGGGGCTGGTCAGCAAAAGAAACTGCAAAATGGGGTTCCTGGTAAGAATCACCAAGAGCTGCCGCCATAGTATTCAGGTCAGCTACATGAAGGAAAATAATGTAACCGAATTAACCAACCCCAGAGATCGCATTTGTCCTTGAAGAAAGGACATACCGTAATGTGCAATGTTCTCTCATGTACATAGTGTGCCTTTTTGTGACTCTGATAGCACTGTGGAATTGGTTTGATTTTGTTGGTGCATTTAAGAACTTGTCTTCTGCACAATAGAAAGCCCATTTACTTTCTCCTCTGAAGCATTTATTAATGCCAGGTAATCATTGCACCTCTGCTGTGTGGTGTTTCTCCAGAGTCTCCTGCATTTTTGATATATTTAGTCACTAGAGAAGAGAAAGTTGAAAGTCGCATAAATCAAAAATACATACACACTAATATTTCAAAGGTTTGAAATCTCTGTTCTGTATATTTTAAAATTCTAATCTTCTAACATAGTCTATCAACTTTTTCTGTGCTAAGGACAGAGCTGAAAATGTCCTCAGAATATAAACAGAACTCACTGTTGGTCTTGCCCAAGAGATATTCTTCCCATGTTCAAATGTTATACATAATCATCTTTCTTTTTTCAAGGTATCAATTAGGAGTTGGTAGGCATATCTATATGATTGCTTTGTATAAAATATTTTCAAATTGCTGCTGTTAATTATCTATGTCTCATATTGTTCTTAGAATATTATATGTGACTTCAATGCAACACTTATACTAAAATGCTCTGCAAAGCCCAGTATTCAGAAATTTGATTTTTTTTTTAACATTAACAGGTTTACTCAGTGTTTATTATTCCTCTGGACATTATGGTCAATTTTCCTCTATTCTGAAAGTCTTACTGTTTCCATCAAGTATGCATTTTTGTTAGCCTAGTTAATATGTTTTAGAAATATTTTTGCTATGTTTAAAGAATATTTTGCTACATCTTCCCAGAGCAAATTTTAGAGAGGGTCTAAACAATCTTCTTGTAAAACGGAGTGATAAATTTGACTAAAATTTCATTGAATGAGTTCTTTTTGTTGTGCTAATCACACTTGACCCACATCCTAAACTTCTCTTACTTTCTGTTTTTTTTTTTTTTTTCCAGATCAAACTGGACCATGAGCTTCCTATTTGTGTTTCCTACCTACTAAAATGACAGGTACCTACACTGTGCCTGCATTGTTTTTGTTTTTGTTGGATATGGGGCTTGAAATGAGGGCCTATGTGCTGTATCGGAGCAGTTTTGCTCAAGGCTGACATTCTACCACTTTGAGCCATAGCCCCACTTCCAGTTTTCTGGTGGTTAAATGGGGATAAGAGTCTCAGACTTTCCTGCTGGTTTGGCTTTGAACTGTAGTCCTCAGATCTCAGCCTCCTGAGTAGCTGGGATTACAGACATGAGCCACCAGTGCCTGGTTTCAATTTTTATTTTAAATAATTTGAATTTTATTTGAAATAAAATGGGAGATGACTGAGATAGAGTTTGAGGAAATTTTGACTGGACCTACTGCAAACCTCTCCAGCTCTCCATCTTCCAAGGAGCAAATATCACACTGCACCAGGCTAACTTCAATTCTTCCATGGAAACTTAATATTTAAGGCAGTTTCTCTATTACACAGCACACACACACACACATTCTGGCATTCTTGGTATTCCTATGAAATGTATTTGAATGAGCCATCAAACTAGACACTGTATGAATCAGTAGTGATTCATGCTAAGGAATTTAGGATGGAAATTAGCCAATCCAATGAGAAATGGGTTTTCACAGAGATAGTTAACAAAAAAACAATGAAAAACTAGCATTAGAAAGAAATGTATAAAAACCATGAAAGGAGGGAGGATAGAAAGAGGGAAGGAGCGAGAATGGAAGGGAAAGAGATAAGAGAGAGGGAGGGAAGAAGGAAGGAAAGAAGGGAGGAAGGGAGGAAGGAAAGAAGGAAGGAAGGGAGGAAGGAAGGAAGGGAGGAAGGAAGGAAGAAGCGAAGGATGGAAGGAGAGAAGGATGGAAAGAAAGAAGGAAGGAAGGAGTGGGGAGGGAGGGAGGAAGAAGAGGAAAGAGGAATAGAGATGGAAGGCCTTATTCAGCTGTCCAGAAATGTCAACGCAATGACTAAAGAATGTACTTGTTGAATTATTTGTGCTGATGTCAGGGTTAGTTCTCAGCTCTACTGATGGTTGACTGAGGTTGTTACTAACATTACCAGTACTTTAACAATGTCCAGCAGCTCTTTAGAAATGCTCCAGTGAACGCTTTGTCCCTCTCATTTGTCTCACACTTAGTTGAAGTAATAGAATGAAGTTCAACATTTCTGAGCATGTTGCTGTCCTCCCAGACACCAGGTGGCTCACCGGGGAAGAGCATTATGCCTACAGCTTCTGAAACCTCTTATTAACCACAAACACCTGTGGGATTCTCCTGAAGCCTGCCAATAATGGAATACATGTAAGTGTGACAATAGATTTAATTATGTTCATAATTCTTTAGCTAAATATGTCAAATACATGAATCATTAGTGATGTTGGCTACAACCATACCATTTTTCAGGATTACAGGTAGTTATATTTAATTTTTATCCTATGTTTGGCTTCAAGAGAGAGAGACAGGAAATTACACAAAGTGAGAAGGGACCTTCCTGTCACATGGCTATCATTCATCCACATAAATAAATAAATAAAGGCATGCATACCAATATGTCTATAAATATATGAAGTATGTTTATGGAAATATGCTAAGGTTTTAAAGGAATTATTGTTGCACATCTGTCTTTCACTTTATTGTATCAAATACAACCAAATATAGTTTTACATTCTTAGAAAGAATTTGTCCCTAATTTTGATACTTTCTATTTTGCATTCAATATATGGCTCTATCCTTGACATCTGAGTACAAATAACTTGCATTGCAAACACGTGTGATGTGCTCTCTAGCTTAACCTCATGCGGCAATGTTGTTTCCACGGTGTTTCTTCCGTTCAATAAACTAAATGTTGAACAGTAACGTTAACCTGGCTCATAAGTCTTCCTATTTGTTACGTTATATTTTTTTCTCTGCAATAAGACTGACATTTTTATATGTAATGCCAACTAAAAGCAAAGGGACATGGGGAAAAGTTCGAGGCACATATTCTCATAAGAAAGGATTGGATAGGGAACAGTTGGAGAATTCTTGTTCATTTTCTGTCACATTTTGGTCCCTTGTTCTTGCTGCTTAGTCCTACTGCCTTACGTTTTAGTCCCAATTCCAACCACAAAATAATGGTCACTAAATCGCAAAGGAAAGATGATCACAATTTCCTAAGTTTTCCATCAGACCTAACCAACGAATATCAACTACTGATTAATGTTTGTATTTCCTCAACTGGCCTCTTCTAATCATGGACAGAGCATATCTTACAGCATATTATATATCATTCAACTACTTGGTCAGACTGATGTATGCATAAAAATTGGTATCAAAATTTAAGAGACTTATCTGAAATTCCAATTCATACTTCAATTTTATACTCCCAAATAATTAAGGCTAGGGTTTTCTACTAATCACAGTATAATATTTCTAGCATGAATATTTAATTTATCTTCATTGGAAAAAATATAAATCACCACTTTTAATATTGTTTTTTACCATAAGCAATACTGGAATAATTACAACTATGTCAAGTCATCTAATTTTTGGATAGGAGCCTAAAATCAGAGGCAACAAAAGGAAAATCAGACAAAAGGGCTTAGATCAAACTACATCGCTTCATCTCAGCCACAAGACAATCAGTAGCAAAATCAGAATAAAGTATTTGTGAACAATACACCTGAAATGTCATACAAATAAATTATACAAGGAACTCAAACACTTGACACCAGTAAAATACAAACAGAAAGCTGTACATGCAGTGTGAAAATTATCCACTTTTATTTGTATTTAAGCTATCCTTATCTATTTAAAATTAACATTTTGTACAATTATTTAGTAATATAGGTAAATCTGGATCTTTTGTGCCAAATGCGTTAGCTATGATAATTGTGTGTGAGTAGACTGATATATATATATATATATATATATTAAAACATACAATTAAGCATCAGTGTACGTAATCAAGAAATTGCAGACGTGTCTGTGTATGGGGAAAACAGAAAAGAAATTAATCTTAAATTCAATTTAGGAGAAGAAGTAAAAGAAAGTTCTGCTAACTC
Source organism: Dipodomys spectabilis (assembly GCF_019054845.1). Taxonomy (NCBI): domain Eukaryota; kingdom Metazoa; phylum Chordata; class Mammalia; order Rodentia; family Heteromyidae; genus Dipodomys; species Dipodomys spectabilis. The sequence goes on from NW_024870846.1 coordinate 5,061,582, forward strand.
AAGGTGTAGGACTAACAATTTCAGGTATATATTTGGTGTGTGGAATAATATCTTTAAATTACCTAGAAGGGAAAATCACACCCTGAGGATACTTTCAAACTTTGAACTAAAAGATATTCACTCTCCTGCAGAAAACGAAATGCAGATGTTGTTTGCCATAAGAAAAATATTTTGTTCCATAGTCCAAAAGCATTGTAGTTACATTCATGCTCAGCATTTCTCACACCCTTAATATGTTATATATTATTTATTGTTTAAAACTCTTCTGTGGACAAATCTGTGTGCATTGTTAACCTTTGTATTTTTCTACCTCATGCCCTGGTGGGTAGACTGCTCTCTGAAAACAAGACAATTTCTTTTCTGAGGGTTTGCTTTTTCTCCTGGTCATTATAGACAGAGAACATGTTCACTGAAGAGAAAACTCATAGCTAGTATCAAAGTGACAGGAAGTTAATACTTTTTTGAAAATGTAAGATTAAAAGCATGACTCTCAGCTTGAATCTTTTTGCAGATAAAAATTATGCTAGAAGCAAGATGGCGGGGAAATAAGGTTAAAGGAAAAAAATCTTTTCTTACCTTCAAATTTTCATGAAGGGCATACACGTATAATGTATGCATTGAAAAAACTAAAACAAATCTCAAAGAAATACCGTAGCTAGTACAAAATGAACATACAAATAAAAATGATCAGTAGATACTCTTTGAAAACTGATGTACTTAATATAAATAACAATGACATGGCATCTTGTCTTCAAAATGTCTGTGCTCCCAGTGTGTGTTTGTGTGAGACAGTATAAACTCTGAAAACTCATTTACAACTTTCATCTGAAAGCTGCCGTGGTTCTAGTGGTTGATGTGTTTGCTTCTGATCCTGCTTCTCCTCCCCTTTCTGCCTTTCTCTGTCCAGGTACCCTGGCAGCTCTCGGTGGGGGTTTCATGTGTGTCTGAACACCACAGTAACGAAGGCTTTGCCTTTCCTGAGAGTGTCTTACATCCTGCATTTCCATTCAGAACCTCTCAGCTAGAGGCTGTGGCAGTGCAGGTGACTGAGGGTTAGACATATTCTTATTCTTTTACCATTCCTCATTTAGTATGGCGACTCTTGCTGATGTTTAAACTTGCTCTAATTTAATCGCCTCAGGAATGGAATGAGACCAGTTTCGTTTATTTTTTCAACCTGGTCTGAAGTTGCTTTTCTTTTTCCCTATCCTGTGAAAGAGCTTCCTAGCAACATTTGTGTTACCCCCACATTCTTAGTGGGAGCCAGAAGACTCTGAGCTTTTGCTTTATTTTGTTTGCTTGTTGCACTGGAAGTTGAATTGAGAACTTCTTCCTTGCTTAGTGAAGGGCTCTATTGTGTAATAAATCCCTCCTCCTCCAGTCTTTTGGCTTTCACCTTGTTGTTTTTCAGATATATCCTGTGCTAACTTCGCCTGGGCTGGCCTGGAGCTAAAATCTTTCTATCTCTGCTTCATGATTAGCTGGGATTACAGGCATGCACCACGTCTCCCTGGCTAAGAGACTGTTAATTTTGATCTTCTTTAGCTTATATTACATTTGGAGATGTTAGTTTTGTTTGGTTGGATGTCTTGCACTGCCTTTTGTTTGTTTCTGCCTTACACTAAGTAGCATAATCTGTGTTCCAGGTATAACCTTTCTAATTTTAAGATTGTGTCTGATCTTCACTGTGTAACTTTGTGATTGCACACTGATTTGTATCAAACTACACTGAACAGAAATTTTAGTAAAAATAACTGAAATTGATGAATCATGTCGAGGTTTTCTCCATGGATATGAATGGGTACGATGAGAAAATTCACTTATTTTACTATTACTAATCCTTCCATTTGAGTTTCCAGCTTTTCCTCTCCTTGGCATGAATCACATTGATGATTCTTCTGAAATTCAGACATGACAGAACGAGCAGTAGCTAGGCCAAAATAATATGTTAGAATTAATTTGCTCAAATAATACAGGAACATAGGTTAAAAGACCCAGTCCCAGTACAGATGCTAGACGATATTCACTGTAAGTCAATTTGAGCCACACACATGTTGCCCTGAGTTTCTCCCTTAAGTATTCTTATTTACATATTCATCTAAAATAATAAAAAGTGCATCATCAAGATATTCTTCATAGTATCTCTAAAGGAAAGATACAGACAGTGCATTCGTTCCTCTGTGAATCATCCTGTGTTTTATGGCACCCGAGGAAATAACTGGGGTGTATTAATAATTTTCATGAATCCAGGAAAAATCTTAACATGAATTTCATATGCATTAATTCATTTAAACATAGTAGTGAAGCTAAAAAGCATAATAATAAACACAAATTTGGTAAGCTATGAAGACAAGAAAACTGAATTTTATAAAATGCCCATTTAAACTGAGAAAAGACACATGGAAGAGACAAGAAGTAACAAGTAAGTAAGTATGAGAAAGCACAGCAATTGGCAAACAGTTGTGGTGAATATGGTTGATTTGTGCCATAGTACTGAAAAGCACTGTAAGTGTAATTGTTATGTGAGGAAATCATGGAAAATTTACTCAAAATAATAAGCAATCTCAAAATGAATCTAGCATATCTAATCACCACACAAATAACATCTTTTGGCCTTTCAAATAACAAAGATGTAATTATTAGTAAATTAAATCAAGTAATTAAGCATTTGATTTATGTTGTTTTACAATGGTCCACCTTTAAGAACTTGGAAAGAAATGACTGATAGGAGATTTTGCTGCAGCTGTGAATGGACTGTTGATTCCATTTTGCAGACTGGTTCTGAAATGAGTTCTCAGCAGCTATTAAAACTGCCAATTTACTTTCTAATTTCCCGAATTGTAAAGACAGTTTGACATTAAAATTTTTCTTCACACTTCCTCCTTAATCACTTTAGATACTTAAAAGTCCCTCTTTCCCTGTTTATCTAAATGTTACATTTACATAATGCCAGATATAAAATACATTGCTTTATGTACATGCGTGGTATTGTGACATTTGTTTTCTTTCTTCTCTTTATATCCTATCTCTATCATTAATCCATCTATTTTTCTACATATCATTTATCTTTTCCTTCATGCTATTAGAATTTATATTGGTGCCATGTGTGAATACTAAATCATAATATTGTCTTCTTGAAATAGCATAATTTTCCATACCTGGTGCATATGATTAATCAAAACATGCTGATCACAGCAGCATAGATAATTAATTATCTAGTAGATAGTTTTGTTAGAATCTCTTCAATGATCCTTAGAAGACATCACATTGTAAGAACTCCTTGGCTCAGATATGAGCTCCTCAGTGGATGTAGTGATATGAATGAGCAAGGTAGAGTCCATATGAGATTTCCAGGCTGAATTTTGGAGTTGAACGCATCTTCCTCAGGGACTCTGGTGCTTTTAGCAATAACACTTTCTGGCCTCTAAATTTAATAAAAACCACCTTTTGTGATTGTTTGGTACAAAGATGGATATACACTGGTGCACAATTGAGATGTAATAAGAACAAGATAAATGGTCTCAGGAGAGATGGGGGAAGATGAGGAGATTTTTGTGTGGAATTGTTTAAGATTATTCTCCAAATCCTCACTAACCCCTGTCTGTGTGCGCGGGCAGGAATGTAAGGGTGGGGCATGGGGCCTCTTTGCCCCTCGTGGGAATGGAAGGACAATCTACAGGGAAGACGCTTCCAACCTTTGTAAGCCCTGTTCTTTGTACAGGTATGAAGTATTCTATTCACTAGCTGCATGTTGCATTGTGCCTTTGAGATTCTTTCTAGTTGTGCAATTGTGTGAAAACTTATCAAAGATATTCATTTGTTATTGACTTTTATTTAATGTTATGTAAAATAGAAAATTTTCAGAAAATAGCATTGAAGTAATCTTCAGTGAAGAAAAGGGTTTTGAAGTTTTTCGGTAATATAAATGAGTCTACACACACACACACACGCACACTCACACACACACACACACACACACACACATTCAATGTTTATTTCCATTGTCGCTGATGTCTTTACACATCAAGTGTGAGACATGTTTTATTATGTCTACTCTAAGAGCCTGTAAACACAGAAATTTTTTAAAATGCAAACACAGAACTTCATGACCACATTTAAAAAATAACATGAACATATTCTTCAGATAAGGACTCTATGCATTAATAGCTTTTATTAATAGAGAAAAAAGAGGCATGTGCTCATTAAAAATAACACTTAATTTCATATTTATGAGTCTTTTCAGTTCTTCTTTGACTTTAACTTTTAAAAATATTTTATACAAAAATTGTTTACTCCTTTAAATACTATTTTGCCCAAAAAATGATGACTTTTTATCATATAAAAACTTGTAAAACTGTCACTCACTCCAGATAAAATAAAGATTGAAAAAAAAAGATTGACTTTAAACAGACATACAAACATACAAAATTTGGAAATCCAAGTGATAGGGTGTGACCTGTGTAAAATAAGTTACTCTGCTGGTAGATTTTAGCTACAAATCACCCTCCTGTTTTGCAGTTCACCAATATGGTGAGCACTAATTTCAATTTATATACATTTTACAAAGGACTGTGGCTCACTAATTCAATGAAATATTGGCAAATCTTTTCCTGGTGTCAGAGATGACATATGTTACCCAGATTTGAAGTCCAATGAGACCATTTTATTAGCAGTGAATGCTTGACACAATATTCCCAATAGTGCTTCCTCTGTCTTTCCATCCACAAAATTAACATGTTCATGTTAATTTCAAAGAGATCTGGGCCAACACAACTGTAGATGCAAACCCCCTAGTGTCCTAAGGTAAATTATCTGAAAAAAAAAAAAATAGAGGAAGAATTACTTTCAGAAACTTGAGCATTAGGACATCACAGGATATGCGTACATGGAGAACGAGGAGTCGAGGCCTGACTGTTTAGAAAATTTTCCCACCAAGGTCAGAGTAAGAAGAGAAGATTTGTGGTGGCTGGGCCACCTGTGGCAAAGCATCAAGCAGGATAATTCAGTGGTATTCTTTCTGATTGGTCATTGGAACCTCAGCAATCACAATGTAGTACTGAAGAAAAAGTAGTCATTATGCCACAAAAGATCGCGTCCTTTTCCCATTGGAATGGAGATTTTATATAAGTATTATCAATTAGGCGACAATCAAGATTCACTGTACTTTTATAAACTAATTTGTTGAACAGTATCTCCATTGCATGACTCCTTATGGACAATAAACATATAATTGAAAATACGTATAATCTTAGTGCAATGTCTGAACATTAACCAGTGCTTTAAATTCAGTAAAATAACATGGACAATTTTTTTTTTCACTTTCAGACAATATATTTTGAAACTCTTCTAATAACTGGTTATAATCATATTAAAAGAGGAATAACTTTAAATGCCTTAAAAAATGAATATATCAAGTAATTCCTCATCTGCCTCATGTTTGAGAGGATTGCATCTTCTGATTTCTTCACTTTTTTTCTTTCTTCCTGTGACATAATATGAGTAGAGTCTGAATCACCATAAACTCAATGTCTGGAAGTATTAAGATATCTTTTCACATTTAACAGTACTATGACAGCTGTCTGGCAATCACGAGGAATCCTGGTGTGGAAGAATTTCAGGCATGGCCTGGGCATCAATTTATGCCATTTATCATCTCGAGACTTCAGCCCTGCTAAAATGTTCAAGAAAATGATAGGAATCAGGTTATTGTGATGAGGGTTATATAAAAGCATAATTAAAACTTAGATATATAATAGACATTTATTGATAGTGTATCAAAGAAAAGTACTTGCTTAAGCAAACTATTAACAAATTATCTTGATTAAGAAACTGATCAGTTACACAACATGAAGACGATTATAAGGTGTGATAGTTAATGTCTGAAAACACAGTATGTATTTGTGGGCATGTGTGTGTACACAGATGTGTGCAAACATAGTGAATGTAAAACAATATTAATATCTTTTTTTGGTTTATAGGATGTACATTTATTATTTAATATTTATATTAAAAATACTCATTCTTTTTGGGGGCTGGTACATCATACTAAGTCTCTTTAGCAATTTGCATATATTCAATGGCAATGTTTTCATTACCTATACCATACTTTTCAGTCATTTATACTAGTAATTTGAGTGACTTAACCATTTGAGGATGTAGTTATTTCTCCTCTGATCTATGAGGTCTGGAGACCAAGAAGACAGCAGACTTGCCCAGATTAGAAAAGTAATCATTCTTATTTTTATTAATTTAAAGCAAATTATTAGAACTCCAGCCACTTTCATCAAAACCACTTGCAAGAATTTATACTTCGAGTATACAGCTTAAATTACTTCCCTATTTTGCTGCTCACATTGTTTTTCAATTCAAACGACTTTCCATCCTTTGAGAGCTCTCTCTTCTCCAGCCCACACCAGGGAGGCAGCACCTTTGACCTTTGATGTGTTGGGTTCTGGGAAGGAATGTACAATGGTGGCCTTTCCCTAGCACTAAGCTTATCTAAACCCACATTGGTTGCTTCTCTAAAATGTCAGATCGTATCTAGAACCTTCTCTTAGGAAGGCTATGCTTTCTAAATCTGAACTGGTTTCAGAAATACTTTCACATAAAAATCACACTATAGTTCTTACCAAAGATCTGGGCTTTTATCTTCCCTTTTCCATTTAGTTTGCATTGGGAAAGGGTTTTTGACCACATCACACAATTCTAGGTCTCTTTTTAGCTGGTGCAGCAGTTTCTAACTTCATATTTGGGGTCCCTTTAAGTTTCTTCAGATAGAATTTTTAGCTCTTTATGTTTTGGTAACTATGAAATCATAGATCGCATTTGTTTATTTGTTTGTTGGTTTATTTTAGTACCTGTCCTGGAGCTTGGCCTCTGGGCCTGGGAGCTGTCTCTGAGTTTTTGTGCACAAGTCTAGTGCTCTACCCCTTGAGCCACAGCTCCGTTTCCACCTTTTTGCTAGTAAATTGGGGATAAGGGTCTAAGAGTCTTCCTGCCTAGACTGGCTTCAAACCTTGTTCCCAGATCTCAGCCTTAAGAGCACCTGGGACTTCAGGTGTGTGTCACTGGCTCTCCATTAGAGTTGATCAGGTTTGTTGCAATTATTTTTCCACTTATCTTTATTCTACTACCCTTGTAGCTCAGTTTCCCAACAGTCTTATGTAGAATGTCCACTGTTCTACATTCTCATCAATGGATAGTTCGTTTACCATTTCAGAAAATTTGTTCATGAATACCTCCTGGTGCTGTGTGGAAGAAAGAAAGGAAGCTAAGGGAAGGGTGCAGAGAGATCACCCACAGTCTGTGGAACACAGCATGTGTGGCCCTCAGTATGAAAGGGAGCATAGAAGAACCATGCTAATAGGAATGTCTTAACAGTCCTTTGACCTGGCCATTGTAAACAAGGTCAGATCCACTTCCTGAGAACCTTTGAGCCTTCACATACAGCTTCTGTGTAGTGGGTGTGCAGTAATGTGAATAGAGACATAATAATGGACATAAACCTAAGTGAAGGCCTACTTCAGATGTGTTAGTACATAATTCATCACTACAGCCACTTGTTTTTCTAAATAACTGCTACATCTGTGTTATATGTTCTGAAAATAAATACTTTTTCTGTGATGGCATATTTAGCCTGTCTGAGACCCTCTGCAAATCCTGTTGAATGGTTTTCTGTTCCCTGTTCTTTTTCCTGTGACTCTAGTTATTCATTCTCTCTTTCCCACTCTTTGTCATTCAAATCTACAGCTGGGATGGCTATGCAGATGAGCAGGTTTGCATGCACCACACACACACATACACACACACGCACACACATGCACACACACATGAGTGCCTGTTAAGCATGCACTGAATATGCCTTTCTAGAGGAAAAATTATGTCTAGCCATTCACTTTCCATTTTTAATATGTGCCAGAAAAATTGTGCTCACAATAAATTGTTTTATAGAGGACAAGTTTACTTAATTAAAAAAAAACTTTTAGGGACAATGATTCCCTATATACTCTAGGCCTTCTGCTGTATATTAAATGATAGTTAAAATTGAGTTCATCACTTAATGGACCTGCAAATAGTCAAGAGATTTTAATTCAAATTCTGATAATAGGCTATCAGTCAGCACAGTCAACCACATCAAATCCCTGTCACCTTCTTTGGCTTAAAAAATCAGGAATTTCTTTTTCACTGTTATGGAATAGTCCAAGATCAAGGTGCCAGCCCTAACGTGGTCAGGAGCTGCCTCTCTTCCTGGCTGGCTTCTTGCTGTGTCCGCTATCCTGTCAACAGCCCGAAGAGGCCTTCTCCTCTTCTGCGGACACTAGAAGCAAAGGATTCAGACAGCTGTACGTCTAGAATCCTCATTCCCTTCCCAAGGATCCCCCTTCAAATGGCAGCGCAGAGAGGTGAGACTGTGCACTTGGGAGGTTCACAGGCACTCAGTCACCGCAGGTGGGTCCGGTAAGGAGAAGTGAGCCCATCGCCGCCCTTCTTAGCTCCTCTGCCGGAGCCACGGCCGCGCTCCTCCTTCCCTGCTTCCTGTTCGCCGCCCTTGGCGCACTCTGTGTGCTGGTGCACATCTGGAGCTTGCTGTCTGCTGAACGCCACCATGCCCTCGGCAGGCTCACAGGTTTCCAGGCTGCGCAGAGTCCAGAAGTGAATCGTGGCTGCTTGCTGGGGTTCACGCTCTTGGGGAGCCCTCCTCTTTCCTCTTTCCAGTGGGAGTGGCTCCTGTGACTCACCTGCCATGGGTAACAAGCCCTCTCTCCTGTGCTTGGGCGATGTTAGGAGGAAGCCTCCGTCCTCTCGTTCTCCCTTCCTGGTTAACTCGGAGGACGTGAATGGCCAAGAAGATGACAGCCACGTGGAAAGAGTTTCTTTCAATAACCCTTGGAAATATGGCTGGGACGCCTCTACTGTGAGCTTCTAACCACTGACACCCTCTGCCCCGAGCAGCCCAGATCCCTCCCCTCAAGAGCCGGATGACAGTGCTCCCTTTGTGATGATTGGTCCCCCCATCACTGAAATCTCCCATACATGCATTTCTTTAGATATATTCAGAGTCGAGGAAACAATCACCAAAAGCTACATGATGCACTCGAGGGAAAGAATAAATTGAACAAAAATAAAATGCTCAAAAGTCCCCTCTAGCCATCGACTGAGATCCTTTGCTGGGCAGGTGACTATCCTGCTTTTCCTTGAAGCTCCATGGTCGTGCGTGACCCTGAAAGTGGCTGTTAACGGGACAGTCTATCTCCAAGGCCTGGGACTGGGGAGGCCCGAGACTATCTTCCAGGTCTGAAGTCACAGGCTTGTGTTTTCTGAGGAATGCCCGTCCTGCCTCCAACACAAGGAAAATCGCAGCAAAGCCATCAGATCCGCAAGGTGCCTGCCCAGGGCTGATGGCACTGGGAGACCATTTTCCTCCTGGTCCATCTCCCGCCACAGCCTTCTCTGCAGGACCCCACTCTGACCTTTTCTCTCATGAGCACTTAGGCCTCTTGAGAGTAGCACCGCATCACCAGCTTACAGGACAAACATATTCAGAAAACACAGTAATGACGCCACCTTTACCAAATGAAGATCTGGGTTCTCCCTACCCTGCATGTAAAGGAGAGAAAGTACCCAGCAGGACTTCCTGGCATGGAAGAAATGGTCCCAACATTGCTGTGTTTGACAAGAACTCTCTTTGTAACCTTACATTTCTAAGAGGAAACAAGATAAACAAGTCTACCTGCAGAGTGTGTCATCTGGCATTTGACTGTTTCAGGAACATATAAAGTACTGCAAATGGACTCCTAGGTTCTATGTAGCAGGTTTTAGTAGCTGAGATGCTTGAGAAGGAAGAAGATAATTTGATTTTCTTCTTTATCCTAAAATGCCATTTCCTTCCTTGAGCTACCCATGTGGTCAGGGATGAGGATGTTGTCAAAGCACCAGCTCCAGCAATTCATGCTGTCTGTCCTTCTACGGCACGCCACGTCATCACTGACATACAAGAAGAGGAAGAAGCAGATGGCAGCCATGACTTCCAGCTCTCCTTTCCCAGCAATGCTGAGGACCAAAGAACAAGGCCTTGCTGAAGACAGATCATGGCTACTCATGATCACTCATAAAACAACTACCAAGTAGGCTCAGAGAAAGAGTGAAAAAGAAAAAAAATACAACAAAGAGAAAAACAAAGTTTGTTCCTTGCTTCTTTCTTGTCAGGTCTACATACACCTTGAGCCCACATGCTACGTCAGCAATGCCTGGAAGGGTAGAAAATGAACAACTCTCACGGTTTTGGCTCCTCTGTGGGTAGGGAGGAGAGAGAAAGGCTATGGTTCATTCCAGCAAACACATTGCATCTTGCTGTTATTCCTACTCTCCTAATCGTCTGCCCAGGAATCCATGCTGCATAATAACTATATGCAAAACTCAGAACATATGGTGCAGAAAACTAATTACTGTATCAATATTTCACTTTGTTGTCAGTGTTGGAGTCCTTGTGGCAATCGTACAACTGCAGCTCAGTTGCAATGCCAGCATCTGAAATGCTGTCAATAGTCATAGGCAAACGTTACAGAGCTCACTGCCATGTCACCGGAGTTAAGATTTTCGGGTATTTATGAAACAGTGTGACCTCTAGGGGGTGCAAACTGACCTCTTAAACACACATCCTTTATCATGATCAAGCCTAATTAGGAGCCATATGCTGCCAAGGTTTGCACGCCATGGATATATAATTTAATACAGGACCTGCTCCAGCTCCAGGCTCTAAATCAAAACAACCGCTTGACAATGGCAAGGTACGTTCATAACTCAAGCAAAGCCGTTAGGCAAGATCACGTAGACAGTCCTGGTAAGCTGCCACAGACGGGCAGCACGTGGCAAGGGCCTGGTACTCACTGTGAACATTGGCTGAAGATGGATTTTCTGTTAGACAAAGTCCTGAGCATTTTTCACAGAGATTATCTCATTAACTGCTTAAAGGAATATACCAGGCAGACATTATGGCATGCGTCTATTTAATAACTGAGGCAAGTAAGGCAAGAGTGTTTAAGTCTTATTTATCCACCTGATTGAATCAACCGGTGGATTAGTAAGTTGAGATTTAAATACAGTTATCTGGAAATTACAGTTTGTGCCATCAACCAGTGATGTATTTTTCACCTCTGCTCTGACTACAGTCTTCATCTCAAATGATCAAATTAAAGATATGATGTGACATAATTGAGAAAAAGTAATAACAATGCACAAGAATTTGGGAATAGAGATCCTTTCTGTAGACATAGTTCTAATACAGATGTGTAAGTCCTTATGGCCTGGTTATAGTAAAAACCTATGGAAAATGCAAAATCATACTAGAACTTCCATATGTAACTAATAGTTGTTCAGAAGACGATAAATTTATGTATTAGGTATGGTGTGATTGCTGTGATGTATTACTAGAATGAAAATAAAGCTGTGAATTAATGTGTATATGTGGATAGATGATTGACAGAGGATAGATAGATAAATGGTAGGTAGAGAGGTAGACCGATGCAAAAATACTAATACCAGATAATAACTCTGACCTTGGAGTACAGGAAAATGGGGAGGCTGGTATTCAGCATGATGCCTGGGCTCAAATTTCTCCCATATGGGAAAGTTCGTGTGATGACAAGAAGATGAAAGCTGGTAGGTGTGCTGGAGAGTGGGCAGGAGGCAGTGGTTTGGCTCCAGGGTGGGCTGCTGGGTGGACTGGTGCATGTCCTCTCCGGCCTGAGACTCCTGCAGAGCTGGTGGTGGCAGGTGGGGGGAGGAAGAGGAGGCTCACATGGAGGCCACAGTGGGCCTGGAGCACGAGGCGGCCTCCCAAGCTGGGGAGGCCAGATGCTGTCTGTCTGTTTTCTGGAGGAATATCTTCTTCACCTCTCCTGGCAGACGCAGGTCTTACTGGCTTGAGGCCTGGCGTGTTTCCTCCTCATGTCAAGCACAGGAAGCTCAAGGACACTATCTGACACATGACACCCCTGCAAGAAGCTTGCTGGAGCCCTATCAGTAAAGCTCTACACTGGTATCTGCAAACCCCGTGGGATTTTCTGCATACAACACTGGCTTTCAATCAGCACAAAAATAGCCTCAGCTGCTCAAGAGCCTCAGGCTCAGACTTGTACCCCAGGCCCTTTGGTGGTGCATAGGTAAAATGTGCCAAAGCCACCAGTGTGGCTTGGGCAGGAAGAGCAGCTTTCCTGCACACCCCAAGCAGGAGCCCGGAGGAAGGACGGGCAGCCAGGCAGGAAGGCCTGGCCTGCAGAAGAAGGCTCTCCATGAAGCTCTCGCCCTCACGCTAACTGCTGCGAGGATCAGAACACAGAAAGGCAAGAATCGTGACATCTATGAGCTATCCAGAGGCAGCCCTTCCATGGTCAAACACACATTCTCAGACATGGCTCAGCCTTCAGCCTTTTGTCTTAGCTTACTCACACAGTTATACATACATATACAACGCTGCGAGCACAACACCCCAAAGAAAGATCACATGAAGGAAAAGACTGTAGGATGCTTGTTTCTCCCTATAATGTTTTCTTAGATGAACTTCAGGCTTCCAGAGGCCAAAGGCACTTGAAAAATGCGAATCCTTTCATGTTTCCTTACGGTAGGGCACAGATGGCTCACACCTGTAACTCTGCAATCTGAGAATCCAGTTTGAAGCCAATTCAGGAAGAAAAGTCCTTGGTATGCTCATCTCCGATTAACCACCAAAAGTCAGAAGTGGAGGTATGGTATAAGTGGTAGAGCATCAACCTTGAGCAAAAAAGTTAAGCAAGAGTGTCCTGGCTCTGACTGTAAACTCCAGCATGCACACACACACACACACACACAAACACACACACACACACACACACACACACACACACACACATGCGCTTACTTTAATTTACATGGGCTGGTTTATGATTAAACTTAAAATGTATATAAATATTGCTGGAAGAAAATGTGATCTAAATTCCAAATACAAGTCTTCTGTGGATTAGAAGTGAGTGGTCATTTAGGATTTCTTGCATTTTTCTTCTAAACTTTTAAATATTGAAATTTAGTTTTATTACATTTGATGCTTTAAAATGTCATATTACGGACCATGCAGTACTTATCCATCATCTAGTTCATATTATTTGGCCTGCAGTAATATCCAAAATTTTCTCTCTTTTTTATTACAGAGAACAATGAAGCTACTTCTAAAAGGTTCTAGAATAAAGTATTCTGATACCACCTGTCTTGACTTGAAAAACTCACATACAAAAGAATAGCTATTTAAAAAATGCTCTTTATATAAAATAACATTAACATTTAATGACCTTTTCTAAACATGCTGCTCTTGACTAGAGGGCATTTTGTAGTTTATGATCATTGCTACTGCATTTTATAGAGCTTCCAGTTTCAAAACTTTGTAAAAGCACACACACACACACACACACACACACACGTGCACACAATCAGAGAAAATAAAAATTGTTGATTAAAATTACTGAGTTCAATAAGAGAGGCATCCCATTTTCATAAAACAGTGTTCAAAATAGCAACTACTTGAGGCTGAATCAATATTAAATACTTCAACTGACTCATTTAGGTAACAATACAAACTTGCAACCAATCTATTTTTACACTGACAGAAGCCAAAACTATCAGCCATGTCTTACCAGGTAACTGTTTTAATTTCTGGGTCTGGTGCTTAGGCTGAGTATGTTTTCCTTGTAGATAGCTACATCACATGTGTGGATTAATTACTGGGGATAAGGATGCTCAGTAGCTTTGCCACTGAAGGCTTCTGGGAGTCCAGGGGGGATAGTGGGGAGTTTTTCAGAGTCCACGTCTTGTGGGAATGTGGAGCCATGAAATCTGTAGGCTGAGAGAGGCAAGGTAGAAGCAGGAATTTTATTAGGTGTTCTTCCTGTCGAAAAATCCTACTAATTTTTGTACTTTGACTTTATATTCTGCAACTTACTGAGCTCATTTTTAATTTCTCATAGATTCATTAATACATCTTTGGACTTGTCTCTAAAGATGTGTAAGTCTGTAAGCTGGGTAGTTTGGCTTCCCTCTTTCCTACCTGGTTGCCTTTATGTTTTTCTCTTGCCTTCTTTCTCTGGTTTGAGATTTCTAATGGTATTTCAAATAGTATTTCTTTAGAGTTTAATGGCTAAACTTGTAAGTGTTCAAATTACTTTTTGAGGCTGCTCCCAGCTTTTGCTTGGTATTCTGCTTCAAGTTTCTTATATCCTGTGGCAGCTATACAAAGACAGGGAATGTCCCTGTCTCTCGTCTTAACAGGACTTTTTCTTGGGCTTGCTATTACAATTAGTGGCTGCTACCAAAGACCTATAACATCTTTCTAGTGATTTGAAGTTTCAGATGGGAAGGAAGACAGTCATTATGTTACAGAAGGCTGGAGTAAAGAAAAGAAGCTTTGTTTGGGATGTGGATATCTAGTCTCAAGGGCTCATTAAATTTTTAGAATTCAGAGGCCAACTTGAAAATATAAACAGACAAAAACAATAGAGAATAAAGAATAAAAAGGAAGAAAGGAAGATTTAAGGAGCTAAGAAGAAAGAAAAGGGAAGAGGAAGAGGGGAGGAAAGAAAGAAGGAAGGAGGGAAGGAGGGAACAAAGGATAGAAGGAAGGAGGGAGGGAAGGAAGCAAGCAGGAAGGATGGAAGAAAGAAAGGAAAGAAAGAAGGAACGAAGGAAAGAAGAAAAGAAAAGATGATAAGCATGACTGGTGGATGTGGACCCTGTGAAGGAAGAAGGTAGAGAGAGAAATTCCTCAGTTGTCCCCAGTAGCACACTCTAGTAAGGTTTTGTTTTTTGCTTGTCTGTTTGTTGACAGTCATGGAGGCATGAACTCTGGGCCTGGGCGCTGTCCCTCAGCTCTTCAGCTCAAGGCTAGTGCTCTACCACTTGAGCCACAGTACCACTTCCGTTTTTCTAGTGGTTAATTGAGATAAGAGTCTCATGGACTTTCCTTCCTAGTCTGGCTTTGAATCACTGTCCTCGAATCTCAGCCTCCTGGGTAGCTAGGATTACAGGCATGAGCCACCAGTGCCCAGCCTCTGCCAAGGTTTTGCTGAAAGTTTTAAGTGAACTAAAGAACAATTGTCAGGTTGATGATTGTATGATAGACTCAAAATGCTTCCCACTGACACGGGTGGAAAGAAATTGTAGAGACTCATCGAGACTTATTTTTAAGAAGTAATAAGAAATCTGAGGAGGAACAGGGAGGCACCCAAGTTATATTTGTGAATAACTTCCTAAAAACAATTTTAGCTATAAGTAATATGGGAAATATAAATTCAAATAATAGTTATACAGCACTTCTTATTGCTCTGATTAGCAACAATTATAAGCAGAAAATATTGCTCCAACGAATGGAAACATCATAGTACTTTGATACAGTGTCATTGGATGCATAAATTGTTTCACTTTGCAAATAGCTCTTTTAGCAATATGATTTATAATTAAAAGCACATTAGTTTAACCCAACAACTCTACTCTCAGGAATTTATTCCATATAAATTCCAGCATACATACTTAAGCATCTTACCATCAAAACATTTGTAGTAGCAAAAATAGTATCAAATTAATGTCTATCACTGGGGAAGAGCTGAATAAAGGGAGGTAAGAGCCACTGATGGTATCCAAAATATAAACAAGTAAAGTGATGTCAATTTATATAAATATATTACATTAACTAGAGACACTCATTTACTAAATAAGGATAGTTGTGCCACAAAGCTATTTATCAACTTATTTTCTAGAGAAAGTTGTTAATCTACTAATCCCTAAATTATTTGAGCACTGTAAAAATAAATGGAATGGATATTTATTTGGGACCAATGCCTGCAACTAGATACTTTCCTGCACTGAGGTTGAATTTGGGATAAGAAATTGCACCTACTTTTGAACGAGTTGAGAGTAAGTTGTGGTGGCATCATAAATTCTCTTAAATCCAAGGACCGTCCTCTCTTGTGTTACTAATGTACTACAACAATCTTATTTCTTTGATGATTTAAATTTGACATGTTTAAAATGTCCAACATTAGCCTTGGTCAAATACTACTAATGGTAGTGTCCATTTATATTCTTTAATCATTTATGAAGCTACTCTATGGTGAAATGGAAGTGCAAACTACGGCCAGGCGATGTGTCCAGGAAATGTTCTGTGCTCCTGTTACTCAACCGTCAAGGCAATCACAGCCTGCTGTCAGAGTTCTCAAAGACGTTATCTGAACATCAGCAGAATGCTCGCCATGGAAATGTGACTATCTACATATTTACAATACTAATTAATACTGGCATCTGGCGCATTAACCATCTATTTTAACAATCTTGGTGCTCAATATTGATTATCACACACATTTATGGTGGCTCCTGTCTCAGATGGGTTTTGTTTCCCATACAGTAGGGAGGACAAGTCAGCAGAAAGGAGACAGAAAGAGAATGAAATCTTACTATTTCATTGGAGACTGGGACTTAATAAGAAAGAGGCCTCTCTGGTCTCGGGGTGACAGACGGGAGTTCTGTGACACCTCTCTCATTTTCAGACCAACTACACTGAGCATCTGTGAAAATCAGGTGTTCCAGGGTACCAGCTGGCCCTGGTGGCTGCTGGTGATTAAGGACAGCAGGAACACAGGTGTTCGTGTGCACAGGTACCAACACCACCATGGCTCCTGGTGCCTGTCTCGCTCTTAGGCAGCTATTTTATTCATGCGAACAGGAGGCCTGGGTTGTGTGGAAGGTATCAAACCTGGAAAGAAGGCCCAAGAAAGGCTGGTGTTGTGGATAAAAACAGTGAAGGAACACTCAAACCAAAAGTTGAATCTTTTAAAAAAAAATTTGAAACAGTCTCAGGCTGGTCTCAAACTCCTGACTCTCTGGATTCATCTGCTCCATTGGTGGGAGTACAGCCATGTGCTCAGCACACTGTTCCAATAGCTTTCCAACTGCTCTGAAGAACACTGCAGAACCTAATCACAGTGCAGCAAGAACACTTTGGAACATGTATTTCGTATCTATTTATTTATCTGTACATATGTTGTTTACATATTTGCATGAAGAACAAAAGGGAAACAGTGACCATTAATTCAGAGTAGATCTATTCCTAGAGATTTCCATGTTGGTGTAGTGATGGACAGAAGGATGTGCTATAATTGTCAATCAATGATCATTCCGATATAGGTACAGTTGCAGAGATTAGAACAGTTACTAGACAGGTACAAAATTACTAGCCTGATCTCTATGGTTGCTTAGAGAGAATGAAGCTGGCAGTGGGCAGTTGGGGCCATGGGTTAGGGATTCTGTGCTCCTGGGTTCTTCTCAGCTCTCAGGCAGTAGTTGGTCTGTCCAAGCCTCTGAGGAGAGTCCTAAGCACAGGTTAGACCAGTGAGTCCTGCTAGCATCCTTGGTGCTCAGACAAGACAGAGCAATGCCAGGAGCAATACTGAGATGTGGAACCAGGAGAAATAGAAGAACCACTAAATTTATTTTCTTGTGAAATCTAATGATTAAAGAAATATCAGACAATATCAGAAATATCAAGCAATATCAGACAAGATATTGCTTTTTAAACAACACAATACAAAATAGATCTTTGAAAAAAAAACTGAAGATATATTTTTTAAAATAAGAGGAAAACAAAGACATTACTTCTAATCTACAAGTAGCATCTGTAAATTATAAAGGAAGAAAATCAATGTTGGACATGTTGGTTCTTGGGTGTATGTGTATCTACTTGGGAGGTAGGATCATGATGTGAGGCCAGGCTAGGTAGAGGATTAGTGAGCTCCTATCTCAAATCAGAAATGCACCAAAGTGGCTGCAATTAGAGCTTCCTAGTTCAATAGCAGTTTGAATAGGAAAAGTACGTCACACCACATCTCAAATTAATCCCCAGTAAGCAAACTGACCAAGAGTGTGAGACATTGTGCTTCAATCCACAGTACAGTCTTCAAATGACCTCACATTTGTGACTGAGTTCTTATCCTTCTTGATTTTCATGCTAAAATTAAAGCCAGCATTTGAGAAATATGCCATAATGTTCTAGAACAGAACTGGTAGCCTTTAGACTTAGTCGGTGGCTTCACTGGCGTTTTTAGGGGTAGACCTGGATGTAGTGTCCGTGGTCCATCCTGTGGCAGTGTGAGATACAGGTTTTATGACGATACACTATAGAGAAGTGCCCCACCCACGCTGTCACATCCCTGGCCTGAATGCTGCCTTTGAGAATAAAAAGACCTATCAGTGGCATGGACCAAATTTTCACAACAGGAGAAGGAAAATAATGACACTGGTTGTTATATTTAATCAAGAATATGTCACTGCATATTGTATAAAGTGTTTCTGGCACAGTTCATTTGTTTTTGGATATAAATTCAAAAGATTGGATTGAATTTATATCCAAGTACTGACCTGAAGAGTTTCAAGTATTTTAGCTTTTGTTGTAGCAAGTATGAGGCTACAAGGTTGACTTGCTGTAGATTTCATAATACCAGTTTCTTGAGTCTGTGAGATTCCTAGTTTTCCTTCCTGTCTCTACATCCTACTTATGGAGATAACATTTTTATTGGGATAGTCAAGGCTTAATCTTAAGTGACAATACTAAGAGCAAGGACAAATATGTCTTCTGTCTTTTCTGCTTTTCTATGGCAACTCCTGATTGGTTGTAGATGTTATGGTCTAGGTTCACACATGGTCAGTTTCTTTCCTCACACTCTCCAATGTCCTGCCCAAAGGCATGGGAGACATCAGTGCAGGGATCCTGAGCAGCTATGAGTAGTTTGTGTTGGGGAAACAGGAGGTGAGGAAGTGCAGAAAGATTCCCAGCCCTGGTGGATATATGGTTGGGGCTTTACTTCATTGCTTTATTCAAGGACAATGAAGATACAGTTCAATGTCATGTGCTCTTCACTAAGTTGTCTTTTTCAGTTTCTCTCATTTGAGCCCTTCCTCCCCTTACATGATGCTAACCTGGCTAGACTCAATCTTGACTGCATAACACTTAAAATTTTAATGCTATCTTGGAAGTCATTTGGATATATAGTTTTTAAGTGTTTTTGACAGTGAGATTAGATATCCAAAGTTATGGAACTAAAGAAGATTTTGACTTCTTATTTGGCATCAACATGTTATAAAAAGATCTTAGAAAAGTGATGAGTATCATTTCATAAATACTAGCTATTCAGTTTCTCCAAAATTGAGTTATGAATTTTTTACATCAGAGATAAAGAGATATCAATTTATGGCCTAAAGCATGCATAAAAGATAGGTAAAAAGCATGCAGCATCTTAGTATAAACATCTGTATTACTGTCTCCACAAAGGTGAGAAACCCTTGTATGTGTACTTTGATTGAAAAGATGAAGCAACTGGCTTTAGACGCATGATTAAATGCATTTACTCCAAGTGCATTTGCCTCAGTGTTACTCTCCTGGGGCTGTGTGTTTCCACTGCTTTGTTGGTTTGTGTCCCCTCCAGCTCAGAGGGACACTGCTCTCATTTTTTCATTTTTCAAAGAAGACAAAGAAAGCCTTTTTTTTTTTTTTTACAGACCTTGCTTCAGGAGAAGGAAAGTGTGAATTCTTGCTGGCTCCTCACTGCTTGGGAAGGAGTTGGCCTGGGGTGGCCCTGGTTCCTTCAGCCTCCAGCATGGCTCCCGCCAAGTGTCAAGTATATGCATGTGACCAGAAATGGTGGCCTTAGTCTTTGCAAACTTGTCTATGTACTGAAACAAAACAATGACCTCAAAATGAGCCAAAACCCAACAGAAATTTTTCTGGGCGAGGTCAGGAGGAGGATTAATAATACCTGCAGTGATGAGGCCGAGAAGCAAAAGGACTCCATTGCTGAGGGCTACAGGAGGAGTGTGCAGCTGTTCTAGGTATCATTTTACAAAGAAGAACTTGACTTTAAAAATAGTTAATATTTTTCACTATAGGTTCTGTGTTTGGTTTTTCTCATTTTTCAGGTGGGAGGGTTTGTACTGGAGTTTGCACTCGGGTTGGGTGGCATGCTATACCATAGCAATTTTAGCTCAAGTTCGACACACTGCCATTTGAGCAACAGCTCAGTAACCACTGGCTTTTTGGTGGTTAATTGAAGAGAAAAGTCTCACAGATCTTCATGTCTGGACTGGCTTCGAACTTATTCTTAGAGCTCAGCTTCCTGAGTAGCAAGGATTACTGGGTGCTGTCCCTGAGCCTCTTTGTGCTCAAAGCTAGCGCTCACCGTTTGAACCACAGGCTACTTTTTTTTTTGAGTAATTATTGGAGATTAAGCATCTCACAGACTTTTCTGCCTCACCGGCTTCAAACCTCAATCCTCAGATCTTAGCCTTAACTAGGATTACAGGTGTGAGCCATCAGTGGCCTGTTTGTTTCATTTTTATTTTCATCAGGAAAAGAAATAACAACGCATGGAGAGACAGAGAGGAACAGAGGCAAGTGACTTTCATCTCTCCCCTTTGTTTTCCTCTCTCCCTCCCCTTCTCTCCCTCCCTCCTTGCCTTTCTTTTTTTCCTTATTTTTTTATTTTTATTTTTAGTGGGTTTTGTGGTTTGAGCCCAAGACCTTATACTTTAGACACAACCAGCCTGTATTTGAATTATTTTTTTTCTAATGTAGTCTAGCAATTCTTGCTCAGGATGACCTTACTCAACTCGCTGGGATTTTGCTCATGGCAATTTTTTTTTTTTTTACCATAATCAGCATCAAGCCATGAACTTCCTTCCTATCTCTGCCTCTTAAGTAGCTATGGATTTATACATTTAAGTAAAAAGGAGAGCCCAGAGTGGGGGCAAATACCTGTAATCCTAGTTAATCAGGAAATTGAGGTAGGAAGACAGTGGTTCAAATTCGGCTTAAGCAAAAAAGACAGACCTTATCCAAAAAATATAGCTAAAGCCAAAAGAACTTGAGCATGGCTTGAGTCGCTGTCAAACATGTATAAGTGTCTAAGTTCAAATGTCAGAAAGCTGCACACAGAAAAATTAAACTAAACAAGACAAGAATCTCGGAGACAGAATAAGCATTTCTTTTATTTGGGGTTATATTATGCATTGCTTGAAGATCCCACAGCAGAAAGGGTAGGAAGAAATATTTCCAATAATTTTTTTAGTTTACTCTTTCCTTAAATGAGGCTCTTTGCTTCTTACTGCCCAAATGTTTTTGATTGCTGGCTTGTGTTTTACCCTGCAGAAGGCAGATCCCTGTAGAAGGAAGGTGACTCCTTTGAGTCCATGAGGATGAATGAAAGAAAACTATAATGAACTATTAATATTTCAGGAATAGAGTAAAATGTAATTTACCTCATGAAACTTTCCAAGGTGCTTAGAAATGGTTAGCCATCTTTATTATGATGAATTTAAGCCAATGACAGCAACTTCTCTATTTGTTTTCTAGCTATCACCCATATTAGAGGAAGTACGTGGATAAGTAATAGTTTTCTTTGAAAATATTGTTACATTTGATTTGCTACTAATTTTTTAGAATGTGTGTGTCAATGTTTACTATCGTAAACTGGAAAGCTTCAATTTATTCTGAGAGCTACAATTCATACAATGTCAACTAAGCAGAAAAATACTGAACTGCACTTGGATATGCACAAGATAAAGTATGAATAACTCAAAAAAGGATTATTTGGTGAGCAGAGGATTGGAAGGACATATATGTATATACATATACATATATTCCCTTTATTTATTGCATATATTACAATATATATCCAATAACAAACAATATTGTAGAAGTAGGATGATATCTCTATCAGGTTTCAGCTTATAGTTCTTCCATATTTTTGTGTTTCAAAGATTTTCTAATGAAATATCCAAAACACTTAAATGATAACATCTAAAGAATAATAACATAGTGCCTCATTATAGATTTCTTATCTATGAGATCCTGGAGACCTTTTGTTGACTCTTCGTAAGGCCATGGCTTTCTGTGACATCCTTCAATAATGTTGGGCACTGAAGTGTCCTGGGTAGAATGTAGGTTCCTTAGCTGGGACTTCAGAGGTAAGGCGCTGGCTCATGTTACACTTACAGGGTGTACTCTGAATGCCACTCAGCCTCACCCTGTCTGTGAATGGAAAACTGTAACCGAGTCGTGGAAAACTCCAATCATGTGCCATTCACCCTTTTGAGGCAACATCCCAGGAAAGACCTGAAGTAGCAATTTTTGTCTGCAGACTTGGGAATTCTGATAGATATCTTCCCTGGATAACTATAGGAAAACCTTGAATTCTTTTTCTTTACTTTTCTTTTTTTTCCCCTTAGCAATTCTAGGGATTGAACTATAATGAGCTCTGCTCTTTGTAGGCAGGAACTCTCCTGTTGAGCAATCTTCCAGCATTGAATGCTCTGAATATTTTACTATTATTATTGTTGTTGTTGTTGTTATTGTTATTATTATTATTATTTGGAGCTAGACAGCTCTATGATCCTTCTATTTATGCTTTCCTTTGTGGCTGGGATGATAGGTTCATACCACCTCGTCCACAGTTTCTATTGAGATGGCATTTCATGAATGATTTTTGCCTTAACTAGTTTAGAACTTTGTTCCTCCTGATCTCATTCTCTTATGTACAGAGATGACAGTGAGCCACAGTGCCAAGCTAATTGGCTCAGATGGGCTTCCATAAACCTTCTATCAGTGCTGGCCATGAATCACAATACTTCCAAACTTTGTGTCCCAAGAGGTTAAGACTTTAGGTGCCAGGACTTGAATTCTTGAATGACTTTTTAATATGCTTTAATATATTGACCCATTAACATTTACATTGTCATATTAAGAATTTCCTCTCAATCTCCCATTACACACAGAGATTTGACAAGATTAAGTTTTAAAGTATTCAAACCTGAATTACCTGTGATATCCAACGGGACTATGAATAAAAATGTGAAAATTACATTTTTGGCTCTCAGCAAACAAGGTATGATTGTGATAATCTTACATTTCAAAAATATGCATTTAGATTTCTCAGCTTAATTATTTTCTACACATTTTTATATTATGAATATTCTTGAAACAAAGTGAAGGAGCACAACAAACAGGTTTTCCATGAATGATCAACTAAGGGCTTAGAGAACGTATTCAACTCCCGCTCCTTGGATTTGTTACCACTTCTTCTCAGAGGCAAGGAGGTGGGAAGATGGGGGCTTCCACTCCACCTCCCAGAGCATGGCAGAGCCGTGGGCTGCTTCACGAGTGAGCAGGTTGTATTGTGTGAGATGCCAGCAGAAAACTCGAATTGCCATTGCTAGGGGCTTTCAAGAGAAATGTCAGTCCTCACAGCAAGTGATGAGATTTGACATATGGCATCAAAGCATCATTAAAACTCCACCTGCTGCAGAAGAGGCTGTGTCTTTCAAGAGATGCTCAAGCACGAAAGGTTACCTTGAAAATTCCGAAAGACTGAGCTTTACCGTCTTTCTCTGCAGACAATTAACAACTCTGAAGAACAAAAAACTAAGTTGCCAAATATACCCAATACAGAAGACCTTTGTTTTTGCACCAGAGTTTTACAATGCCAGAACATGCAATATAACCTACCATCATGTATGTCCAATTATTTGGTTTCTGTGAGAAGATGTTGCCTAATATACAGATAACTGAAAATGCTACAGCTTTGTTAGGTGAGAATAAAACATACTTAAACAATTTTAATGTATGTTCTATGTTAGATTTCCAGTGGCAGGAAGAAAGTCATTCACTACATGACAATAACCTACAGATTTTAAATTCTATTCCCTTCTCTCCTGGTATAGAGAGGGGAAGAAACTATGTCAGACAGGTAAACTACATTCCACTAATGTCTTCAAGATCACATAGCCACAGTGTTGGGGGTTGGAATGTAAATTTATTCTTCTTCTCAATTTTTAAGCATTCATTCTTAGGGGTTTTTTTGTGCTGCTAAGTCCAAGATTGCAATGTGTGGAAAAGGAAAATATATGTTGGCCTCTATGATAAAGTATTTTATTTTTCATAGCATCTTCTTTTATGACAAAGGAGTGGCTGCAAAAGGGAAAGGGAAAGAAAAATGTCGCATGGATTTGCACTAGTAAACTAGCACGTAGTGTTGCTCAATCGACAAAGACCAGTCGGCAGTGCGGCAGCAGGGAACCAGGGTCACAGGGGACAGCAAGAGCCGGTGGGACCCCCATGAGGCGAGGAGGAAAGCGTTAAGTGACAATAATAATATTTTCACAGCAATAATGGCACTGCTACAGACATTATTGCTTAGATTTTTACTTTCTGGCCCTACTGAGCTTTGAACGAAGGGCCTTGCACGTGCTAAACAGGTGACAGATGCCTCATCGCTGACCCATGACCCCAGCACATTTTGTATTTCATCATTTTGACTAGGGCCCGCCTGCACCAGAACCGTGATCCTCATATTGGTGATTCTTTTGCAGCTGAGATGACAGGCACATGCCACCACATCCAGATTTTTACTGGCTGAGAGAGGAGCCTGTAAATATATTTTCCCTGAACAGAAGGAGTCTTGAAAATATTCTCCATTTTAGTTATATAAAAATAAAAGCTATGCTAATAACTGTGCAGAAACTTTAAAAATCTCTGTAAAATATATTGTTCATGAGGGGGAAATGCTGTTTTTAAAACCATCATTTTCTCTTAAAATAATAAGTTAATGCAATATGATCGAAATATGTTTGGTAGGAGATCCTAAAGTACTCAGCAAAATGACCCCTGAGTTTATTTGTACCATAAATATCATGCAAAGTGATGAAGTTACATTGAAAATATGAATTAAAAGTGGGTAGATACGTTAAATATGGAGTATAAAGTACAGTAGCAAAAACATTTTATTTGGACACAGAGTATGTATGGAAATTAAGAGGACAGAAATGACATCACTCCACCATGGAGAAACGAGAACTGTGAAAAATGCATCAAATCATAAACCAAGTAGTGTTGGCAAATGACACCCCAGCAATGACTGTAGGCAGATTAAATTCTAAAGGATAAAGAAAGGTTTAAGCTCCATTTAGGAGGTTATTTCTGTGGCATTGTATTAATGAAGAAACATTTCATGTGTATTACCTCTTTGACACTAAGACTTTTTTCAAACTGGATAAATACATTTTCAGCTGAGGGGTTTAAGAATGTCTAAAATTAATAAGGCACCATCACCTATTGTTCAGAAGACAAAATTGGTCAAATGCCAAGTAAAAACTCACCAAGGGAAACTGATTACTGTTTTGAAATACCAAAAGGGAAAAAAAGCCTTCATGCTAATTAGCATGGTAAAATGTAAGAAGCTGAGCACACCAATGTTGTTAAGGATGGCGGGGGTGGGGGGTAGGACCCCAGAACTGAAAGAAGAAACGTCGGTCGTTTTAGGGAGAATTTCAGAGGAATATAGAGTTACTACCCACAACTTCCCAGCTTACTGAACTGTGTCTCATGCATAGGCAAAGGACACTCGTAACAGTAGTTTTTTTGTAGTTGAAGAGCAGCTAGTGAAGTAATTGCCCATCCATAGAAACATGGAAAGGGTACAGTGAGGTAGATACAACCTGAGAATGAACACAAAGAGAAGTATACCGCCGAAAACACTTCAATTAAAGTAAAAAGGAGGATGGAACTTACACTACAAAGTATTTTCATTAAATTGCACAAGCATTAAGCAATGTCAAATTGCAAAGATATTCATTACATTTTTTAAAGGAAAACAAGACTGAGCTGAGAGGGGGAACTGAGCGTTGTTCAATATTTCTGGGATTTTGTATGGACCAATGATACCAGTGAGTCACAATTTAGATCATTGTGATCATATAGAGGAAAACAAGACTAATCTTTACAGTCGTTACAAGTCAGAGTGAATTCAGAGAAGCAAGGAGAAGAGAAATTTTCAACAGAGAGTATCCTATGGTTGATCAGAAATGAGTGAGAATCAGGTGTGATGGAATTTGTAAACATGGCAGCAATTGGTGGAATCCACAGGATCAATTTCTGAGACCATGGAACTTTGACAGCAACTAGAATAATCTGAGAAGCAGTAAGAAAGTTGTTGTGAGGTACTGACAGGAGGGGGGAAAAGAAATGTTTAGTGGGAAATATTCCTTTCGTGCAGAATTTATCTTTGTGTTCCCAACAAGGGTCTCATGTAGTAAGGGTTACAGGGAACTCCACATCAACTGCACATACAGTGCAAGCAATCAGAGATAAGCCAACAATAACGTAGTGCTAAATAAGAAAATGTCTGTAGTGCCTTTGAAAGAATACAATCTGTCCAAATCCTAGAGAATGCAGGTGACGTTTACTTGAAAACACACATTCAGCTCCTTCATATAATGCAAATAGATCATTTTTCTAAAAAGAAATCACTGGAATTTTTCCCCCAGAACCTATATTTGTACCACTCAGGGAGAAAATAAGAGAAAATTGAGAGCTGTCCAGTGGCAGAGGTAAATTCATATTTCTTGGAGTCAGCTATTCAGATATTGTAACTTGATGGTGGTAATGTTTGAATTGTGGGCTAATCATTAGTTCCATCCCCTTTAATATCATTAAAAGGAGCTCTGATCATTTGTCTGCATATCAAAATGCCAGGGAGAGAATGTACTGGACAAATAGTATGACTGGTTTATAGTTAAGTCCATTTATCTTTGTAACAAATTGAAAGACATTTTCAATTTAGACATCAATCTCCAGCCTGGGCTAATGTGACTCTCAGAAGCAGGGCCAAGGTACATGGGCTGACTCAATCTAACTCCTTGTTTCTCTGGGATAAGGCCAGACTGGGGCTCCCAGCAAATAAATATAGGTAATTGCATCCTGGCAGCTCTCCTGAGAAATAGCATTACTTCTTCTTCACTTTCTGCAGTTGACATTGCTGGCCCTGGGACGTGTAGCACATTTACCTCCTCTTCACAAGCTCTTACAATGTGTAACAGCAGAATGATGCATGTGGAACAAATACTTCTTCTAAATGGGCTATTTAGCTAGCATTACCGAGAATATTGCAGCCAACCTGTGGGGAAGGAGTTAAATAAAAGGAAACAAGGCTAACTAACTTGATTAATTTCACAAATGAGCTGCTCTACAGGAAAGACAACAATGTTGATTTCACTAATATTTTTATCATTAAGAAATATGTTGATGAATTATGTTCCTGGCCAAGAGAGAGTAACAGGAAGCAGACTGCTCCTGATGAACAAAATAAGCTAAAAGAATAAGATATGAATTAGAGAAACAATGAGAGAACCAAACAAGAGTTGGCAACCATTGGGAGCCCAGTGGTTCAGGAGTCCAGAATCAGAAGAGAAACAAGGGAAGCCCATAGCCGCTCCAGCTCCTGCTCCAGCTCACCACCTAAAGAGAGTTTGTGAGGCTGAGGTCAAAAATGGTGACTTTGTTTTCTATAGCTGTCATCATAGAATGAATGATTTTCCGTCTCCACATTCTAGATTGTGCACATGGCTTTTGAGTACTATCGAGGTGTCAGTCTGTCTTTTCCCAGCTGATATGGTCCTTTCTCATCTCTCCTGGCTTCTGTCGGTTTCTCACATGCCTGAGCTTGCCTTGCTTTCCCTTCATCTTCAAAGACTGCTTCTTCACACCGCACAGATCTGAACATTTCTTTTGTCTTTACATCCTTTCCTGAGGAATCTGATGCAATGGCTTCACTTTCATTCGATCAGATGTTTACAAAACGGATTTTCTTCTGCACACTGATTCTACACTATTGCTGCACAATGCCACACAGCCACAGGTCCATAGACTAGAATGTGGCCATCTGAGGCCCCTCTGCCTAAGTGCCAACTGGAGTGAGCCCGAGAAAGGACTTGAAGGATCAGTGTTACTCTTTATCATAGAACACAAGACCTGGAAATTGCCTAGCACCACAATATAACAAACAGCATCTTAAAATACCCAGAGAGTTTCTCACACTCTATCAAAGAGTCTGCTCAGCAATGCATACATGATTCTCCCTCCACTGACAACTACTTTGATTCCACCAAACAAATCTTCAAAATACAACCTGAGAAAATCATAAGAGTTTTTAGTTATCCCAATACCAACACTAAGTTTAAGAATATATAGGTGTATAAAAGTATCTACAACCTAACAAGGTGATATTCAAAATGCACGGCATGAATAAGAAGTTACCAAACCTGGAAGGAAGCAGATAGAGACGCTGCACAATGGACAGGTTCATCCGTTCTTCAATTGAACTGGTTCTGAACCAAATGGAGAGGTGACATGCTCACATCATGCATTGAAGCAGTTGCTGAAGCTGTAGTTCTCTCCTCCAAATGTAAATTAGGATAAGCAAGATATTACATGAATTTTAGTTACAGTAGATGAGATTAAAACATACATTGGCTGAAATGGAAGGTATATTTGCTGTGTGAAAAGAAAAGATTGTTGAACTTCAGGGCATCAAACTACTTGTTGAAATCAAGGATTTTAATTATGAAACCACAGCTTTTCCAACTATACTGAAAGAATTCATCAGCAGAAATCTTTCAATAAAAATGATAGAAAGGGAAATTTATATAGAAGGAAGATTATACAAGATATATATCTATATATACTATATACACATACATATTTAAATCGTAATCAAGGACATCACAGATGGTAAATGTATGGACAAATATTCACTTTCTATAATTTGAATCTATTTCAAATATAATTAACTGAAACAGAAAATTAATAGCAATGCAGTGTGATTTTTTTAGGAAAAAGAAAAATTAAGTGTTTGGGCGGGGTAAATGAAGGTATTGTGTTAGATTCTTACATTATTACAGGCATTCAAATTTATTAAAGGCTGAGAAGATGGCTCAGTGGTAGAGTGCTTACCTTGCATACATGAGGCCCTGGATTTGATTCCTCAGCATCACATAAGTAGTAAATGCTGGAAGTGGCGCTGTGGCTCAAGTGGTAGAGTGCTAGCCTTGAGCTGTAGAGCTCAGAGACAGTGCCCAGGCCCAGAGTTCAGGCCCCATGACCGACAAAAAAATCTATTAAAGATCCATACTGTACATTGATTCATATACATATTTTTACTCTTTGCCTGTATTCAGTGTACATCATATAAAAATAAAAAATAAAGCTGGGCGCCTATGGCTCTCACCTATAATCCTAGCTACTCAGGAGGCTGAGACCTGAGGATCACAGTTCAAAGCCAGCCGGAGCAGGAAAGTCTGTGAGACTCTTATCTCCAATAAACCACTAGAAAACCAGAAGTGGTGTTGTGGCTCAAGAGGTAGAGCACTCACCTTGAGCTGAAGAGCTGAGGGACAGCGTCCAAGCCCAGAGTTCTAGCCCCAAGACCGACAGGAAAAAAAACAAAAACCTACATAACTGGAGGGTAGGAACAGGATGGGAAGAGTAAGGGAGAAAGAAGGAAGAAGCGATGTTGATCAAGAAGCATTGCACTCAGAACCTGTGTTATAGAATTGTAAACCTTGTGTACAACCACTTAAAAGTAAGAATAACACATACACAGAGGATGATAATACAAGATAATAAGCTATAAATTTATTTCAAATGATACATATATTTTGACTTTTAAACCAGTAAATTAGCTTACTTAGAAAATTAATGGTGCATGAATTTTTGGTGTGATAGATGCATGGAAGTTCTACCCAGTCAGCACGGATTATGCGACAAAATCTAAACCTGTGATAGGAACAATGGTCAGAAGGCAGTCCCAGACGTCTTCCCAGAAGGTTTATAGTCCACACTTCTTTGTAAAGGTAAGACACATTTCTTCAGCCTCCATTTTACTTTTCCCAGCCACAGAACTTGTCACTTGATATTGATAGCAATTCATTGATATAAGTATGGACAATGCTGCTTGACTCAGTTAAGATGATGGCATATGAGGAAGTACTTTTCATGCCTTTAAGATGTGCACATTGTTCCAACAGATCATTTCATGCAGCCTTTCCCCACCTCCACCCCATCGCAGCAGTTCATCAGAGGAGGACAGAGTCGTCAATCTAGGTTAGCCTCTCATTTACAGCTTCTCTCCCAGCTCTTTCCTGCGATGGCCTGGAGGTTATTTCCTTTGCCTCACGTTAGTATTCTAGCCTCACTTTCTTGGCTTCCCTTCTTGATGCTTTGCCTACACTGTGGTTTCCTCTGTGACTTGAGAGCAGGAACGTTCAGGGCAAAGAAGTGGAAGGAAGGGAAGGAGGGCACTCCAAGGAGATGCGAGAGTCCCAACCAACCATCCTCTGCTTTGGCGTTGGCTGTGCCCTTCTACCAATATCTTCAAATAACACATGCATTTCTAATTGTGCATTTATTTTTATGCAAATATGATATGCCTGTTGTGTCCCCGGTGGTGTTCTTTTGAAAATTGCTTGTCCTACCTGAATAAAATCATCAAATTTGTGCTCATTAACTTATAATGAAAAGGATGTGTGTTCAACCAGTTCTTAACAGCTGTAGCTCTGTCTCTCTCTCTATGGGGACAAAGTGAGAAAGATATGGACATAGAAAGAGTAAGTTGAAATGTTCTTAGTCGTCTCCATTCTGTGATTCCAAATCTCTTTTAGAAGCCCCATGATCAGTCATTTTTTCCTTAGTATTAAAGATTTCCCCATGTATTGCTTTTCAAACATAATCCCAAATTTTATACTTAAGAATACACTTTCCATTTATATAACTATTTTATCTCTTTTCAGATATAATCCCCAATTCATAGTCCTAAACACATGACTTTTCTCTCAATGCATCGGATTCTTCCTGAAAACTTGTGAATACTTTGAACAAGTTTATTATCGGTTTCTTTTCTGATTGCCTCCCCTTTCCAAACTCTTCAGAGGCGATTTCTTGTTCTCTGCTTCCTTGGAGTTCTTGAGAACCCACTGGTGCAGACGCATGTTTGAAATAATATGACTTTTGTCTCAAGGACAACACACTCATTAACCTGTTTCTTTTGTCTGGTATCTTAAGTATGCAAGGATTTGTCAAAATGTAAGTTGCCCGTGATATTCAATGGATGTATGTAAAAATGGAACCCAATAACTTGGAAGGACAGTGGGAATTGTAACAGATGGGGATGAATACTAGAAGGGGTGACATTCATCAAGATCCATTCTACTTGCAAACTGACACGTTGAATTGAAACCTTTTTGCACAACTACTTACAGATAACTATAATAAAAAGATAGCCCAAGAAAGAGAATAAAACTGAATTAAGGAATTTATAACCTCCCATACACACAAAAAGAAAATATGTAATTTTAGATTATAAGCCTTTGAGCTCAGTAAACACATACATCTCTGGAGATCTCCTGATAAAACCTATTAGCATGCATTTAAAATCCTCTCGGCGTAAAGATAATGGATTCAAACAGCATGGTTATAATGCCTCCATCTCAATCGTGGTAGATATTTCATTTAAATGTAATTCCTTTTCCTTCAAGATACTAGGATTGAAAATAAAACAAGTGGGTGACAGGTGTTTGCCCCTTTCTCCTCCCATGTTCCTTTGCCACTCCAGCTGAGAGAACTCATAAAAATGTCAGCTCTCCACTGGCAAAGCACACTGCACCTGCTTCTATGTGCTTATGGACTACCCACATTTATATATTGGCCTATTCCAAGGCAAATAAATTGATCAGATGTGACTCAAAATGCATCACATTGCATCTCTAATGCTTCCCCCCGCTTCTTTTTATAAGTAGAAATGCTTTCTACCCCAGCCTTAATACAAAAGGGCCATTTCTTACTCTAGTCAGTAAGATGATGGCCACTTCGATACACAATTTAATTTGGAACAAGGTGTTGAAAAGTTTTAAAATAAGATGCATGCACGTAACCTGACAACACGTGTCTCCTTAAGCAACTTTAGGATTATGTGCTACTGTTACCGAATATGCTAACCCAGCCAAGGTTCCATTCTCAACTATGGCTTTGTAAAAGTTCAGATGTGTCCATTCAGCTGATTTTCATGAGAGAGGGTAAAAGCCAGCAGTGGGGACAGGAAGTAGCCATGGCACATGATGCTGCAAATGCTGCTCTACCTCGGCCTTTCATTGCAGGAACATGTAAGTCATGTATTATTTTTTCCTCGTTTGCCTCCATTGGCTTTCGTGTAACCAACTCATTATCCAGTTTATCAAATTTGTGTAAGAAGAAGCTTCTGAATTTTTCTCTAGAAAAAAAGTATTTACCCCTCACCCTAAGGAAGATAGCTCTCTCAAAAATAACGAAAATTAAGTCATTAAAATTGATTGATTTAATTCCATTTCTTAAAATTTAAACTCATACTTTATTCCAACCTTTGAAATGTAAGCCTTATGTTTGCTGGACTTCCTTCAAGGCTGCCATGACATTTCTGAGAAGAGTGTTGAGTGCCTGCTCTGTCTCTTCTTGTACAATTCTTGAGAAGGCAGATGTGTGACTCTTAGGAGTGTTTCTTCCTTTACACTGTTTTTATTTTTTTACTTTTTAATGAATGTCAAGTCAGAATCTCCACGTAGACAACCCACTCAGTTCTAAACCAAAGAACACACATATAAAAGACTGGAGTGGCCAGAACAAGAAAATGAATGAAGAAGGCACCCAAAGGAATGGCTCTGATCTTCATGAGATGTGGCACTTAGTAGTACCACACAACCTGGCCCTCAGTGTCACCTACTAACTGCATCCTGAACTCCATGTCAAATACTATTTGCATTCAATAGAACTCTTTGTAAAATATGCACTGCACTTCCTGCTTTTTTGCCCTATATATTCCTATCACTGTAAAAGACAAAAGACTGATTCTGAATTATTCTCATATGGCATGTCTAATGTCTTACACAAGGTTGACATTCTTGAATAATTGTTGAATTATGTAACTGTTAATGGGGTGTTCATTCTAAATGAATATTTGCTTTTGATAGAAATGTTGATGGCATCATGAAAAATGACCACTTATTTGGGAATTCAGAAGAAAACTTGTACTATGTATGGGCCTGAGCTTTGTGTGTGTGTGTGTGTGTGTGTGGGTGTGTGTGTGTTTGTACATGTGTGAGTATGCTGGATTTCCTCTGTTAGTACAAGCGACTGACTCCAATACCTCTCTGAATCAAATATCTGTGTTTGAGCACATCCTAAATATGTTATAGCACACCTTTCATTTTAAAAGTAATCATTTAAATGTAATATGGAAGCCCATACTTGAAGTAAATGCATCAAATTTTATATAAAATCTTAGAAAAATTGGCAAGTAAGAATAATGACTCACAGATTGCTATAAGTCAAAACCTTGGATGTGTATTTCTTCCTATGGACATGTGCACAGCAGAGAGTTGGAAAATCACAGTTGTGTGCTAGTGCCAAAGCTAATATATGAAAATTGTCAGATTTTAATTTAATATTTTAATGGCTATGCAAATTTCTCAAGGAGAAATGCATATATTTCCAGCTCAGTGTTCTTGTGGAAAAGAAGTAATCTCTAGAAAACCTTATTTATTCTGAGAAAGGTGATTCATTGAATGAGAAGTTATAATGTCATAGATACTTTACAATGCAGTTTTTTCAGTAGATATTAACTTGACAGAACTGACACTACAATTGCATAAGAGGTTCATAATATCAAAATTGGAGACACCATATGTCTAGGGGTAGGTCTAGGTTTAGATCTCTGGTATTTCAACTTTTTAAGTCAATTAAAAAAATCTTACATGAAGGATTTCATTAGACAACGGACTGTACTACAAGGATTCAATTTCTCAACTCAGCTCTGCTACTTTAAGTTAAGCTAGTTATTTGGCCACACAATCTGATTTTGATGTTGTTTCCTTCCTTACTATTCACAGTAATAGTCCCTTTTGGTTACTATGACAAAATACCTCAGGTAGCTATTAAGAAAAAGGACTTCCTTTGGTGTTGAGTTTAAGTCAAACATCAAAGTCCTGCATTTGTTAATGACCATCTTTTTGGTAGAGATGCCATACCAGCTGAGCCATAACATGGTAAACAGTAGTTTACCATGTGTGTGTGTGTGTGTGTGTGTGTGTGTGTGTGTGTGTGTGTGTGTGTGTGTGTGTGTGTGTGTGTGTGTGCAAGCAATAGGATTCTAACACTTTCCTCCATTCTAATTTTCATCCAAGGTCCAGTCTCTCAAAACCACAGTCAGCCTATGCTTCACTGGCTTAACATCTCACAGCAGAAACGGAGTTTTAACACTCTAGTATATCCAGTCCACAGCAAAAGATAACAAGAAACAAGCCCTCATACTGCTGTCTCGAAGATCATTTCTGCATCCCATTATACCTGGGTGGTGCATGCTGAGCGTATCCTCCACAGCACCAAATCCCAACTGGCCAGCCATTCACCCACGGGTCTTCCAGCCAGGCCGGGCGTGGTAAGGGTGACTATGTTGCCTGTCTCTAGCCTGCAAACTTAACTGGGCAATGATTACTCATGAAAGTTTCAACTCTTTTTATCTGAGTTGTACAGGTGCTTGAGAATTTCTCACAAGCTTGTGGTTTGATTTCTTATTACTTTCAGAATTATCTACTCATAGTTTAGTCTAGTGTATTAATTTAGCCAGTATTGTTTCCTCACCTATCTGTGCTAAGAATCTTCAGTGTACCCCTGCTAGCTCTCTTTTTCATGGATTAAATAATTTTAATTACTAGCATATAGGAAAACCACAGCAGTACTGTCTAATACACACAAAAAAGGAACTTGGGTAATTAGTTAACAACAGAATTCACATGTAGATTTTTATGTAGCTTTCCTGTTTTGATATGCAACTATTATCTTTAATCTTTGTGTAATGACTTTGCCAAACTTTTCTCATAACTCGTACAATAAAATAATATGTCTGTCTCTCTGATGCTGAGTCTCTCTCTCTCTCTCTCTCTCTCTCTGCCTCTGTCTCTGTCTGTCTGTCTGTCTGTCTCTCCAGTTGCATTTTCCATAATTTACATCTTAAGCATTAAATGCATTGAGGTCCACCCTTGGATATGATGTAAAGTGGTTGATAGTTATTTTACTTCTTATATTAACAGCCAAAGTTAAAAAAAAACTCAGTCACCGAATGATGCATCTTTTCTTTATTACTTTGTCAAATCATCTCTTTATCGTTTGTTTCTATATAAATATCTCAGCCTTGTTCATCTCCTATAATAATACATTAAACATTTGTCTACTTAACACCAATCCCCTATTACCATTACCTAATAAAAAAGGTGATATCTGTGAGTCAAACACTTTCCCTCTAACTCCTAATTTTTAATGGCTAATTTCACAACAAGTAGATTTATTTCTCCTTCAAAAATATGATATATATTATCAATCTTTTCTTCTCTGTTTTTAAAAATATGTTTTCCCCCGATCCATCTGTTAGGATGTTAAAATGCATAGATATGCTTAAAATGTAAAATTATATATGAAATGGTAAAACTCATAGATATGCTTATAATTAATCATCTTTTGTCTCTCTGAAATAAGTTACTACACATGTTATGTATTTAAAACATGTAACTAAAAGGAGGCTACTATTTGATGATTTGTATTTTCTTTTCTTTTTTCTTTTTTGGGTCTGGTCGTGGGGCCTGAACTCTGGGCCTGGGCGCTGTCCCTCAGCTCTTCAGCTCAAGGCTAGCACTCTACCACTTGAGCCACAGTGCCAGTTCAGCTTTTTTCTTTTTGTTTATGTGGTGCTGAGGAACTGAACCCAGGGCCTCAAGCATGCAAGGCAAGAGCTCTACCACTGAGCCACCTTCCCAGCCCTGATTTGTATTTTCATAGTTGAAGTATATCCAGAATTTTATTTTAATGTATTCTAGTTCTTGTTTGATTTTCAAAAATATGAATGTGACAATCTAACTAAGTGAATAGGTTTATTCTCAGTACATTTTCATTTTCTAGCTAATCTTTAAAAAAGAGTTAGCTATTTCTTGAACATTTGACAAAAGTTGCAGCAGCCACATTAAGAATGTTGTCACGTGACCACAGATTTATCTGTTCACAGTGCACAGTGCTCTGTGGGGGAATTTTCCTCACAGGACGCAGGTCAAGAAGTAGTATACCAGCCAGCGTGCTCATGTTTGGTGTTCTGCTGCCTCTTCAGATGATACAACCCATTTTCAGAGATTGGAAGGAAAGAAGGAATTAAAAAGAAGGATGAAGAGAGGAAAGACAAAAAAAGATAATAAAGCCTTAAGAAAATAGGCATCTTGCTTTATATTTTTTCCACTAATTAGTTTGAAAACTGAAGCTATTTGTTCTCTGTGTATCAGGGTTTTCTCTGTGTTTAAGAAGTAGAGAATGTAATGTTCAAACTTGTTCAAACAAGTATTCCTCTAAAATGGAGAAATAGTCTCAGAGTAATCAATGTGAGGACACATTGAGAAGCCTCATGTTGGGTAAGTGTATTATTCTTATCTAATAAAAAGATAGCATCACAGTACAGCCTTTGAATGTTTCTAGATGATAACACTTCTAACATGAAGCTAAATAATTTGGTTTGTTATCTTCTTGCTAGGTTATTCAAAACGATAGGATTAGAGAAAGTAGAAAATGAGTTGCTCATTTGGGACAAATCATAAAGTCATCGAAATTTTATTTTGTCACCTTGCAGTCCTCTGGCTTATTTTTAGCATCTGGTCAAGGACATAGGATGTAACTTTATTTTAAAATTTTAATTATTTGACCTTATTTTTATTTCTATTTCTACTTCTATAATTTCTATTTTGATATTTCTGCCTTTGTGCCTGTACTGAAGCTTGAACTCTGGGCTTTTTCACGTAAGGCTGGGACTCTATCAACTTAGGTCACAGGTCCACTTCTGCCCTTTCCTGGTTAATCACAAATAAGACTCTGAAATTTGTCTGCCCAGGTTGCTGAACCTCAGTTCTCAGATCTCCTTCTCCTGAGCACTGAGGATTACAGGCATGAGCTACCAGTGCCCCACTAAATTTTATTTTACTTTTAATGAGGGGATTGCTATGCTAATTCCAGACACACATACTGAATGACACACACTTCCGAATGAGTTTTCCTCTTCTTTTATGTTTCCGTCCCTCCCCATGCTCCTCTCAATACTTTAGATTCTGTAATTTCGCCAATCTTTTGGATAATTTGAGGGAATAAGACATTGTAAGAGGGGTGGTCTGGCATTCCCAGAATCAGGAGAACAAGTGATTTTTATTCTTGGCAATTATGAAACAGAGCCACATATTATGTTATGTTAGTACTAATTATATTACGTTAGTACTAATCAGTACGTATCATTGTCTAGAATAATGAGCTCCAAGTAAGAATACGTTTCTGGTCTGGGTAGTTTATAAAAAGATACCAAGACCGTTAAGAAGTGATACTTTAGGCTCTTGCAGTCATGGCCTTGAAGGGGATTGTAGGACCGGTCTCTGGGTTGCGCTGAGTTGCTCTGAGTCCTGGCTCATGATATAATGGATCTGTTCTTCCATGTGTCCTCCACGATGCATCGCTATTACCAAAGCCCAGAGAAATGTGGCTGCCATCCGTGGACTGACCACTCCAGAGCCTCCAGCTCATCCTCAAATTGGACAAAATTGTCTGATGTGACTTTGTTATTGTGACTTAAAAAATAATCAAGGGCTTGAAGGTGGCTCAGAGGGGCTGGGAAGGTGGCTCAGTGGTAGAGTGCTTGCCTTGAATGCATGAGGCCCTGGGTTCGATTCCTCAGCACCACATAAGCAAAAAGAAAAAAAGCCGGAAGTGGCGCTGTGGTTCAAGTGGTAGAGTGCTAGCCTTGAGCTGAAGAGCTGAGGGACAGCGCCCAGGCCCAGAGTTCAGACGCCACTACCTAACCCCCCCCCCCCAAAAAAAAAATCAAATCCAAACACACTCAGTTGTAACAACACGAAGTAGGTGAAAGGAATCACATTTGCTTATAATCTTTTCTAGTTGTTCTAACTGCCCTCTAAAATTATCATTGCATAATAAGTTAAGTAAATGTGATTACTTATAAATTAAGTGAACAGAAATCCACTCCACTCCTATCTCCAGTGCAACTGGAAGCAGTCATGTCCACTCACATCTCCATCTTCTGAGGGGCAGTGTTGGGAGATCAACGCAGCTGAGCTCAGCTACCTGCTCTAGCACTGGCTATATGGCTTTTATTTGATGCTACAAAGAAGACAGCCATTAAAATGAGATTCTCCGATAGCATATTGCTGTGTAAATGGATTATGGATATATTAATGCAGTGACGAGGGCGTTCTTATAGATGTTTTACATTTTGCTGCAGTGAGTTCTTAATTTAATAGATACCTGAAAACCATGATGACTTAAATACGCAGTGAAAGTATGTACACTAAAGGAATGTGTCATGTGACAGCTTTAAAAATATTGCCTCTTCAAATGTAAGGCAACTGAACTGTTGAAATTAAGCTTACTCTAGGTTTTAAAAATAACAACTAATATATTTGAGTGTAAGTACCTTTATTTATTGTTGACCTATTTTCCTGAAATGCCAGTAGCAGAAGTGTCACTTCAAAGAAGCATGTTACTAAACTATATTGACCAGCTTGTTAAAATTCTAATAATATTACGTAGAACATAGAACAAGCATAATCTAGATTGCCTATCTGTTCAGCTAGCAAGAGACTATTTTTATAATATATTTTCTAACAGTTTATGATAGGATTATAGTTCTTAAAATATACTCACACAGAAGTGAATATAAGATTAGAGAAAAAAAATCCAGTGACAGAAACAAACCAATTTCCCATTTGTTTACATTTGAAATTATCTTATGCTTTCAAAATTAAATTCTAATCTTTATTTTTCTTTATGAAAAAATAACTTTATTGTTACTATTAAGATGCTGTACAGAGGAACTACCATTTCGTAAGTCAGATAATAAGTTTCTTATTTCTAATTTTTAAAGTACTACCAGATAATCTTTTTTCCCTCAACCATGACCTAAACATTGTCAATGTATACCTTGTACAAACCCAAATTAAAAGTTGATGGTGTATACATTGTGTTCTGAGCTACTTGATCAAGGAATTTTGTAGTTTACTGCAAATCTGATTGATAATTTTTTAAAAATTCATTATTATTGTTATTTTATCAGTCATGGGGCTTGAATTCTGGGCCTGGGCACTGTCCCTCAGCTCTTCAGCTCAAGGCTAGAGCTGTATGACTTGAGCCACAGCACCACTTCTGGTTTTCTGGTGGTGTATTGGAGATAAGGGTCTAAGAGACTTTCCTGCCTGGGCTGGCTTTGAACTGTGATCCTCAGATCTCAGCCTCCTGAGTAGGTAGGACTACAGGTGTGAGCCACTGGTGCCCAGGTGATTGATAAAAATTTATCATTTAAAATTTGGATTACAATCACAAGCAACTCTAAATTGTATCACTACCTGGAAGTGAAAAAAATTCAACATCATGATTAGAGCTCTTGAAATTATGGTGGACACTAAGGAAAATTGTATTCCTAGGCCATTTCAATGTAGCCATTTGAATCATTCATTTATATCTACAGTATGAATTCTATTTTGTTTCACTTACTTGTGTTTTCCAAATTATGTTCCCATTTGAATCAAGTAGGTGAGAATATCTGTGAGAAGTGAAATCATGGTTATTTCTTACATTTATAATACAGGTTGTTTACTGCTATTGTAAAGGTGATGTGCAGAGGGATTACAGTTACATAAACTGGTAATAAGTACATTACTTTACGAAGAATGCTACCTCTTTCCTCATTTCTCCCAGTTTTCCCCTCCCAAGCCCACTCCCCAACAAGTTGTAAAGTTCATTTTCAACATAGTGTCTAGTTAGTATCATTGCTTCATTTGTTCCATCGTTTCTATTACTCCTTACCCTCCCAAAGACAGGTAAACAAACAAACATCACAAAAAGAAAGGAAAACAAAAATACCAATGAAGAAAAACCATCTTATTTCCATTTCCTGGAATTCAGTTTGATAAATATTATCTACATGATCAGATGCTGTTGTACCTTTGTGTTCCTCTCCTAAGAATATCTTCCTTTGGTCTCACTGTGTAAGAATGTCTATAGACTTGTATAATTTATCAGGATAAATTATGATTTGTATTTTTTATATTAATTTATTAAAAGTTTCAGGTAGGCTACTTTTCTACTTGCTTTTCCCAGCTGGGCTCAAAAATTACATGTAATATATGATATATATATTACATATATAAATATACATACATGTGTTTTAGCTATATGTATTTTCATAGATACATACATATATTATTATTACATTTTGTATTGCTCTTGGAGATTAAGCTCAAGTCCTAGGCACTGTCCCTCAGCTTTTTCCGCTCAAGGATAGAGATCTACCACTTGAGCCACCTCTCCACTTCTGGCTATTTTGGTAGTCATTTGGAAATAAAAGATTCTAACGTCTCTTCTTAGGCTGGCTTTGAACCATGATCCTCAAGTCTCAGCCTCCTATGCTATGATTACAGGTGTGAGCCACTGGTGCTGGCTTCCCAGTACTTTCTGAATGCAGAATGCAGCTGGAAAAGCTGTCCTGAAGCGCGGGCATGCTCAGAGCTCCACTGCAGAAGGCCCAGATCACCGAGGCATGGCAGCATGCTTCCAACCAGTGAGGCAGGCAGGACAATGTGAATGTGTTCCTCAGACACATGACGGGGGGGGGGGGAGGGAAGGGGTCATGTACCAACCTGTCATAAGGAGAAACTGATATTTGATATCAGTACCCCAATCATCTCCTGCCTGCCTTCTTCTCCATAAAATACTTCCTTCCATCTCTTTAACTTTCTCCAAAGAATTCTGCACCCTGGAAAGCTGAGAGTGGAGGAACAGCTTACTTCTTGAATAGAGACATTTTAAAGGCTGCCATGTGTGTACGAATGCCTGGCTCTGTGTGTAAGTCTACACAACTTTATCATATGGCATTTAATCCGATATGTTTCTTAACAATAAACAAGATTAGTTACATATCATTGATTTATCTGGTATTTACCCATAGTCTGTGCCTGAATTTGAAAATCATTTATTACCAGAGGTGAATTAGATTTTCAAGTGTAAAAGTTCTTAATTTTTGGATTCCTTTTTTTTCCTACCCACAGTCAATTGCAAAAGATCATTATATGTTTCCTCAGTTTATTTTTTTTATTTTAAATTTTATTGCAAATGTGATGTACAGAGGGATTACAGTTACATGAGTCAGGTGGTGAATACATTCATGTCCTTTTGAACATTGTCACTCCTTCCCTCATTCTCTCCCAGGATTTTCCCCTCCTGACTTCCCTCTCCACAAAGTTGCATAGTTCATTTCCAGTGTAGTGTGTAGTGGGTTTCACTGCTGAATTGGCTCACTCTTAGCTGAGTTTCTTTCTTGTAGAAAAACGGAACATTTTTTCTCATGATGTCTGTATTTTAATATCTTTCTTCATGTTAAGAACTCAGTCTCCTTCATACCTTAAGGATTTTTTAAATATAATCTACTTTTCTATCTTTGATTTATTTTCTTTATAGCTATGTGTCATGTGCTTAAATATTCATTCTAGATTCATTGCCTTAGCCAGTGTTTTTGACTTGGCTGAAGTGAAGGTGGAGATCAGTACATATGAATTTACTTCCAGGGCTCTGATGCTTCCTGTCTGAACAGCCACAAAGTGCTAGATTATTAGGTATTCACAAATTGCTAGATTATTGTGTATATAAAACTGATAAATTTTCATCCTTGGCTCTTGTTAGCTCATTTTTCAAAACTGTTCAAATCCCATAAATAGTGATCATAATGTGCACAATGTGTTTCTGAATTATCTTTGTCTGTTTGGGATTCACCCTTAAATGGCTTTATTTATAAAGTATTTTTGGAATATTTCACATTTATGGAAATGGAAATCACCTGTGTGTTTAAACTGGCTTCTAAAGTAAATCGTCTTGGTTGGCACTCACTTGGTTCAATTTACAGCCATTTCCAAAA
The DNA here is from genome assembly GCF_019054845.1 of Dipodomys spectabilis. Taxonomy (NCBI): domain Eukaryota; kingdom Metazoa; phylum Chordata; class Mammalia; order Rodentia; family Heteromyidae; genus Dipodomys; species Dipodomys spectabilis. The sequence continues at coordinate 5,103,497 of NW_024870846.1, forward strand.
GGTCAGATCTGCAACCCCGACGCACCTGCAGAATGTGGACATCAGGCTGGAAGCCACTTATCCGAGCCTAGTCAATGATTCCCCTAATCACCTCACCCTTTATTTTGCTCCTTTGATGATGAATGTTTTCATAAATATAGGTCTAAATGCTGTCTGTTGTGTACTAAGTATCAGAGATCACTGTGTAAACTTCATATGTGAAGATTTAATATAGATCTTTTTCCTAAAAATTGAAATGCCCTAATTAGCATTGTGAATATTTATGTGACAGTATGTGATGCCTTGATGTATGTATACATTGCATATAATGTTAACATCTGGGTCTACTTATCTGTCTTGAACAGTAATCGTTTCTTTTGGTGGATTTTAAGAAAAATTTGTATAGACACAAAAACTCCATGTTTTTGGATTTTGTCTTACAAATGATGAAATATATTTCTCCATATTCTTCTTTCTGCTGCAAATTCTTTGGAAAGGTTTTTTGATTCTCACTGCACTTGCTTGAGCCTTCCTTTCTTGTCTAAATATTATCAGTGGGTAGTTTCTGTCATTTCTTTCAATTAATTCAGGCTGTTGAAAAATAACATCAATAATTCACTTTATGTCATTTGCTTTTTATTCTTATACACTATTTTTAACCAATAGTGTACATATTCCATATTCACTATTTTACACTACTTATGACTCTATTGTAGCTTTGCAATTTACCTGTTAGATGCCTTTAGGAAAGTTTCCCTCACAAATATCATATTCGTGATCTGTAACATGTACTAAAGTGGTGTTAATCATTTTGTAATCATATGGATTAACTTTTCCATTCTGCAAAACTCTGTGGAAAACATTTATTGTCTATTGTATAAAAACAAAACATATATAAAGTTAATTACCTGACTTTCTAGCACTGATGTGATGTGATTTTGGAGATGTATAAAATCACTAGGAAGGCTGAGTTTGGGCAAAAGAAAGCCACAAATTTAACTGGTGATTTCTTCTAATAAAAAATAATGCTGAGATGACAGATGGGTGCACAGTGGAAAACTTTATGTAAGTCATTCAAAAATATACAGTGTAATTTTTAATGGTATTAACCACTTAGTAGACATATAACTATCATTTGCAGTTAAAATAGTATTTGCTTTGAATATTCAAGCCTATTGTAGGTAAAGCTTGGGCTGAAAGGGAAATGTAATCATTAACAAGAAGAAAAAAGTTATAGAAAATATAACTTGGCAATAGTTAGTGCTGATTTTTAGAAAGTACAGGAAAGCTGGGAGGTAGGCTGGAGTAAAAGTAATTTTTATTCTTAGAGCCAAGCTTCAAGGAGCAGTCTGACTTCACAAAGAAAACACTGAGCAAAAATTCCTTCTTAAGAATTCTGTTGACTACAGGTTTATTTTTTTCTGAGTGCACATTTATAAATATTTATCCACATCTTCTAATCCAGGCAGTTTCTGAAAAATCTTGACTATTTTCTGTCATGGAAATTCGTAGTTCATCCTTTACCTGTGAGCCAGTTTACCTTTTGTGCTTTAAATAAAACAAAAAAGGTTGACAGAGTATGGCTTCTGGGTTGAGATGGAGAATAAATGGGATGATTTTTTTCTTTGTTATTGTTCATAAATCTCTTATAGAATAGTGTGGGGCTACACACCTATCAGTCACCGTATTTTCTAACAATATCTGACAAAATATCTAACAGTATTTAAAATATTTAAATATTTAACAATATTTAAATATCTAACAATATTTAAACTAATGTTTAAAAATGAAAACAGAAAAGACTAATATTCTCTGGCTCCATAGTCTTTAAAGTGGTGAGTGAAGCAAAAAGAAATTAAAAGCACCAGCCAACTTTAAAAATACTTAGCTTTTAAAAATACTTTTTTTGTTCCTCTCTCTTTTCAACATGTTGAATGACATTGTCAAACATTGGCAGCTTTCCTTTTAGTCTGGCGAATACGCTGTGCTTTTTAGACCTTCCATGCTATCTTACCAAACAAATAGTATCTATAATCCATATTGATGTATTCAACAAACACATAGTGAGCTCCTCCCAAGGTTTAAAGCAATAATCGATAGCACAGCTAAGACTGTAACTTTCTCCTTCTGTCCTAGCTTTGACCTGTATTAGTGCTACAACTGATCTTGTTTAGCCACGTTTTTAGTCCACGACAGTTCTGCAGGGTGTCACTTCCTCTGTGGACACAGTTATAAGGCCCACAAACCTTTTCTCCATGTGGCTTTCCAGGGCAGAAACCGCCCCCCCCAACACCACTGCTCATCTCTGGGTTACTGCTCAGCACCGATTTCCCTCACTCCAATCTCACATCTCCACACACTGCGAACCATCTACTGACTCACCAGTGCAGGTGTTTTCTGCCAGGCGAACAACGACAGCAACAATAACATTTAAAAATGTTTAGCAAAGGCAAGAAAAAGATGGTTTCAGGGAAACTAATCATAATGAATTCTAGATTCCGTGGTTCTGTGACTACCAAGAACCTTCTCGGCTACCTAACCCAGCTTGTGAACTTCAGGCCTGTGTAGGCCATTGTACGGCTGCTGTCTAGGCAGCCTGTACCTTCGGAGCGGTCTCTTCACTGAACCGTGTGCTGTCTGGGCAAGTAGACTGTGATCACCACGGGGAAGTGGGAACTGCCCGGTTAAACGAAGTATTTACCAACATTGGAGGGCTATTTATACTAATTATTCCTGTCTATGCTCCCCTCTCTGTCTCTCTCTGTCTCTCTCTGTCTCTGTCTGTCTGTCTATCTGTCTCTCTCTCTCTCTCTCCAGTGATTGCCTGTTTGTCCCCTAGAATAACTTAGTACTATTTTGAGATTTTTCTTGTCATGGCCATAAAAAGATTATTTTCTAAGTAGTGTATAACCTGGCCCTTATGAACATAGACGCGGCTTGTTTCGATGGATGCATGTCTATAGACCCTTATTAACTTTTGAGACAGTGCAAGGGTACAATGACATCATGATGTAAATACAACCTAAGTGTAACTGTGCTCCTTTAAGTTACTTTTCACTGTGTTTATCGTATTATGATCATTCTATTTCATTTATTTTGGACAGGGACTCCATGTGAAGTGCCGATTGTCTACAAACATACACCTCCTTCCTCCATGACTGCAGAACTGGAAATATCGGCCTGCACTCACACGCCTGACTCCTAAGAGTAGTGTTAAAGATTCACGTTCTATATAAAAAATTTAGAATAATAAAAAACAAAACAACATTAAAAAGATCTAGAATCGTGCATAACTGCTGCTTCTTGTTGAACTATGCCATCCTCGATTTCCCTGTGTTCTAGTAAAATTCAAGGCTTTGTGATAGGAACTGATTGGTGTATTACTTGTGGCTTAGTCCTTGCTCAACCACACTTACTCCAGTAAAGGTGTGTGGGTCTCACACACATAATTGCTCTGCCCATCGCGGTGACAGCTCAGAAACAGAGCAAATGCAGAAAGACAAACAGAAAGCTTACCACACTTGACACCTGGTTTGTGAGGCTCCGGAGGACACTGGCTGAGGGCCGGATGTGGCACCCATCACAGAAGTGGCTCCGGAGGAATCTGTGGCTCTGGAGGGAGAGCCATGCTCCGGAGGCTCCTTCAGAACAGTTCCTTCTCCGTGTTCTGGTGCTATGTTTTGTCAATGCAAGAGATTCGCTTTGCTAACGCAGAAAATGAAAAGCTTGATTATAGCCATTCTAACTGGGGTGAGGTGGAATCTCAATGTTGTTTTGATTTGCATTTCTTTTATGGCTAGAGAGGTTGAACATTTCTTCATGTGTCTATTGGCCATTCTTCTTTCCTCTTCAGAGAAGTCTCTCTTTAAGTCTTTAGCCCACTTATTTATCAGGCAGTTGTTTCTTTGAGGATTTGTTGTTGGGATTCCATTTTTTGAGTTCCAGGTATATTTTAGATATGAGACCCTTGTCCATTTTATGGCTAGTGAAGATCTTCTCCCAATCCGTGGGCTTTCTACTGATTTTGCTAGCTATGTCCTTTGCCATGCAGAAGCTCTGCAATTTCATGCAATCCCATTTGTCTAACATTTCTTTGGTTTGTTGTGTTTCTGGGTCTCTATTAAGAAAATTTCGACCTGTGCCAAGGAGACCTAGGGTTTCTCCTATTCCATCCTGTAATGTTTTCAGAGTGTCTGCTTTGACTCCCAGGTCTTTGATCCTTTTAGAGTTGATTCTGGTGCAGGATGATATATAAGGATCTAGCTTTAGTTTTCTACAAGTGATTAACCAATTTTGCCAGCACCATTTACTGAAGAGGCTGTCTTTCTTCCATTCTATTTTTTTAGCTCCCTTATCGAAGATTAGATGGCTATAGGTCTGTGGGTTCATTTCTGGGTTCTCTAATAACAACAGATGCTAGAGGTGATGTAGACAGAAGGGAACCTTACTGCATTGTTGGTGGGAGTATAAACTTGTTCAACTACTTTGGAAAGTAGTATGGAGGTTCCTCAAAAGACTCCACATAGAGCTCCCCTATGACACAGCAATCCTACTTTTGGGCATTTACCTGAATGATCACAAATAAGACCATACTAAAGCAGCATTATTTATCATAGCTAAGATATGGAAGCAACCCAGATGCTCCTCAGTAGATGAATGGATCAAGAAAATGTGATATATATACACAATGGATTCTATGCCTCCATCAAAAAGAATGACATTGCCCCCATTTTTTAGGAAATGGAAAGACTTGGAAAAAATTATATGAAGTGAAGTAAGCCAGGTCCAAAGAAACATAGGTCCCATGGTTTCCCTTATTTGTAATTACTAGTATATGTCTGAGTCAAGCAGAAAAGGTCAGATAAGTTGATGTTAGGCGAAATGAACCCCAAGATAAGGACTCAAATGGTTTTTCTTTTTTGCTATTGTTTCTAACATATTTATAAGATGATTTCTTTGTTTGCTTTGTATGTCCCTCCCCCACAGCATAACTCCTGTTTTCACTGTATTTGATATTGTTATAATTTGTGGAGGGGAAGGGAAAAAAACAAATAGTTTAACTAGGGATACAGGTGGACCCATTGCAACAATGAGATGTACAAGTCGTTATGTCGAAAAATGAACTTAACAACTTTGGTGGGGGGTGGAGGGAGGATTGGGTGTGGGGAGGGATGGGAAGGGGAAACAAAGAGGAGGCAACAATGCTTGATAATAAATGTACTCATTGCCTTGCTCATATAATTTTAACCCCTCTGTACGGTATTTTCACTATCAAAAAAAAAAAAAGAAAGAAAAGAAAAGTAAAGAAAAAGCTTGCTAAGAAAGCAACATTGCTAGCTAGGACCTGGGAACAACTTAATACAGAAGAAGGCTGCACTGTTCCAACAAGACCAAGTGATGTTTTGTTCTCGTGGGATAGCTTACCACCCATTTAAGAGAACGTTCAGTAGAAAAATTAGAAAGAGGAAGGAGTGAAGTTGAAATTCCTTGTAATGAATTAAGTTGGTATGATTGTTTATTAGAAGAATACTTTGATGTTATTTACAATTTTTCTGGGGATAGAATGAAGAGCCCAAATAATGCTAACCTGATTTTCATTCTTTTGGAAAGGAGCTTATACATACATGACCTAGCTCCTCTAACAAATCACACGAGCTGAGTTCTCAATGAAGTCGTCTTAAACAATAACACAGAACTGTTCCAAGCGCCCTCAGCACTGAGAATTCTAGCTGAGCTGTCTGATGCACTGTACATATGTCTTGGGAGTCTGAGGATTTATGTCAGGTTTAATTACAAGATAGAAAGGGAGTTCGTTCTCTCTGAAATACCAAACTATTGAAATTAATTCACAGGCACAGGAAAAATGAATTCGTTACAGAAGAGAGTCTGCAGGTGAATGTTTGACAGATTGCTGATGGAGATCAGGAGTTTACAAAGTTCACTCTATTGAATTGCACTTGGCTTCTGGGGACACCCATACATATATATGGGTGGTTGAAGACTGTATACAGACATTTAAGAGGATAGTGGAGTTGGGTTTGGAGTCCTTGGGCTTTGGGGAAGGTTAAGCAGTCTGCCGAGAGCTTCAAAGAAATGATGGTCATCGAAGATGGCTTCCAGGGAGTATAGTTCCTGAAGACAATTGGAAAGATAGGCACAGATGCTATAAAATTCTCCTAAGCAATGATCCAAGAGACTGAAGCCAGGTGGGGTGGCACAGGTCCTGGAATTCAGAGGTCAAAAGATGAAGAGGATAAACCTGGGATCAACTGAGGAAAGTTCTGTCCTTCATGGAGCTCCCTGGGCGGAGTATGTCCCCCAAAACACAGAGGGCCTTGGAGTGGGGCTCGGTGAGTGAACGTTTGAAGACTTGGCTTTCATCCACAGCATCAAAATAGTAACAGTAATCCAGGAGAACAAATCCAAAAAATTAAGGAGAAAGCATAGGAAAGGAAGAAAGATGGGAAAAAATTTTATTAAGTGAAGCAAGCCAGGCCCAAAGAAACATAGGTCCCATGGTTTCCCTTATTTGCAATAACTAGTATATGTCTGAGACAAGCAGAAATGGTCAGATAAGGTGATGTTAGGTGAAATGAACCCCAAGATAAGGACTCAAATGGTTTTTCTTCTTTGCTATTGTTTCTAACATATTTATAAGATATTTCTTTGTTGCTTTGTATGTCCCTCCTTCACGGTATAACCCCTGTTTTCACATATTTGATGTTGGTATAATTTGTAGAGGGGAAGGGAACAAACAAATCATTTAACTAGGGATACAGGTGGATCCATTGCAACAATGAGATGTACAAGATGTTATCTTGAAAATGAACTTTACATCTTTGGCGTGGATGGGGGGAAGAGGGTGGGGAAGATGGGAAGGGATGGGAAAGGGAAACAAAGGAGGAGGCAACAATGCTTGATAAGTAATTCACTCATTACCTTGCCCATGTAATTGTAACCCCTCTGTACGGTATGTTCACAATAAAAAAAGAAGAAAAACAATGGAAGATATTTTAGTGAACCCCACACTGAAATTATTGTACTAATAGCATTTGTAGTTCCTTGGTGTGGTTTGTAGATTTATTTGTTGGTTCTTTGGAATGAGAAGAAATGAGGGTTTTCCCCGGGAAAGTTCCTGGAGAACTACAGACCACAGACTCAGAAAACCCAGAGAAAGGGGCTGGGAAGGTGGCTCAGTGGTAGAGCTCTTGCCTTGCATTCATGAGGCCCTGGGTTCGATTCCTCAGCACTACATAAGCAGAAAAGGCTGGAAGTGGTACTGTGGCTCAAGTGGTAGAGCACTAGCCTTGAGCTGAAGAGCTGAGGGACAATGCCCAGGCCCAGAGTTCAGGCACCATGACTGGCAAAAAAAAAAAAAAAAAGAAAGAAAGAAAACCCAGAGAAAAATTTCCCTCAGTTTCAGACACTCCAAAGTAGCACAGATGCGAGGAAACCCAGGAAGCAGAAAAGAAAAGAGCTTGAGTCTTGGGCTCTTGTCTCTTAATGAAAGAATCTTATTTCTCATTAGGTGTGTGTTAATTACATCTGTTTACATCTGCTTATAATGCTACCATCATAAATCAACACACAGGGTGATGTAAAAGTATAAACGTATCATTCTAAACTCAGAGGTGGTAAATCAAGCACTGGTCAAATTGGGTTGTACTCAAAGTGTCCCTAGAACGGTCTACTTTAACAGAGTCTTCCTAATCCCATCTATTTCCTTGTCTTTCCCCACCATGGAATGGCTCATGGCTGCCTCCTAATCAAAGCTAGCCTGCGTTTCTTGCAGAGTTGGATTCTCCCACTCACCAGACCTCAGGTGAGGCAGGTTAGTTCAGTGGTTCCTCTGCCTGAAATCAGTGAGACTAGCTAATTCAGAATAGTCCCTTCTTGACCAAAATCATTAGTTATTTAATACAATGTAACGTAGTCCCGATTTCCTCCATTCTGACACAGATCTTACCAGCAGGAAAGACAGGATACATCATTCTGCAAACCACAGAAGATATTTTTTCTTTACCTCTGGTAGAATGAAGGAGGAGGAAATAAAACTATTACCACTATGGCTTAGAAGTCTGTTGCGGCATGTGGGGTTCTCTGTGTTAAAACATTTAAATTTGATCAGTAAGAAAGCAAGCTCAGAATCACAATATCTCACGATACAATCGAGAGTAAATGGCCACTTATGGTCACAGACACAGGTTCATGCACAGTTTAGGTAAATTAATTTCTTCACGGTGTTTCTTAGGCAATTCAGAAAAGGAAATCAGTGGTGCATGTTATTTCCATAAATTTTGTATAAATGCTAATCTTTCTGAGACTGAGTAAATTTCTAAATGAGTGGCTGCCATTTTCACTTTGCTCAGTCTTTGCCTTCTCTCCAGACAATTACATCTCAGATCTGGAATGAAAACTAGAGGCATGGCCTTCATGAAGGCACTATTCAAAAAGAAGCATGAGCTTCTTCTCTCTCTCTCTCTCTCTCTCTCTCTCTCTCTCTCTCTATATATATATATATATACTTTTATATATATATATATACACATATATATATATGTGTACTTTTTCCTGATAGGGCAATTTTTTTGCCACTATTTTAAGACAGAATGTTAACCTGAGGATCACTTTTAAGGAATTCAAAGGGGCATGGAGAAGTTTGGAAATTCAATGGTTATTGTGAAGATATCAGGCAGTACAATTAAGATGATTTAAGTTCAGGCAAATGTGATAAAATATGTCTACTGGGTGATAAAAATCTGAAACTCTTGACTACATCAACAAAATTCATAATTATGGTTACAATTTTGATAAACCCTAAAACAGCATTCTATGTAAAATTGAGGTAAGCAGTCTCTAAGATTGTGTGCACTGTGTTTTCATCCAAAGAAATGAAGTAGATTAACCAATGTGATTTTTTTCCTTGTTAAGAATTAGAAGACACATATGTTGATGAGCACTCATCACTAAGTCTGTAGGTCTGATAATAATTTTGGTTCCTTCTCTGGTATAACCATCTTATAAAATGTGAAGTTGATCTGCATGTAATTTGAAATGAGTACTGATAGAAAGAAAAAATAAGTTGGAATCTATTGGGGAAATATTTTTAATTAAAAAACAGTGTTCTTTCATTTGTGTGGGATTACAGCAATAAAATAACTGACTCGCATGTTGAGCTGCAGAGTGATGGCATATATGGAGCTCTTCTGGAATGGCGATCGTTGGTCATTGGTCGTTGACTTCTGCAGCTGGGTGTTTGTGTGTTTTCAGTTATTCTCAGGAGACAATTGCTTAGCGTTGGGCTTGTTTTCATCCTCTATGGAGTTGTGCTTGTCAAAGACTTGGTACGGACTTGTCAAGGACATGATTAGTTTTCTATAATTTTTATTTCTGACTATGCAGTCTCTGTGATCCGAAATTTAAACCTCACTTCATTTTATGTGTGAAAGGAAACTATTTAAAATATGGATTTTAATATATACATTTTAATCCCTCTAATAGAAATGGAGTTGTGATATAAGAATCAAAATCAAGTAAGCAATATCTTTCACTTAGTATTTGAATTGCTGCGGACTATGAGTACAACATTTCTGCGAAGCAAAGAAGACAACAAGGAGAAAGGCGAGACACTGGAGCATGTATGTCATCTACTCTGTAGTTTACCAAAAAGACCAGGTGTGGAAAAGCAAGAGTTAGGGTAGTCTTTCCAATGCCAGGAATGTCCTGTGGAGTTCATGGTGCAGAAGACATCGCATAGAGGTGAAATCATCTCATGTATCTCAGCGAGAGTATGTGAAGCTGAAGGAGAAGCTACCCTCCTCAGGTCACTGCAGAAAAGAGAACCACAGACTAAGTACATGGAAATGCCATTCTAGATTGAACAAGGCCCTGGCTTCCCATGAGGCATTGGACCATGGGGATTTGATGTTCTCCTGATGCTCAGGAGAATGATTCCTGAGGAAATACGTAGGATGGCCTCTGTATCTCACACATCACGTAAAATAGATCTGTGCAACATGGCCAGAAAAACAGTCAGAAAATCACTTCAATGGGACTCAAAATAGAGTATCGCAGTAGAGTATCTAAGTACAGCATGTTGATATTTTTAATAAAAGATCACTCACATAAAATAAATATAAATGTCATTATCCTGGAAGTTCTTTGATTTTTATGGTGAGCTGCATAATTTGTGAATGTTGATTTGTTTTGTTAAATCATGTTTCAAATTATCTCTGTTTTTTTTTGGAATACTTCACAAATATACTAAGATATATTTTTTTTTTCAGTCCTGGGCCTTGAACTCTGGGCGTGGATGCTGTCCCTGCAACTCTTCAGCTCAAGGCAAGTGCTCTATTGCTTGATCCACAGCGCCACTTCCAGTTTTCTAGTGGATTATTGGAGATAAGAGTTTTACAGACTTTCCTGCCCGGGCTGGCTTTGAACCGTGACCCTCAGATCTCAGCTCCCTGAGTAGCTAGGATTAGAGGTGTGAGCCATGTCACCCTGCCTAAGATGTAATCTTAATGTGATATTGTAGACATTTCAGATTCTATGCTGAGGTGAAATGGGTAAACATTTTATCATTATAAATGCAAAGCAGGTGTGCATTTCTCCTTATTACATTACATATTATGACTGGTTATATTTTGTCAATGTGTTTTCTGCAGTTTAATATAGGTACCACACATTATTTTATTCTTTCTCTTTCTCTTTAATTCTTTCCTTTTCCCAGTAAAACACCAAATTCCAAATGACCATCTGTCTAAAATACTTCAGCTGGAGAAAGAACTGATTTATTTACAAGACACATCTTGGCAAACATCCTCAGATCTCACCTAAAGTCTCTGTGAAGCAGACGCTCTTTCAACATTCATAGGATCAAATGAAAGCACTTCACATCACTTTGTGTCATCCACCCAGAGCCTATAAAAGATTTAACCTGTGTGATAGATCCTAAAACCCTGGGTTTTGTCCAATTCCTTTGGCACTCACACGTTTGTATGGCTAAAGCAGTGTTAGAACAGGCCTTCCCATCTATCTTCATGTAAAAACAAAAACCAGTATCACCACCATCTTCATCACAACCCTTACTTTCTGTAGCACCTGTAAGTAAAGTTACATAGGCTTACAGAGGTGATAGGCAAACCTTAACTGCCTCAGGAATGAGAGCAAAGGAAGAATTTGCTAAACTAAATTGTGTGGGATAAACTTGCTTTAAACATAAGCAGTTGTGAGGGAGAGGGAAGAATAATGAAAGGGAGACCTGGATCAAGATTCATTGTAATCACCCACTGGTTGAGTGGAACTCTTTTGTACAACTACTTTGAAACTCTTATGCTATTATCAAATAGCTTTGTGCGGTGTTTGGGTAGTACTGGGGATTGAATTTAGGGCCTTGGACTTGGGCCGTGGAGTTGGGGCCTTGCACGCCTTTGTCTCCATTGTGGTGCTTCTAGTTTGTTTCTGAGGTGAAGAAATGCAGGACCTAAGTGACATCATGTCCTTTATTGCCAAAGTGCCTTGATTATTAAATTTTGGTTTAGGTTGTAAATATTCTGTCTGTGCCTCAGTGGCTTGATTGTTGGAGCTCCGCCATTTTTTTCCTTAAGTCATTTGTGAATGCTCACCATCTCAGTGACGTTCTACCCTTAGTTTTATTTGTTTATGTTTGTCTGTGTGTATTCAGCTGTGCATAGATGAGTTCTCACCATGAGTTCTACCATTGCAGAATGTATCGACTTTGTTGTGGTACTCATTTAAACATTCTCAAATAAACTCTGTCATCTAAATTAAATCCACAACTCATGTAATTCTTGCTAAAATCATCAAGAAATGCATATAAATAATTTACTAATAGTTGTGTTTTCTTGATCCTACAAAAGATCTGTCATTATTCTCCCTCTTTCTCTCTTTGCATAAGCAAAACAATCTGCTAAAAATGAGAAGATTTCAAAAGGTATGAATTTATATACTCAGGAGAAATTCAGTATATGACAGAAAAAGGAATACATTTATGAAAAGGAAAGTATTTTAGCTGAAATCCAATAAAAAAAACTCAGTAGTCATTTTGGAATTAACTTCAGAATGTTGTCAGGTAGAGAAAGAAATGTTAGTAGTTAGCAGCTATATTAAAAATTCATTCAGTAATAAAAAGAACATATCTTAAATCAAATAGAGAAAACTAATAACTTTGAGTCAATTAGAGTAATTAGATGGAATTGAGAAAGAAGGAGAAATGAAGTATGTTACCTGCCCCCATTACTAATCAAACTGAATTTACACTTTGTTCCTAAGATGCTCTGCTATATTTTATTATTTGCAAATCAAATAAAAATTGTAATTGTAAATGGTAATTTTGTGTTTCCTTTCAATGATTTTCCTGGATGTATTTATTAGAGTCATTTATCACATATATCTCATTACAATTACGATTAGGGGAAAACAATACCATGACACAGTTGTTTTATGTCTTCTAGGTGAAGATACTGTTGCTACTATATAGTATTACATGCTGTTATCCACAGTTAAAGAACCAAGATAAGCTGGAGACAGAGAATGCAGATGTGTTTGAATACATTGACAAAGATGTTGAATTGAGATGTTTCTATAAAAGGGAAATAAGCCACGAGGTCCAGGTCAGCTGACAGCTACAAAGGAACAAACCCAAACCCAAACACACAAATCCCAAGGGATAGATACTCAAATCTGTTGTCATGGTCAGCTACTAGATGCAATTCAATGCTTGAAATAGCAAAACTAAAAGAACACAAACAATTCTGTACTAAATTAACAGGTGGAACAAAAATGGACCAAGCAAGACATGAAAATCACATAGAAATCAACCATGAAAAGAAAAATGAATGAATCCCTGATTAGATAAAAAAGAAGAAACAAACCTGAAACTTTGATATAGTCTAATCGGTGAGTCTTTACAAATAACTGGAAGGTAAAACTGACTTAACATCTGACAAGCACATAGACGAATAAAATTGGAAGTCACTTTATGACCCCAAACTGATGTTCTTGGCCTTCTTATAGTAAGAAATGACCCAAGCTCCAACAATATCCAGTGTTTCACACAAAACTAATCATATAAGTCTATGAACAAAGATTACAACCTGAAAGGAAAATCAGGCCTTCGTAGTCATGTCTTGAGGCACCGTGATTAAAAGGAACAAAGCAGTACATCTACTTTCTACTTAGCTGCTGGGAACAGTTCGTCAGAATCAGCTACTTCAAAATGACTAAGATATTAAAGTAAACAGAGCAGACGTATGGAAAATTGATAATAATAATAAATATGCTTAATGCTACATAAAGTTACACATTCTGTATAAATATATCATTGAATAGACATAGTATTGTAATTCAAAACACTTCCTTCATAGGAGAGAGTGGTAGAAGGGAAGACAATGCAGGGAAGGAAATGCACTCATTGCCTGACTCATGTAACTGTACTCCCTCTGTACATCATCTTTAAAATAAAAACTACGAATTCTAAGCACAGAGTTGTCATAGATGCCATATGAGATTTATCAAACAAGTATCAAAACTATGCATAACAGTTATATATCTACACATAAATCTGAAAGTACTTAACTTATATAAAATATGGTAAGAGATAAATGTCATGTTTTACTTTCCCATTCTTTGTTGTCAAACTCAGTCCAGATAAAACAACAATTAAAATAAATATTGAACACTTTACAGTGATTGTACTTAGGAATTCTGACAATATTCCAATAGATAGTATTTTAACTATTTTTTTAATCAACACTTTTTTTTTTCGGTTGTGGGGCTTGAACTCTGGGCCTGGGTGCTGTCCCTCAGCTCTTCAGCTGAAGGCAAGCACTCTACCACTTGAGCCACAGCTCTACTTCCAGTTTTCTGATTGGTTTATTGGAGATAAGAGTCTCATGGACTTTCCTGGCTGGGCTGACTTTGAACCACGATCCTCAGATCTCAGCCTCCTGAGTAGCTAGGATTACAGGCGTGAGCCACCAGTGGCCGGCTTAAATCAACACTTTTGAGGCCAGGCAATAGATCAGTGCTACCATTATACCAAAGAGAAAATGCTTAACACATGACTAAAGCTGCAAATTTTCAAAGTTCTTTGGTGCTGTGAAATAATGTAAAATTCCAGGGAGACATAGAGCTCTAGCATTGGTTCTGATTCCCTAGAAGAGGCTAGAGCTAGGGCTCAGACAGAAAGTCAGATCTCTCAAACCCAGGGGTTTATTGAAATGACAGGCAACCAGGATTTGCTTCATGTTACAGTTGTATAGCTTTGTGGGGAGTCGAAGAATTAGGTGATTTTTTTTTTCAAAAATCAGATGTATGTTCACATATTTGGTTGTATGCAGTATTTCAACATAAGCAAAATAATCATAAATATGTGCATAAAGCAAACTAAAAGGAATTCTATTATGTGTATACAGAAGAAGTAAATTTACAAAAATGAATGCCCAAAAATGTACATTTTGCAAAAAGTCACAATATATTTACATTTTTATAAGCATTGTTTCCCTCAAGACACCAAAATAACATATGTATGCAATGTTTCTATGCTCTTCTTCACTCAGTATCTTTATGAAAAAATGTTTTTGGTGAGGGTACCTGGCATAAACGTTCTTCATGCCACATGGGTACCAGTTCCTGCAGGGTTTATTTACTAGAGATACTTGAATTTCTCTAATATTTTGCTATTTTTCTCATTGATAGCTGTACTTTGTTTTCAGAAATGGAATAAAAGGGTGTACTTTGTACTTTGTCCATGGTTTCTTTGATTTTTGTCCTTGTGGTGTACTGTCTTAAAACTCTCTAGACATACATAGAAATGGAATATAAAACCATCAAAGGCAAGCAGTGATCTTCCCATAGCCAGGCATGCAGATCAACCAGCCAAATGGATCAATCTAGCAATGAGATAAAAGCAATCACGTGATCTATACTGCTACGAGTTTCACTTCAGGGGAGACCAAAATGAAACCACACCTTCTCCCAATACAGCTTCTTCCTTTCTCAACTTCCTTCTCAACAAATTGTCCTGGTATTAATTTAATCCCTCTGACTGTAATCATTTCTACAAGCTGACATTAAAAAATCAGAGATAAAAGACGTGAAAGAAAATGTTGTATCATAATAATCTAGATTTATTACTTGAAAATTCTGCTACTATTTTTCTACTTCTCTGGATTTTGATATTTTCATTTTACTTTTCTCCTCTGAAACTGAAAAGTGAAGTAGAAGGTGAATACAGTTAAAGCAATTGAAGTAGAAATAGGAACTATATCTCAGCTAGCAAGCTGATGTATGTTCTCTTTTTCTTAAGAACTTATTTATTCTATGTTTCAGTGGGCCATAAGAAATACAACTGCAAATCTTGACTTAAATTGAAATAAAGGTATGTAAATATTCTAAAATTCAAAACAGGAAAGTGTATTTAATAGTAATTGTCAATAAAAAAAAAAGTTTTAAGAAATAACCAAGTGAACTGGGCACATTCCGGAGGATTAGGCCATACGCACAGTTGAAATGCAGTGTGGATGTTACAATACACAAGTACGTTGACTAGAAAGAAATTACAAAATGGAACAGATGTTTAGTGTCATGGTAGATGCCAGGTTTTACCTCATAAATCAAACACAGCTCTAAGTGTCTTTAGGGAGGGACAAAGAACCATTTGATTTACTGTGGAAATGAATGTCATTATGGACATTTTGGAGTGACTCCAGAGAGCAATATTTTGATTGTAAAACTACTGCTTTCATCAGTTAAAACTTACTTAAACTGCTCTGGTATTGCCTTATATTGACAGTTGAGTATCTTTAATTTTCAATAGAGTGGTTACCAAAATGTTTTAAGGCTCAATTATGACTCACATCTACTACATTAAATTGTACTTGCAAATGCAGTTTGCAATAGCAACCCAATATGTCAATAAGCAGACATTTGTGCCCAAGCTGGTTTTGCTTTTAGTGGATTAACCTTTCACACCTGCTTTTGTACATTGTTTTTCCACCTACCATGGTGCACGCGTGTGTGCTGGTGATTTGTTTCTGCAAAATTAACTCCACAGTGGGGAAAACAAGGCACATGCATTACTTGACAGAACAATGTCAGGGTAGTTTAAAAAGTAGGCTCACTGTAATTACTTATAATTCTGTCATTAATTTGCTAAGGACAATGGCGTTTTTAAACCTGTCTTCTGTTTTATCATCTGTTTATTCTTATTTACTCCTTCTTGAGCCATCCTCATATTAAAATGGCTGAAGATGATAATTTACTTCAGGTTAAAACTGCAGGTTGCAAATTCTTGCTATAGTAGGCGTATTTGTTTGGTTGCTCGACCATTTGATTTTTCTAATTCGATGATTGCTAGTTAATATTTACCTAATCCAGTGTTATTGAATCTTTCTGCTCTTCTTTCTGCCATTCTGTCTTTCTTCTTTTCCTCCTTTACTTCTTCTCTCATTTCCATCTCCCTTCCTCCCTTTTAGCCTTATTTTTTTTTTATCAAGGTACTGATATATTTGTATTTTATTTAGTGAATAATTTGACTCTTCCTTGCTCTTTAAATATTACTGCCTGACCTAAATTTGTCATTTTATTTTGATAAATGTACATTTAATGAACTAAAATATTTAATGTTTATGGCCACAATTCTGTCAGCATTTTTCCTCATGAAATATTGATTTCCTATGGGCCTTAAACATCTTCATAAAAGTATTTAACTTTCATAATATTCCACATAGTAGTCTAATCATGTGTTACATTTGTTCCTCATTGTTAAATTTATCTTGTATATTTACTATATTATTATAAAATCATTCATACGACATCTTATAGGAAATCATATAATAATAATGATGATGATAATAACAATAGAGAAATAATAACAATTGAAAAAGTTTCTGTAGGCTATCTTACTTTAAATTAGCATTAGTGACTTTGAATCTGGTTCAATATGCAATATAATTAAATACTTCTCATATACATTTTCATAAACACTTGAGTAAGGTATTAGTTTTCAGTTTTTGTTGTTGTTGGTACTGGGCTTGTACTCAAGACTTCACGTTTTCTAAGTGAGTGCTGAGTACCGATTCAGCTCTTTTCATCACGAGGTACTTTGAGATGGAGTCTGTCTCTCTCTTTCTCTCTTTCTCTTTTTTTTTTTTTTTGCCAGTTGTGGGGCCTGAAATCTGGGCCTGGGCACTGTCCCTCAGCTCTTCAGCTTAAGGCTTGCACTACCACATGAGCCACAGCACCACTTCCAGCTTTTTCTGCTTATGGAGTGCTGAGGAATTGAACCCAGGGCCTCATGCATGCCAGGCAAACACTCTACCACTGAGCCACCTTCCCAGCCCCTCTCTCTCTTTTTCTCTTTCCTGTGCCTGGGCAGTGACTCTTCTACTGCATGCTTTCTACCGGAGCTGGGATGAAGGCCAGGTATCACCACACCTAGCATTCTACCCAGGAGGTGGGGGTCTTCAGAACATTTCTCATGGCCTGGCTTCGAACACTAGGCCCAGGCTCTGCTTAGGTCTACACCAGTATACCCAGATATTGGCTGAGATGGGATCTTGTGAACTATTTGCTTAGATTGGTCTTGGACTACAGTCTTGTGCTCTCTGCTTCTCAGTGTCTACGATGAAGGGTGATCGCCGGTGCTAGCCTGAGTAAAAATTTTATTCTTATCATAAGTTGCTAACTCTTCTATGTCCCAGTGGACATATATTTAATATGAATAATAATACTTCCTATCATGAAAGCATATTCTGAGGATTAAATAAAATTGTGTGTGTGTGTTTGTACCTAGAACCTCATCCAGTATTTTATAAATACTAACAAAAACATAATGATTAATGTTTTGACATACTTCCTTTTATAGGTGATTATTGGTGAGATCTGCATCATTTCTCATGTATATATTCTTACATAATTAAGAATGTATTTACATTTTATTTCTATATGAATTTGCAATTTCTCCTTTTATTTTACTATGCACTGACTAGATTCGCTAATGTAGATATTGAAAACACAATATTTCATTTTAGTACAAATTTAGCCAGCTACTTTTGTACATAGTTGTAGAAATATTTTCTTTCATATTGAAAATATAGCTAACACAGTGTTTATGTAATTACTTAACCAGTATTAAATTGTATATAATCTGCACATAAGGCAAAGTTGATTTTGCTGTGGATGCAAAATGCAGTAAACATCTCTTTCTCTTTAGCACCTATTAGGGAGAATGAACACACACACACACACACAGAAACATAGGGTAGCTCAGTTTATTAAAAGCTACTTACAAGCAGTTAAGTGCTGAGTGCCACAGATTAGATGAGAAAGAACAATGTTTGGCAGCTTCTTCCTCTAACTCTTTTTTTTACTTTCTCTACGATTTGACTATTCTCTTATGGTATTTCTTACTTTATTTTATTGTAGAGACGCTGTACAGAGGGTTACCGTCACGTGACTAAGGCAATGAGTACGTTAGTTACTGAGCGTTGTTTCCCTCCCCTTGTTGTCCACTCTCCCTTCCCTCTCCCCCCTCCCCCCTCCCCACCCCACTTGGCCTGAACTTGTAAAGTTCATTTCTGACATAGTGTCCTAGAGGCATCCTTGTCGCAATGGGTCATCCTGTGTCCTTGTTTCAGCATTTTGTTATTCACCTTCCACTTCCCAGATGAGCAAATGTATACACAAGATGCAGGGCACCAAAATGAAGCACAGTGATAACAGGGAATATACCATAAGGGGAAGAACATACAAAGGAAACAAAAAAATCACATAGTACATTTAAAAACAACAACAACAAAGACAGGCCTCTTGTGTCCATATCTTGGGGTTCATTTCAATAACACCTTAGGTACCTAATATCATATGTACATAGCTTTTGAGCTTTTCAGCTCATGGGATAAGATTATCCTATATGTATACTAATTGTTGCAAATACAGGAAACAATGGGACCTAAGTTTCTTTGGGACTGGCTTACTTCAACTAATATGATTTTTTCCAAGTCTTTCCATTACCTAAAAAATGGGGTGGTGTCGTTCTTTCTAATGGAAGCATAGAATTCACATTTTCTTGATCCATTCATCTTCTGAGGAGCATCTGGTTTGGTTTCATATCTCAGCTATGGTGAATATTACTGCGATAAACATAGTTGTTCTGGTAGCTTTAGTATGAAATAGAAACAAAGACCCAGTAATGAGTCCACAGACCTATAGCCATCTAATCTTTGATAAGGGAGCCAAAAAAAATAGAATGGAAGAATGACAAAATCTTCAGTAAATAGTGCTGGCAAAATTGGTTAACACTTATAGAAAACTAAAATTAGATCCTTATATATCACCTTGAATGAGAATCAACTCCAAATGTATCAAAGACCTTGGAGTCAAAGCAGACATTCTGAAAACATTACAGGATGGAATAGGAGAAACTCTAGGGCTCCTTGGCACAGACTGAAAATTTCTTAATAAAGACACAGAAACACAACAAATCAAGGGATTGCATGAAACTACAGAGCTTCTGCATGGCAAAGGACATAGCTAGCAAGATAAATAGAAAAACCAAGGAATTGGGAGAAGATCTTCACTAGCCATACAACAGACAAGGTCTCATATCTAAAATATACTTAGAACTCAAAAATTAAATCCCCCAACAACAATTCCTCAAAGAAACAACTGCCCAATAAATAAGTGAGCTAAAGACTTAAAGAGAGACTCTCTGAAGAGAAAATAAGAATGGCCAATAGACATATGAAGAAATGCTCAATCTCTCTAGCCATAAAAGAAATGCAAATCAAAACAACACTGAGATACCACCTCACCTCAGTTAGAATGACTATAATCAGGAACTCTAATAACAGCAGATGCTGGAGGGGATGTGGACAGAAGGGAACCTTACTGCATTGTTGGTGGGAGTATAAAGTTGTTTAGCCACTCTGGAAAGCAGTATGGAGGTTCCTCAAAAGACTCCACATAGAGTTCCCCTATGACCCAGCAATCCCACTTCTGGGCATTTACCCAAATGAAAACATCTTCTAATTCTTTAGGGTTTTTTTTCAATAAAGGTTCACTTTACTGAACATAAAACACAAAATGTAATGTTTAGCTATTCGTAATAGAACCCTACTCTGTGAGGAAGAGTAAGCAGACTGGTAAAACACGTAGCAGCTGAAGTTGATATGCATGCACGCATATTGTGAAACATGGCTCTGATAACATCGATGTGGCTTTTCCTTCATTAGTTTTTTTCACAGACGACAATGGAGTTTACGAGAGGGTGAATAGGGGTGCCAGTGTCCAGACTGAGGTGCCATGGGGATTTTACAGAACACCGGTCACACGGTTCTGGTGTTATCCGCAGGGCTGTGAAACGGTGACACCATTAGAATTTGCAGTACGTAAGCTAACTGGAGAAGCTCCCTGGTAATAGACACAGTTCCATCACCGAATTGTATATGGGAAACAACTTAGCAGGCATTGAATTAACTATGAATTTCCACAAGAAAGAGAAGGCATATCCGGCAACATGTCCAAAGAACATATGTTTTCATTATCCTGTGGAAAGCCAAATCGTTCTGATTCATGTCTGTGGACATCCCTGGGCTAAGCAGCCTCAGCCATTTCCCCCTGAAATGTGAGCCAGTCAACAGAACCATATGCAGGGCACTAATTCTGTTATTCCTGATACTGTAAAACTACATATAAAAAATTAAATGATCGCTGGACACCCCTCCCCCTTAAAAAAATCTCGCTGGGAAGAATTTTCTGGAAAATAGCATTATAACCATAAATACTTCAGGACTAAACCTGCAGACATTGGGGGAGGGGGTAATTCTGACCCTAAAGAATCAGCAGCCTCCCCTTCCTCCCATGGAGCAGCCTGTGAGGAGCTGCTGGACCAGCATGGACTCCCAGAGCACTTCTATTCCTCTGGTCCCGGTTCTTATTAACTGCTTTCCTTGTGAGCGCCAAGGTGAGCGTAAATCACAGAAGCAGCTCAATAACTTGGAATGAAAACAAGTTTTCCTGCAGTATTGATTGCCACTGGAGTGCTATGGAAATTGCGCATGTCCAGCGCTGGCCTGAGAAGCTCTGCGGGGGCTGAGGGTGGGGGAGGAGGCAGGCAAGCAGGTGCTGGCCACTCATTTCGTAGGCACTTCTTTTGACAGATTTAGGACACATTTTGTGATGTTTGCTTAATTTCCTCCATGCCATTTTCCCTCACTGATGTTGAGACTTTCTTTTTTAAATGAAAGTAAGCTGTCATGGAATTAGCAACATTTTAGAATTTCAGATATCAGAGCATTCCCCAATTGAGGAATAACTTTCTCTGTAAAGGTGGGAGGCCCAGGCCTCAACCCAAAGCAATTCTGGATCTTCTTTTACTTAGACGCATGTATTTCGTTGGCTTCTATAAGTTCTTCAGGCTTGGTTCCTACTTGAAATCACAGTCAATCAACAGGAAACATCCTAGACAGAGCCATCTTGTCATTAAGAAGCACCCTCACAAGGAAGGAGTCCCAGGAATTCAGACCAGGGCTTCACAGAGGAGCAAAGAGAGACCCGAGAACAAGCCATGCCCAGATAGGAATTTTTATGACTGCTTGGGCACCCCAGGGAGTGACAAATGAATAAACCCCTGCCCCTCCTGACTGTAAGAGAGACAATGAGTTCCACTGACCTACCAGGATGTCAATCATTCAAAAAATATTGAGCACCAAGCATTAAGATGTATGCATGAATTGGATTAAAGTGTGGAAGCTTCATGTGAGCTTAAAGAGGTAACTGAATTACGGCTATAGAATAGTAAATGATCTATTACAGATTTTTATAGAACCATGTGTTATTGCTTAACAAAGATCAATTCCCTCATTCTATAAACATGAGCTCTATATTAATTTCCCCTATCGCCTGCTTCAGATAAGTACAAAGTATTTTAGAACACCAGAAATTCATTGTCTTGGAGCGGTGGAGGTCACTTGTTTAAAAATTTGTGTCATGAAATCTTGGCAGCAGTGGTTCACCCCATAATCCTAGCTAACTTAGATTTGGGGATAGGACAGGAAAATCTGTGAGAGTCTTATCTGTTAGTAATGACCAAAATGTTGGACATGGAGATGTGGCTCAAGTGGTAGAGTGCCAGTCTTGGACAAAAATACTAATAACAGTCACCAGGCCCTGAATTCATACTAAAGTAATTACACACACACACATGCAAACACATACACACAATTATCTTATAGATTAAAACCAAACCTTAAGAGATAAACGTGTTGGTATGGCTCACTTTAGAGTCTGGAATAGAATTCCTGCCCCGGCCTCTTCCAACTGCTAATGGAAGCTTCCCGCCCTGGGCTCTTCTCGTATGTCTCAGGCCTTGCTCTGTAATATGATTACAAACCTCTCAATCTCTCCAGAATAAGGAGAAAGCAATGTCTCCACATTTAGCACTGAAGAAGACTCTTTGAAATGTTAAATGGCAGCATATTTCAAGTGGAAAAATAGCAGTTCACTAGTCATAAATTCCAAGACGAAACTTTCCACATCAGAACTTCACTAAAAATTGTACAATTTGAGTATTTAAAATTATTTAACAGCTAGTGATATTTTATATAATAAGATGGAGATGTATGTTTTTAATTGGGCAGTTTGTTCTTTAAATAATCTGAAGCCATAAAATAATCCATTTAGTGTAGAACACTTGGTTTCTCAGTAACAAAGGGGACTGTAAAACATTGAACTCTGACAAATGTCTAAGAAAAAATAGTGAATAAAGATGTCAAAGTTTTCTTGAAATTGATTTCTTGTTTATAGACAAGGGAAGCATGAATTTTGTACTTTCCATTTTCTGTTTTTCCAGGGATGAAATATTTAGTGTTAGCAGTATAAATGTATTCTTAGAGATGTAGAGCTAAAATGGTTGAAATGGTCTAGATCTCAAAAGAATTTAGGATATGCTTAAAGGGAATACCTTGAAATACCATTCTTCCCTGTCATAAAATAATATTAATATGCAGGTGAAAAAACAATACCATGTGAGCAATAATTGTGACAGGAGAAAATGCGCATAGTGGTAAAAAATGAATGAATGTGGCTGATCATTTCCCCTGCCCTATAATTAATACTGAAAATTATATTAATGAACACACTCACTATTTCCAGGTAAATTAAAGTAATGGGGCTGTCCAGGTTTGCTGTGAATGACAAATCAGTGAGAAATTTCCAGCATAAGGACACACATCTCTCACTCACTTGAGCCTCCTCCTGAGATGCAGGTAAGGACACAGAGCCATGCAAAGAGAGTTCTGCTCCACTAGCCCCCAAGAAGGAACAAGACATTCAAGTAGACAGAACAAGGTGCCATCCCTGTGCTCCATCCGTCTGCTGGGTTAAAGGCTTGTAAAAGGAGCCACACATATTCAAGTGTTTCATGTCAGGAAGCTTAAAACCCGAAATGTTTGGTTTGGCTTCAGAATAATGGAAATAACTAAAGCAGTTTGCCACTAGCAGTTTAGGTGATTATCTGTTTCAGACAGATGCAATGGTGACTCGCGCGACACAAACCGGAGAACAGGCAGGACTAGAACATGAGGAATTCTCTGTACTGAGAGCAGGGTCAGAATGAAAGCATGACTCTGTGCAGAGGTGGAGTGTGGAAGTGGGTGAAGAGGAGGCACATTTAAAAGGTTAGAGGTTGTGCGAATTAATATGAATGGATTAGTACAGTGTCCTGTCTGAACCCTTCAGCGTGGCCCTCTGAAATTCTCTATCTATGCTACATGTCTAGCTCAACGCTGAATTCCAATTAAATCCTCAAGGAAATTTTTTTCATGAGTCTAGAAGAGAGAGGGGAAGAGGACAAAGTAAACATCCAACTTCTTTAAGAACCTCTCCCCAATGGTGTCTACTTTCACCACACAAGTGTACAATATTTATATATATATATTATTCTATACATTATATAATATATATGATATGAGTGTGTGTACAACATGGTGAGTCAAACATCCTATGCCTTCAGAAAGAGGTAAGAACTGAAATACACATGACCAGGAAGAAACCATAAAAAGTTAAGTGGTAAAATCAAGTAACTACAGACAATCATTTGTTCTAAAAAGCAAGTACAATATGCAACAGAAAGCCACAACTTCGGACATGGAAAGGAGGTTACACTAACAATTTAAAGACTATCCTGGATGGTATGACAATCACAGCACCAAAGAATTCATTGATTTACTTTGCAAAACACATCTGGAGAATGAGCATAGCCTAGATGTCATTCCAGGATATTACAGGAGAGGAGAGCAGGTGCCACTGCCTGCGGGCAGAGTATTTGAGTTCTGGCAGGGGCGGCGGTGTGTGCGGAAGCCAGTGTTAGCGTTACCTGTGCTCTGCACGCATGCACAGGCCTCAGGACAGCAAGAGGAATGAGAATATGAAGCTGGTGAACAATAGGGATTTTAGAGTGTAGGTCCCTTTCCTCAAGCGACATCAGAATAGGAACACAAATAAAGGAGAAAGACGGGCAAGAGACCACGTGCGCAAACCATTTGTGGCAATGCTCCATTTTTGTTTTTAGGAACATTTTAGTCCATTTCACCAACCATCACTAGCACGTGAATGAGTATAAAAATTGTCCCAGACCATTTCTCAATAACTTTAGAAGTACAATGATGGTTATAAAAAGGCAAAATAGTTCTCATTTCATAGTAATATTGTAAATCACCAGAAATACCACATAGCTTATTTACTACCTATGCAGTAAAAATGACTCATTCTTTTCTGTGCATGTTCATTATTGGCTTTTATTTCAGAAATTAAATTCCTTCCTGGAATATATAAACTCAAGAAACTTAGAACATTTCAAGGTTTGTGTATAAAGACTTCGAAGAATTTCAAATCTGGCAAAGGAAAATTTCAGACCAATAGTTTTTCAACAATTTCATGCTATTTCTCACTAATAAATGGTATTCAATAAGAAAACATGTTTGCAAAGAAAGAAATAGATGATTCACAAGGTTGGCTTACACATTTCAAACACCCTAAAACTTTCTCTCAAAAGTAAAACAAATTTCAACACATTTATGTGCTGAAGGAAAGAACAAGAACTCTAATCTATAATCTATTTGATAAATTTGTCATTTGTACCAATAAGTTTGTGTTGTTTTAATAATGATATAATTTTTTGTTTGAACAAAGTGTAAACATTAGAACAATAGAACCAAGTAAATATACTTTGGAAAAATAGTCACAAAAATTAACAACTGATATAAAATAAATGATTTTCTATATATTTAAAACCATTTACCTTGCTCATATAACTGCAACCCCTCTGTACGGTATCTTTACAATAAAAAAAATTAAGAAAACCATTTATATTCATTCAATAGTTTCCCTACTTCCAAAAGAACAAAATTACTTAATACTCAGTAAGTTATTAAATATGCCAAGCTGTATGCATATGAGAGAATTTGTTTTAACATTTAAAGTAAAAACAAATTAATAGGCAGTTTTAAGTAATGGAACTCCACACACATCTGACATGTTTCTAGAAGAAGGAGCAAACAGATGTTTAATGATAACTAATTAAGTTCTTTCAGGGTAAGATTGTAATTTTCCTATTTAATCTGAGTAATAAGAAGCTTTTTCAGGAGAGGTGGCAGTCCTGGGGCTTGAACTCAGGGCCTGGGCGGTATCTGGGTGCTAGATTGCAGACCATTGGTGTCTCTGTCTGTATTAATTAATCAAATAATAATATTTTAAAGCAAATACAACTATGTGCTCTGTATAGGTGCACATAGCGACAATTTAATAAAAGGAATGTGTATTTGAACTTACTGCTTATTTTAGAGAAGAAATGCTTTATATAGCAAAGACCGAGGCTTCTTAAAATTGTTGCATGGGAGTTGCTGAAAGACCGAGGTAACTTCTTTGTGTGAATTGTAGTGTGCACTTTTTACTGTAAAACAAATAAGAATTTAAATGTGCAGTCTTGTGTATGCACTGGAAGCAGTGTAGAATTTCCATGCATTGTGAGGGGACTTACTGAGTGACTCAGAGCGCAGTTCTGAGATACAACTGTGTATCTTTTCTCTGATTTTGAGAAGAAGGTACACTCTTGCCTTTGAATTCTAATGTGCTCCCAGTATAATGACTTGTCATGCAATGTTAGCCCAGAGTTCAAGCCCCGCGACCGACCAGAATAAATAATCATTCTTATATATCTTCAGCATTTTGGTTTGTTTTTTTTTAACCATACATATATTATGATTTTTTGTGTGAAAAGAATTAAATTTAAATTACTCTTATTAATGCACTGAACAGGTGAATGTCAAATCTATTTATATAAATTTCATGGTACTGTTCAAAGCACATCCACTCTCAGTTATGATATTTTAGATATATTTTAATCTATCAGAAAATTGCATGCAGTTAGGGCTTATAAAATGTTTAAATTTAATAGGAATAAGGAAACATACATGACTTTCTTTTTAAATCTTGAAGCAAGTGGCTAGTGGACACGTAGTCTGTTCTTGAGCATTACAGAAATACAGTGAAAAACACAGAAGCATGTAGAGAAGTTCCTATTTAATTGTTCAAGAACTTTATTTGAATAAGTCATTTGAATAAGGTTTAAAGACATTACTTTATGAGTTATAAAGTGTCAAATTCTGTACGTAAATTGGATATCTTACACACAGCTGCACACACACATGAATATCTAGATATTCAGGGCTCTAGTGGTACTAAATAAGTCTAAGAATATGCAATAAATATGGAAAATTCCAGAGTCTCTATTTCTATTTACATAAATTTATGACATGAAATGGTTATATTGTAGCAGTTCATACATACAGCAAATTTATCTCCCATGTTCCTGTTTTTTTTTTCACTTCTACTGTCTCTGCTTTCCTTTTAGTAGAATTTAGTGTGTTTCATTTCACAATTTTTATGCACATATGTAATTTACTTTAAACACATTCAACCTTAGCCCTATCTCCTATTCTCATCCCTATTCCTATGATTCCCCTCAGCCCCCACTTTGAATATCATATTATTATTATTATTTAGGTTTAGGTGATGCATGGATCATGAATGTGATTTTTTTTCTTCTGAGCTTGTTTAACTCATTCATCATCGTGATCTCTACTGCCTTACATTTTCTGGTAGGAAAACTCAAAATAAGCTTGCTAAAAGAGATGATAAGGGATTAGGATCCTAGATCAAAAAATGTTATTCATGTTAAGAATGTTTAGCAAATTAAGTTCACTATTCCCTTGCCTAGAGATGAATTTGTGTGGCTACTTTGGTTAAATACACATATACTGTTCAAAAATAAAAGTTAACACAGATACGACGGTTTTCTGCATGCCAGAGGCTCATACTGGTAATCCTAGCTACTCACAAAGCTGCGATATCAGGGTCAAGGTTCCAATCTGTGAGACACGGAAGTCTGGGAGACTCCTACCTCAGATTGCCCAGCAAAATGCTGGCAGTGCAACTGTGGCTGAAATGGTAGAGTGATGGCCTTGAGTAAGATGACAAGAAACTGAGCCTATGCTCTGAATTCAAGGCCCAGTATTGGAACAAAGCAACAAGAATTCCTCAGATGAATAAAACAAACATATATGCAAAACAAGCAAAAGGAAACACACGTTTGATTGTCTGGGTCTTCTTAGGGAATTAGGAATAAAGTTATCTACCTATGGTTCAGGGTGAAGAAGAGACCTGCTCCTTGAGAATTAGCAAGCATAGCTAATTTAAAAATAACTCAACAGGACAAATTTAGACCCAGTACCAATACACAAGACATGTAAATGGGAGGTGATAGGAATAAACAAAAGTAGTGTATAATCCTGCATTACAGTACTGTATTAAGTACAGTATTAAGTACATTATTATTGCCCTAATTCATCAGGTTATTTATAAATTTAAGTATTTTAGGAGCGGAAAGACTGGCAGTGAAAACTATGTTTCATGAGGTCATATTACACACAAGAAGACGAATAAGAAACGAATGATGCCCAAGGGGTCTTGCTTCATAGCCAGTCTGAGAAGGAAGTTGGCTAACCAGCTAAAAACTGGGATGAAGTGTGGTTCAAAGCTAAGACAGTGTGAGAGGACTGGAAGTGAAACCCTGGTATCACATAAAAAGAGAAAGGAAGGAAGAAGGAAGGAAGGAAGGAAGGAAGGAAGGAAGGAAGGAAGGAAGGAGGGAAGGAAAAAGGGAGGAAGGAAGGGAGGGAGGAAGGGAGGGAGGGAGGGAAGGAGAGAGGGAGGGAGAGAGGGAGAGAGAGAGGGAGGGAGGCAGGGAGAGGGAGGGAGGGAGGGAGGGAGGGAGGAGGGAGGAGAGAGAAAGAAAAAAGAAAAGAAAGAGTGGGAAAGGGAATGGAAGAGGAGAAACAAAGGAAGGACTGAAGGAAGGAAAGAAGGAAAGAAGTCAAGGAACAGAAAGAAAGAACAGAGCAGGAAAGGATAGGAAGAAAAAAGAAAATGAGAAAATAAGGAAGGAAACTCAAACTCAGTGTGTAGTCTAGATGACACATTTTAGTAAATATTTAGTTTTAAAAACTGAGTAGCAGTGAGGAGAAATTAATGAAAATTTCTGTCAACAATTAGTCTGAAGTGAGTTGTGAGACATGAATTGATATTTATCTGACCTTTTAAAAAATGTAGAAAATGTCACAGTTGGAGAGATTATTTTCAGAGGTAAAAATAGAATCATTGTTTACAGTGTAGTATTTTTAAAATAAAAAAATGCTGTTGTTTCTTTTCATATGTGTTGGCATATATGGATATATATTTTATATAAGTGATATTCCAAAGAACAAAATAAAACAAAGCTTGCTAAGTATGTGTAATTAATTTAAATAAAGCCATATAATAGACTATAGGTATTTTCTGCATGTCTATTGAGCAGTAATAGCCTTTGGTCAGCATTTCATTCAATCTGGATATATATACATATATATATATGTGTGTGTGTGTGTGTGTGTGTGTGTGTGTGTGTGTGTGTGTATACACACATATAGGGTGTGTTTATGTATATATAGTTACATATAGATCAAGATATATTCAAACAATGTTGTCTAAACATTAGCATAAGTAAGAAAACGAAACAGTTGTATGTGATTTGCGTATCTTTCTTTTCTATTCCATATTTTACACTTTAAAGGTAATATGCACGTTTAAGCTATGTTCGTTATTTAAAGTCACCATCAGCAAATTCATGTGAACATCTTTTAGTAACAATCAGCAGCAGCAGCTCACATTTGATAAAGGATTGCTATTCTAAAGGCATGATTATTACCTAGTGATTAATTAGGTAATGATTAATTAATTATCACAAGCTATCCACGAAGGGGTGTAGTTATTATTTTACCGACGAGAGAACTAATTCTTGGAATTTGAAATCACCAGTGCAGATCTACCTGTGTGGCAAGTGTGAGAGCTAAAGTGCAAACACAGGTTCTTTGCACTGCACAATTTCTCCCCACAACATTCTCCCCTCCAGCAGTGCTGGGGTCACATGCTCCCGAGAGATGCCCTGTGAAGCAGTGAAGGAAGATTCTAGTGCCACAACTGGTGCCACCTGGCTGGCGGGCCAGGGTGAAGGTCTGGGAGTCTGTTCTGGGGAAAGGAATGAGTGATTCCTCCACTGAGGCTCACTAATGCAAGTAAACCCACCAACCCCTAGACAGACAGACAGCTCTGAAGCCATCCAGAACTGGACACGTGGGGAATGACACTCAGCTGTCTCAGTCCAAAGAAAAGGCAGTGGGAGAAACCAAACAGCATGGCTCGGTAAGGATGGTGCTTTTATGAACATGCCTGAGAGGGCTTCCCCAAGACTTGGCTTCTCTTTCCTTTTTGAGACAGGTTCTCAGTAAGTTTTCCCTGACTGACTCAGACATGTGATCTGCTTGTCCCTGCCTCCAATAGCTGGGATTACAGGCATGTATGACCACACCTGGCTGGAGAGATATTCTTAAATACACTGAATTTGTGAACAAAAATGTATCTGTAATACATGTTGTATTCATAAACTGCCTTATTAAATGGCACCTCCTTTGTACAACTACTTAAAGATTAAAAAAAAAAGAAAATTGAATTTGAAAATAATTAAATATAAAAAATATTACAAATTAAAATTGAAGTACGTACTGAGTATGAAAGAGTTGTTATCTTTTTTTTTGGTTGTGGGGTTTGAACTCTGGGCCTGGGTGCTGTCCCTCAGCTTTTCAGCTCAAGGCTAGAGCCCTACCACTTGAGCTACAGTGCCACTTCTGGTTTTTTTTTTCTGGTAGTTTATTAGAGATAAGAATAGCAAAATCATTACAGTAAAAGAAAAGTAAGTAAACTAGTGATAATTGGTGTAAAAACTGGTGAAATTACTTAATCACTACACTTAATACATTATCCCAACACTGTACATGGTTTTTATAATTGTAACTAATTTGATATTTTTCATTTACAATGAATATATGGTATTATTATGCAATTTGCTTATAAGATACCACAAAATTTATTTTCCTTTCTATGCCAATATATTCCATTATTTCATTATGCATGAACATATAGGTACATGTTTCATAGAACATAGATTCTTTCTAATTCAAAATAACAGCCTCTATTTTTCATATCCAGCCTGCATTTTTCTATATACATTACTATATATATTCCATATATGGATAGGTGTATTTATGTATGCTTCAATATCATAAACATTTTCTGAAATTCATTAACTCTAGATTGTTCTGTGGGTGAGACAGATACTACAAAATTGTCATTTAAATGCCAACAATGAGCTTGTAGTGCTTTTAGTTTTCCTGGACTCATGCAGCTAATCCAGCCAGTAATTATGCCAGCGTTCAGATGACTCAGGACTGCGGCCTCTGCGGCTGTTCTTCTCAGGGTATTCCCTGACAGTACTGAGACAGCAAAGTAATTATTCCAAAGTGACCTCAGCAGATGAAGCCTGTGGTGTTGACTACACAAGATAAGAACTTGAACAACTGTTACAGAGCTGGAAAATAGAAGATACACAAATGACACGACAAAAAAAAACAAGCAAAGAAATAATGACATGACAAAGCTAGAGACCAGGGGTGGCCAAGACTGATTTGATCAGTCTCTTATTTTCCAAAAAGACTTCAAGAAGGTGTGATGTTCTATATTTTGAATATATTTGTATATATTTTGTATGCATAAATAGGTGTATACAGATATAAACAATTTATACATATAAACAATCTATTTCCCCTTATATTTATTTCCTCTTATATTTCTTGATGTAAGATGTGATTTTATAATTGTTTGCTGTTTATAATTTAATCTCTAGAATTGGTAGAGAATAAGATTATTTCAGAGATAGATTATTTATCCACATTTTATCACCATACCTTAACTGTACATGGCTGTTCAATTGTGACCTATCATGTATGCATAAAATATTCCTTGGTCAAACTCACCTTACCTATCCTTCTCCATTTTGAATTATCTGCTATCATTTTAATTGGCCACATTATGCTATTTCATACAGGCGTATAATGTGCTTCAAGATACTCAGCCGATCAACAATTCCTTCTGTTGCTGTTCTTCCACATAGGAGCTCTTCATCTACATTCCAGACACTTGTTTGATGTGTACCCTCGGCATATGAGGGACATGCATGTGATGTTTGTGTTTTCAAGAGTGGTTTATATCAATGAACAATATCAGCTCCAAAAGCTCTTCTCAAAAGTTGAGATGATTGGGTAAATGCCCAGAAGTGGGATTGCTGGGTCATAGGGGAGCTCTATGTGGAGTCTTTTGAGGAACCTCCATACTGCTTTCCAGAGTGGCTGAACAACTTTACACTCCCATCAACAATGCAGTAGGGTTCCCTTTTGGCCACATCCCCTCCAGCATCTGTTGTTATTAGATTTCTGGATTATAGACATTCTAGCTGGGGTGAGGTGGAATTTCACTGTTGTTTTTTATATTATATACATATATTAGAAATAATGTACAGAGGGATTATAGTTACATGAGTAGGGTAATGAGTACATTTCCTAGTGAGCATTGTTACCTCCTCCTTTGTTTTCCACTGTTTTGATTTGCATTTATTTTATGGCCAGAGAAGTTGAGTATCTCTTCATGTGTCTATTGGCCATTCTTATTTCCTCTTCAGATAAGTCTCTCTTTAAGTCTTTAGCCCACTTATTAATGGTGCAGTTGTTTCTTTGAGAATTTGTTTTGGGGGGATTTAAGTTTTTGAGTTCTAAGTATATTTTAGATATGAGGCCCTTGTCTGTTGTATGGCTAGTGAAGATCTTCTCCCAGTTTGTGGCCTTTCTACTGATCTTGCTAGCTATGTCCTTTGCCATGCAGAAGCTCTGCAGTTTAATGCAAGGCCACACTAAAGCTACCAGCACAACTATGTTTATCACAGCATTTTTTCAACCATAGCTAAGACATGGAACCAACCCAGATGCCCCTCATAGATGAAACTATATGAAACTACATGAAACTCTAGTATATATATATATATATATATGTATATGTATTATGTATATATATATATATATATATATATATATATAAAATGAAATTCTATGCTTCCATCAGAAAGAATGGCACTGTCCCATTTGTAAGGAAATAGAAGGATTTGGAAGAAAAAATCATGTTAAGTGAAATAAGCCAGACCCAAAGAAACATAGGTACCATGGTTTCCCTTATTTGTAATATTTAGTATGTGTTTAGAATAATCTTAGTAGATGAGCAGAATAGCTCAATAGCTATGTACATATGACCATATAAGATGATGCTAAATGAAATGAACTCCAAGACATGGACACAAGAGGTTTTTCTTTGTTGTTCTCAATGTACTATGTGATTCTTTTTTTCTTTTGTGTTTTCCCCTTCTGGTTTATCCCCTGTTGTCACTGCATTGGATTTGGCACCCTGGTATTGTATATGCATTTATCTGAACTAGGGAAGGGAAGGGGAACAACAATGGTGAGACAAAGGGCAAGGGGGAACCAAGGCCACAGCGACACTCACCAGACAGCATGTGGGAAATGATCTGCGCAACTTGGTGGGCAGATAGGAGAGGGAAAGAGGGAGGAAAATGAGGGAGGATGTAACAAGTTAGACAAGAAATGTAATCACTACCTTACTTATGTAACCGTAACTCTTCTGTACATCACCTTGAAAATAACATTCTAAAAAAATTGAGATCATATGGCATCATTCATTTTATGCACAAAATGTATTTTCAGTGTTCACATCTGTGCACATATACAAAATTATATGGTTACAAATATATGTGATATACATGGATGATAGATATAGCTCCATATAATATATGTTTTAAAAAGTCATGTGTGTGATTTCTCTCTACAGAGAATGTAGAAAAATAGAATCAATGGAAATAAGTGTAGTGCATAATTTAATGCTGCAAGTAGAGATAGAGATTGCATTCTTCATTTTCTAAAAATTTACCTTACCAGAATTTAGCAAACCTAGATTCAGTTAAGAAAAAAAACTATAATAAAAACAACCATGAATTGAAGTTGAGATTTATTCAGGCTTAGTTAAATCAATAAAATTATACCAAATGGGTAGCAACTCTGGATAATGAGATAAGTATTAATCCATACAGGTAACAAGTAGACAAATCATAGATTGCATTACACAAAGAAGACATCCCTAAATTTATTAAATTCTGGTATTTAAACAGTAATGTTTACTCTATATTTTTCTTGAACTAGATTTATATGTGCTTTCAAAATTGTAAAAAAAAAAAACCCCAACAACTAGATCAATATGGGTAATAAATCTTTTAATGCTTTTTAACCTTACAAGCTCTTTATGAGCTGAAGGATAATCAATAAACAGAGCAGAAAAACTGCTTGCAATTCATCTTTTAAGGCCATGTTATTCCATGACTTAATGCCAATAATGCTGAATACAAATGCCAAAACCAATTTTGTTTCTGAAAACCATTTTAAACAAGTAGAGAAAAATGAAATAATCACCTGTATTTATAAATATTCTATATTAGTTTTATTCACATATCTCCTATTTTAATCTGTTATTGTACACAAAGCAATAACTTAATTCTAGCTTTTTATTCTTTTATTAATAATCAGGATGATCTATAAAGCCTATAACCTATCAAGTGTAGTTTCAATTTATTAGATTTTGCAAATCATATCATCAGTGTATCTGATTAAATTATAAAAAGATTATTTTTCAGATTTAATAACAAATCACAGATAACAATAACAGAAAACCAATTTTACATTTTCTATCAGTTTAATAATATTCTAAAATTAAATTTTCCTATTATCTTTCTTTATAGTATTTAATATGAAATATGTAATGTTAAATCCTACAATATATCCTAGTCAAATAATATTTTAAATGCTTCCTCAGCTAATAATTCGGATAACACAGTTAAAATAATATATTGGATCATATAAATTGGAGAAGTTCATAAATGCTTCCAAAAATCATAAACTTTATACCATAAAGAAGTAGGTTGTGCAAGCAAAAGCAAACAAACAATCAAGATATGCTAGTAAATATGGGTCGTGTTCTGGAGGAAGAACTGTAGGAGGAATACACTTGACAAGTGAAATGATGCATCTCTTAGCACTGAGGAAAAGCATGATAGTACATAGGCCCAGGATCCTAGGAGAATACCTGTTAAATCCAATTTGATAACATGCATGCTAGCATTGGAAAGTGAACACGTGAATGCCAAAAAGTGAGCTCTAGAGACCTGTAGCTGAGCCTCTGCTAGTTATTCAGCTACCACTGTGCCCGACAGTGATAGAACTAGTCTACCAATGGCTGTTACTGGCTGTGAACCATACAGGCACCCTCCATAACCCTCAGAGAGACAACATGCAATATATTTTCCTCCATGATGTTGAAAGATGAAGCTTGCAAAGCCTAAAATCCCCCACATTACAAGTTTGAAAGTTTAAACTGTCAAATTTTGTAATTTGAACATCCAAAACTCCAGAAGAGGACAATTTCCGATATAAGAAAGTGTTACTATCACTGGGCTAGAATACACATTCTGTGCAAGGAATCCGTGTGTGGTTGGTGACACAAGAAATGAGGGGTAAACTACATTGTTATAGATTTCCATTCCTTTAAATGCAACAGCATGCCCCTCTAACAAGTCCTTCCCAAGACAACAAATGTAATTCAACATCACACTAAAGCGACTGGCACAACTATGTTCATCGCAGCACTGCTTACCATAGCCGAGATACAGAATCAACCCAGATCCTCTACCATTGGTGAGTGGATCAAGAAAATGTGTATATGTACACAATGAAATTCTGCACTTCTATCAGAAAGAATGGTATTGTACCATGCATAAGGAAATGAAAAAGTTGGAAAAAGTTATATTAACTGAACTAAGTCAGAGACAAAAAAATAGGTTTTATTTGTGGTAACTAAAATGTGCCTATAAATCCACAAGTAAACCCACTGGATGGTTAAAAATCATACACTGGGACATGGTAAATTATATAGGTCTCTAAACAGACACACAGTGAGATCAAAGGAAGATATTCATAGGAGCAGATCACAAAAGCTCAATATCTATGTGAATATGATCATGTAAAGTAATATATGGAATGGAAATGGTAAAATAAGAAATGGAAATAAGAGATTTTCATTGCTGTTGTTACTGTTTTTGTGATCTTTTCCTTTTTACTTGTTTGTTCGTTTTTCTGTCTTTGGGAGGGTGGTGGACACAGAAATGGTTGGACAAAGGGTGAATAAATATAGTGGTGATACTCACTAGACACCATGTGGAAAATGAACTATACAACTTGAGAGTGGTTATGGGAAGGAAAGAATGGAAGAGAAGGAAGGAAGGGGTGAAATGGCTCAAAAAGAAATGTACTCATTATCTGACTTATATAACTGTAGCCCCTCTGTTCACCACCTCTACAATAACAATTAAATGTATTTAAAACAATTAAATCAATGTTTTAAAAAAGAATTCAACAAACCCAGCATCCCCCTGGAGGAAACATGTAAATACAGAGATCCTTTCAGTTATACAAAACACAACCTGTAGAAGATTTGACATTGGCTATTTACTATCAAGCAAGATAAACTTCTTGAGAATTATTTAGCAGATATCTGAGAAATTCCTTCATGTTCATAGTACAAGTCCCACATCTGTCTGATCACCACAGCTTCATATCATTCATAAGATAGAAGAATGGTTGAGTAACTCTGCATGGAAGGTTTCAAGTCGACACTGAATGTCATGTCTTCCAAATTAAAAAACAATTTAGTCAAGTTTGAAAAATAAATAGAATATCATTGCTAGAATGTGCAAAGTAGTTACTGATTTTAGCCACTGGACTTATTGACTGGTCCTCCTTGCTTTCCATATATATATATATCTTATTACATTATATATGCTAGAGGCCTCTGAAGTTCTTTCATCTTTCACTGTCATTAGTGTTTTAGTGGTACATTAAAGAATGTTCTTTTATACTATTTAACCTTTGTCAAAATAAAATCAATCTGATAAAGATTACAGTGTGTTCTGTTGTTTACCTGTAAATTTTTTACATGTTAATACATGTGTTTTATAAAAATTGAGCTCTAATTTCCATCTTTCCTTAGGAAGTGGTGAGTTTACTTTTGCACGCAGCGGGAGCTCTCTGGGTGGGTGAGAACCCGGCCAGACACCAGCTGTAGCATCCTGCCCTCCCGCATCACAGCACCCTGGTCCGGGAATTTCTATCCACTTAGGATTTGTCTCCAGATTGACTTAGGGTTTTTCCCCATGAAATCTAAGAAATCTCTGTTTTATTTACTTTGAGTCAATTACCAGCAAGCAAATCCAAAATAAAACTGCATATTCAGTTTGGATGTTTGTTATTATAATTTTTGAAATGTAGCATCCTTGCCATATTCTGTGCTTCTTCATGCTCTGGACATTCAGTTTAATTATTTTGTGACTAATATGATAGTCTGAAGGAGGGAAGTCTTGGCCCACATTCACAGCTATTCTTGGCTAGTTTCAGATATCTAGCAAAGAAGATGAAAGACAAAAATGCTCATCCTTCCGCTCCTTTGCCATGTTGTATTTAGAGAAATCAGATGTTCATTTTAAACCTTATTAAAAGCTTCAAAGCATAGCCAAAAAATACCCACTTGATCTCAGGATTCTGCTATTTATCTCCATTTATGAATTGTATCCTTAAACTCAGTATTGGTAATCAAGCTGTAAATGGGAAACAGGTCCAAATATTTTATGATCTCATAACAAGTTTAACCAACTGTGCATGTGGGAAAGATGTCTTTGCTGCTTTCCCTTCTGGTCCCCTTGTCAGCCAACGCTGCCATGTGCCATGGAGTTGATGGTTTCAGAATTCAACAATATTTTTATTGGCAATGCGGAGGATAAAACACAGGGCCTCGCTTATGCTAAGCAAGCACACATTGTACTTTTAAAATCGATTTTATGCTACAAGATACTGGGAAGGAAACTTATGGATTTGCCTTATTTCTAAAATATTAGTGATTTCTGCTCAACAGAAATACTAATTACAAAGCTAGGTGCAGGTGGCTCATACCTGTAATCTTAGCTACTCAGGAAGCTGAGTTTGAGTTCAAAGCCAGCCTGGGCAGAAAATCTGTCAGACTCTTATCTCCAAAATCACCTGAAAACCGGAATGGTGCTATGGCTCAAAATGATAGCAAAAGGAGCAAAAGGAGCTTAGGGACAGAGCTCCAGCTCAAAACTCAAGCCTTATAACAGAAAGAGGGGGGGAGGAAGGAAGGAAGGAAGGAAGGAAGGAAGGAAGGAAGGAAGGAAGGAAGGAAGGAAGGAAGGAAGAAAGGAAGGAAGGAAGGAAGGAAGGAAGGAAGGAAAAAAGAAAAGAAAGAAAGAAAAAGAAAGAAAGAAAGAAAGGGAAAAAGAGAGAAAGAGAGAGAAATACTACTTATAGGACTACTGTCTCATTGAATGGGTAGATGAAATGAAGTTAATAATTCTAATAATAATGTTTGAATGACAAATTAATTTAAATATACAAACACAAATAAATGCAAATCTATTGTATTTTGTAAGAAGCAATGATATGAAAATGAAGACTGATTAAGTAAGATTATTCTTGTCTTATTATTCACATGGAGGATAGATTATTTAATCTAAAATAGTTTTCTCTCCCAGTTTTATTTTTAGACCTCCTCAAAGACATCTTCAAAGCTAATATATTTTGTACATTCATACAACTATACATATGAATACATATTTTTCAGATAACCTGAAATTTTATCATTTTACCCCAGCGATGCTTGTCAGTGATCAATTGGCAAGTTTTATTGTTGTTCTGGTCCTGGGACTTCAACTCAGGGCTTGGGCACTGTCCTTGAACTTTATTTATTTATTTATTTTCGTCTGTCTTGGGGCTTGAACTCTGGACCTGGGCGCTGTCCTTGAACTCTTCACTCAAAGCTAGCGCTCTACCACTTGAGCCACAGTACCACTTCCAGCTTTATCTGAGTAGTTTATTGGAGATAGAGTCTCACCAACTTTCCTACCCAGGATGGCTTTGAACCCCAACTCAGATCCCGGCCTCCTGAGTAGCTAGGATTACAGGTGTGAGCCACTGGTGCCTGGCATGTCCTTGAACTTATCTCAAGGCTAGTGCTCTACCACTTGAGCCATTGCTCTATTCTAGCCTTCAGCCTTATCTGCAATTAACAATTAGAAATAACAATATCACAGACTTTTCTGCCTGTGCTGGCTTCAGACTGACATCCTCAGATCCTAGCCTCCTGAGTAACCAGGATTAAAAGTGTGAGTCACCAGAGCTAGTGTCCTACGTCCATACACATAAAAACAATTCGTAGTGTTCTTAATCCTCATTGACTACTCAATAGTGTGCTACTCAGATAGACAAAATAATACAATGTTCTCTAGATATGATTACGTTTCAGTAATCATATCTTTATTTTTGTGACTTTTAATAATTTTCTCCTCTCAGAGCAAGGATAATTAAAAAAAAATCTAATTATGCTCTCCATAGATGGATGGACGTAAACTTCAGTAGAAGGCAAATCCATCTGCTTTTACTTTTCCGGTCTGGGAGCCAGCACAGCACACCTTTACTTCCAGCCTCTGTGGGCATTGGAAGAGGAGCTCTCTTGGTCTTTACCTGGGAGAGTGCTCCACACCTCGGACTCCGATGTTTATTCATGTGATTAGGGATAATGGCAATTCACTGAAGTTGATTAGCAATGTGTCTGTACACATAAGAACATTCATTAGCTATTTATTATAACCAATTCACTTTGCGAACTGAGTGAGGAGGATTAGGAGAGGGTGTTTATTCTAGGCTCTGAGACTTCAGAATCCAAAGTCATATGACTTCATAGCTAATCATCTGGGCCCTTGGTTTTTAAGCCTGAATTGCAAAAGAAAAGAAATAAACATTGCAGTTTGTGTATTGATATATTATTTCCTGTACTATGAGGATCTAGGAAACAATACCCAGAGTGTCACGCAGAATGCAAACTAAAGAGATAATCATATTGCCATATTGTCATTTGAGCTGAAATTTCACCTTCCCTAAGAACCCAAAGAGGTCAATTTGATCATTTTTGGCACTTCAGGTTAGGTGAGGGTGTGATGTTACTGATTATGTAGCCATATTTGCAGAGTGATTAGTGATTGGTAATTAGTGATTCATGATTAGTCATATTCATATTATTAATAGTTAAATGCTGCCATCATGGTAACAGCCATAGCGATGTCTAAGTCTCATAAAACCTCCAGTGAACCCTGTGGCTTCCAAGAGCATCTTTCTTGGGGTGGAGATTTTTCTCTACCTGATGCAGAAGAAGCAGCTCCCGGCTCACCCAGGAATCTTTTGGGGCCTGATGATCAGCACAGATCTCCCCATCTTTCGTAATGTCTGTGAGTCTGGAGTGAGGCACTGGGTGTCAGTGAACATGCCCGTAAGTGTGAACTGTGGCACCATGCTGGAAATGGTGCAGAAGGCATGCGAGTGCATTCACATGTGCAGACACATCTGAGAGCTGTGTCACATTTCATAGAAAGACCAAGCCGGACGGGTGTGGACGTGCTGGGCAGATGAACAGAGAAATGCTATGTGTGTTGCAGTTCATTTGAACTCAGCAGAACTTACTGTTTCTTATTTTAGACTCTGAATCTTCTCACTATGGATGTCTTATTGTTAGAATTATAATCAAATAGGAAGGGTGAGAAGTCATTCCAAGGCTTGACAATGGTCATTTATGATGTGTTCCCAGGAAGTCATTTTAGATGGCACTGGCCACACCCTTGCAACCCCGAGGGCCATCAGATATTGATTCCATAGAGTGGGGAAAATGAACCCAA
The DNA here is from genome assembly GCF_019054845.1 of Dipodomys spectabilis. NCBI lineage: Eukaryota > Metazoa > Chordata > Mammalia > Rodentia > Heteromyidae > Dipodomys > Dipodomys spectabilis. The sequence goes on from NW_024870846.1 coordinate 5,143,890, forward strand.
GGACGTCATCCACACTTGACACACATAGCATCGGAATGCAACCTTCATGCCCTGGTGTGAAATACAGGGAGAAAAATTCTTTCTATGTAAGAAGTGTGGACATGGACACCGAACTAACTCATCCATCACACTGGATTATTCTTATTTTATAGCACCCTAAATATACTCTTAATGCAATATAGGAAGCCTAATGTCCATTCATCAAGTTGTATTAGAATTGTCGCTGCCTATGATTGCATTATGCCAATACAATACAGCGCTTAATATAACTCTGTCAGAGTCCATACTGAACAGCAGCATTCATATCAGGAAAGTTTCAAATGCATTTCCTCACTGCTTGTGAATCTTTTATGTGCCAAGATGTAATAAGAGCTTGGGAACTATCCCTTGAGACTGAGGATTTTCCGTGAGGAACGTTTTAAATTTGTTATCCTTGACATTCTGGGAATAACCCATAGAGTCATGTTCCCATTTGAGCCTGAAAATCTACTTTAAGGGTTAACAACTGTAAACCTCATATAAGAAGAAACGATTCTACCTCTGGAAGAAAGTAGGCCATGCATTTATCTTCTCGGGTCTGTTTTCGTTCCCTACTTCCCACTGAATCTGGAATCCAGTTCAGAAGAGGAGATGGGAGTTCCACATATGGGAATCCAGTCTCCAATTGTGCTTGCTATGTGAAGGATCAAACATCACAGCCACTACTGCAGCTATATATAAAAAAAAAAAATGATACTTAGCCGGGCGCTAGTGGCTCATGCCTGTAATCCTAGCTACTCAGGAGGCTGAGATCTGAGGATAGTGGTTCAAAGCCAGCCCAGGCAGGAAAGTCTGTGAAACTCTTATCTCCAATAAACCACTCGAAATCCGGAAGTGGTGCTGTGGCTCAATTAGTAGAGCGCTTGCCTTGAGCTGAAGAGCTGAGGGACAGTGCCCAGGCCCAGAGTTCAAGCCCCACAACCGACTACATATATATATATATATATATATATATATATATATACACACACACACACATATATATATATGATACTTAATATCAAGAAGCCCATAGCTTTGTATGAAAAGTTATCAGCAAATACTCAGTCAGGAGACAAACATGATAGGGATTTAGGCATGCTTTCTTGCAAATGTGAAATGAGGCGATACAGAGACAACAGTCTGAATAGGAGGAAGCCATTCAGATGAGAGTTAAAAGCTAAATTTGTTTCCTGTTCTCACCCGCCATCTTGGGAAGTATAGATAGACAGGATGACAGCTAAAGTCTTCTCAGTTACTGATTTCACTAGGAACACCGTAGCTGATACCTAAACAAGGCTTATAAACAATTTTAAGTATCTAGTCAGATTATGCTAGATGGGTTAGAGTGATAAAAGCGGTATGAGAGAAACAACCAAGGATGTATGTATTAAAGTATTAGGATGAGCACTAAAACCTTCAACTTGCTCTTTGTGGTGCACACACACATACTGAGGTGTATGTTGTCAGAGTTTCCAACTATTAATCTATTGGCAACCAGTATATTGGCAATAAAGAAAGCAGAAAACAATAATGGGTAAAATTACACAGAATGTAGTAATAATGTAGTAATAATATGGCGATAATGTGGTAATAATGTGGTAATAATGTAGTAATAATGTGGGGAAAATGAAAAATAGGAAGTAAGAGGATGTCATAATACCTTTTGAGGTATTGATGACATTGCAATGTGCTGACAAGAGAAGAGGAAATTTAGCAAGTACATTCGAGTTGGGAACATTGATTTTTAGATCTAGTGAACACCGTAGATATTATTCAGAATCAACTTAATAGGTGAAGAATGTGGAAAATCACAGCACACATTTATGATTGAACTAGAACTTATTTTCTGATGTGAAATGGAAATCACATCTGTTTGAGAAGCAATGCTCTGCAAATGCTGCATTTCCCATGCAGGGTTAACATAAAGATTTCTCTAAAATAAGTACATAAAGTGCAAGAACCGGTGCCAATGTCACGGGCCTGCGAAGCTGCCAGAGCAGAGGAAAATCATCATATTTTACTTTTATCCTTTTCAATATTGGCCTGAGCTGAAAAGAGAGAAAAAAATTCTATTTATAGTCCCCATTGCTGTTGGTAAGAAAGACTTCTATTGAATTTTTGACACTTATTTAGATCAACACTTCATGTGGAGTAGTCTCTCTCTCTCTTTTTCTTTACATGGTCTACTGGGCAGAATGCCTTTTCTAATGTCAGGAAGCGTGATCTATCTAATCAGCTCTGCTTATGAAGAACATATTCAGTCACAGAGTAGAGAAATTTCTTCTGGTCAGATGCATGCTGGGAGTAGATGGTTTTCTGCATAGTTGATTCAGACAGAGCCCTCACAAGATGACTGAAGTAGTTACAAGAAGCATTCATCTTTATCTCTCTGCCTTTAAAACTAGAAACAGTTCCCTAAGAGAAAAAGACAAAGACTCAATCAGTATTTCCAGCAACCGTCTTGTGTGCCTGAGGTGCTTCTGATCATGTCATACATGTGTGCATAGGCTGGGATGTGTCTGTCAGAGGGAGGGGTTTGTTCAACTCCCAAATGGAGTTTGGAATTTGCATAACCTGACTTTTGAACAATTGAAGGAATATTCCATTCTGTCTTTAGCATGCATAAGTCATCCTGTTTGTGTTATACCACAGCTGTCCGTTGAATGTGGTCTTGCAATCTTAAATGAGTTGAATTTTGATATTTTCCAGCTCTGTTAATAAGAGGTGTCTGAGAGTTGAGGGGCTGTGCAATGTATTTCATAACATTTTCCCTGATCATAAGCTTTAAGCCAATTCTGTGTGGGTGCATGTGGGCATGTGTGGGTGCTCTGAGGAAAAGGCATATTTACTGGCATTACCATAGATACTTTTCCTTTCTTACATTGCTCTGCTTTTACTAGGTTCTATTCTTTCCTGAGGCTATTTATATTGGCTGTATTTTCTGTTTTATTTATGTTTTTCTGCCAGTGTTTCAAAACATGAATTGTTTTTTTAAGTATATAAATTCATGATTCCAAACACACATACACACATACACTCAAGTATGTACAACCAAATTTAATTATTCATCCTGGAAATTTTTCATACAATATTTATTGCAGCAAAAAGTTTATGAAAAACTTGCATGCCTATCTATAATTTATCCTTTCCTGAGTGTGTGTAAATTTGTAAGTATTCTCATATAGTCAAGGAAATTCATTGACTTTTCATGTTCTGCATTTTTCTCTCATGAAATGGTAAAGTCACTGATTTCTTTCAAATTATATCAATTTATTAAAAATAAGTAGCACAGTGTTATAAATATAATAATCTCCTATGGTATTAGTTATAAAAAGACCAACAAAGTGAATCAGGAGTGTACACAAACTAGAGTGTAAAGGAGAGAATGTTTGCAAACTAAATTATATAAGGAACCAGAAAACAATATACTAAAACATAGCAACAGAAAAAGGTCATGAATATTTCTCTTGAAGGTGCTTTAAAATGGCTGCCAGGTAGATGAAAGTATGCTCAACATCACTAATGAAGGACAATGCAAATCACATGATAGATAAAAACTCATATCTGCTAACATAACTATTTTCAGAAAGAGAAGAAACAACAAATATTCATAAGCAATTAGGAAAAAATTTAAATTCACACATCTAGAGGTTTGGTGGACATGAAAATTAACATAGTCATTATAGAAACTAAAAATAAAATTGCCAGTTGGCCCCTCTTCTGGGTTATACCTGAATTCTATAAAAACAGCACCATGTGTCCATGTCAGCATCTATGTTTATCTCATTATTCACAACAGCAAAGACACGCAGGAACAAGCTGAGCATCTCTCGACGATGAATGGAGGAGGATGGCATGCTGTAGACACCAAGGGAAGGTTACCCAGGTTTAAGAAGAACAGAGATCCTGTCACTTACAACCAGATGGAGAAGCCTAGAGGAAATGGCACGAAGTGAAGGAATCCAGGACCAAAAGCAAAAGCCACTTGTGGTCTTGCTTGCAGATGGAATCTATCACAAAAAGACAAACAAAAAGGCTAATACATAGAAACAGATTGTAAAACACTCATGTCATGGGTATTTATTGAAAATGGGAAGTGAAATGTCAGAGAACAAAGTTACAGGTTCACAGGAGAATTAAGTCAGAGAGCTAATTCACATCATTGAAAATATTGTTAATACAGTATGCTGTGCTTTGAAAATTTCCTGAAAACAAAATTTTAAATATTTTATATACAAAAGTAGTGTAAACTGTATGAAATTGTGTGATTGTCCATTTGTTTGACTGTAGTAATCATTTCAAAAGGTCTATGCATAACAAATATATGCTATATGGATTAAAATAATTTAAGAAGGTGAAAATTAAAAGCATTTTTGCCTTTATTTTCATAAAGGTTTAAAAATTATTAGAAATAATATATGAATGCAGAAAAGTTCAGTGATTCCTCCACAAATTAAACAGAATTATCAGATTCACAATGCCAATTTGGAGTATGTACTTAAAGAATCTGAAGCAGAGATTCAGGTATAATGGTATTCACACACACATTTCCCCTAACAGCCAAGTGGTAGAATTATCTTATATGATGATTCCAGAGAAATAAATAAATAAGTAAATAAATAAAGTACACATGTAGACTCACACACATACACACATTCACAGACAAGCACATACACACATACACACACATATACATGTACACAATGCACACACACACACACACACACACACACATATATATATATATATATATATATATATATATATATACACATATATATCCCCCCACACACATCTCCACATACCCACACATACCTATTCACACATAAACACAAATGCACACATATACACATATGCACATGCACAAGCATACATACACACAGAATGATGGTGATCCTCTAGAGTCAGTGATTAAAGATTACATCATCCCATTTACTAGCAAGTCTCCTGTAAGGAACATTGATCAGAAAGGTACAAGGTGTTAAAAATGGAATGAGAGATTTTACAAATGTGCAGCTTCTTTTGAAGGTGATGAATAAATCTAAAAACAAACCTAGGTCACAATGATACACTTAAAAAATAAAATGTCAAATCTATCTATCTATCTATCTATCTATCTATCTATCTATCTATCTATCTATCTATCTATCTATCTATCTATCTATCTATCTATCTATCCACTCAAGTCACAACTCCAGCTTGGCATTTTTTTGGTTATTTAGAGATGGAAGTCATACACTTTTCTTCCTAGGCCAGTTTTAAGCTGACCTCTGGATCCCAGACTCTGGGATAATACATAATTACAGGAATGAGACACAAGTGTCTGACTGCAGAATAACTTAAAAGCAAGGTACTGAAAACCAATACTTCTGTTTGAGTAATTATTTTATGATCAGCTTTTTAACCAGTTCAGTTAAATGGTATCCTTCATAAGCAGAATCAATAATACAATAATAAAACTAATTTGAATTGCTATTGTGCCTAGTTCTTTCTTTTTTTTGGGGGGGGGGGTCCTGTTGTGGGGTCTGAACTCTGGGCCTGGGAACTATCCCTCAGCTCTTCAGCTCAAGGCTAGTGCTCTACCACTTGAGCCACAGCGCCACTTCTGGCTTTTTTTCTTTTTGCTTATGTGGTGCTGAGGAATCGAACCCAGGGCCTCATTCATGCAAGGCAAGCGCTCTACCACTAAGCCACCTTCCCAGCCCTATTGTGCCTATTTCTGATTCACACAAGAATGGTGAATATATTCACTTGAATAGATGGTACTTATCTTATAGTTCCTAAATTTGGGTGTTGAGTAAAGAAGAGTAAGTGCATTAGACTCCATGAGATCCAGTTAATCAGCATTTAGTGATCAAATATCAGGACTGGCAACAGGATTTGTTGGTGGTTGAATGTGGATCACTGTGTATGCCCATGTTTATACAGCATAAACACACATGCTATTCATGCAGATCAAGAAGTATAGCTCTAGATACAAAATGAAATTTCATCACACAATAGAATTAGCTATGGGAGACATTTGCCACATAGCTAAATTCACCACTCATTACCTAGGTATGAGATCATTTAGAACTGATGTGGCTCCTAGAGCCCTTTGCTTTGCTTTAATTCCAAAGTAACCTAAAGCCACTGGTAACATTGCTCTATTATATGCATTTTGATCCTATGACTGGCCCCTTACACAACATTTATTCTGTAGTACATTTTGTTACTGGCCACACATTGCCTTTGGTGCCTACTTAAATTTCATGTTCTTATTACTTACATTATTTACTCTCGTCAAACTTCCATTTATTTCATAATAACTTACTCATTTTTCTAAAACACTAAAATTGAGAGTATTAAACTTGATGTCTTTTGGGCTTACCAGTTGAGATTGTTTCAGAATGCAGATGGAGAGCAATGAATGAATGATTTGTTGATAACTGGCATCATCTTTAAAGTGCACTTGAATACTTACTGAGAGACAAAACTAAACAGATTATGCATAAAGTCATAATTGTATCATAGTTGACTACATTTTTCTCTGTGTTAGAGACTAAAATCAGCTAATCAGGAAAATAAATGTGCCATCCCCGAAAAAGTCACATTCAATTATTCATTTAAAAATAAACATGCATTTAGACCTCTTCACACATTGTCATGGTTATTGAAAATGAAGGAGGGAAGGCAGGTTAATTGACAGTTGCAAATACCAGTAAAGAGTTAAGGGATTATGTACAATTTACAATAGCCATAGAATGTATCATTGATTAATATAATAATAGTATAATGTGTAACAAAGGTCATCTGAGGCAAATTTGGGATTCAAAACACAGAAATTGTAGAAAAATGTATGATAAAATGAAATTATTGTCAAGGTCACTAGACAGGGAAAGGATATGAATGTGATGATTGTTTCTATATAAATTTAGGTAAAATTTAATTTGTGTATACTCAACGGATTGGCAAAACTAAACAAAAATAGATTAATTTGCAGCAAGAAATCAACTTCTCTCTGTTTGAGATCTAAATGTGCTGAGCGTGACCTAAATGGCATTTCAGAAATGTGCTGCTACTGGTATAGAAATTAGAATTAAATTATCAGACAGGGCCAGGAAGTCGCTCAGTGGTAGAGTGCTTGCCTTGCATGCATGAGGCCCTGGGTTTGATTCCTCAGCACCACATAAGCAGAAAGAGCTGGAAGTGGCACTGTGGCTCATGTGGTAGAGCACTAACCTTGAGCTGAAGAGCTGAGGGACAGTGCCCCAGCCCAGAGTTCAGGCCCCAGGACCAGCAAAAAAAATAAAATAAATAAATAAATAAATAAAATCAGACAAGGCTGATTGTGACTTATTATCATGAACATTTAATTTTCACAATAAAGGGTATTTGAAAAGAAGGCTGTCATGTTTCTGTTTTGAGCTACTTCCGTTCTTCAATTCTTGGTCTTCTAGGAAAGGCTACATTGTTTTAAAATTAGCTGAACTCTGAGGGCAATATATACTTTTATCTGATTGTAGATTAGCAAGGAGGTGAATAAAATTTTAGATCTAGTTTAATACTCTATTCAATATGCCCCTTAGGAAAAATGTTCCAGAAAAGGAAAGATATTCTAAAGGATTTATATTTTGTAAACTGCTTCTCTTGATTTGTGTCTCTCCATAAAAAAAGAAAGAAAGAAATGGCACACAGTTGGATTGCTCTAAGACAGAACCTAAGAAGGCTGTCTTGGAATCAACACAAAAATCTCTATTCGGCTGATAGAATATTTTGGATCAATCAAGTCAATTTCAAAATAAGAATATCTGCTCATTACATTTAAAGACCCTTTGTTAAGTGTTCATCAGCAGGGTGTTGATGCACACAGGTCCCTAATCCCTGCAGGAAGATTCATAGCCATGCTGTGGAAGAGAATCGAGGAACCCTGGCTCCTTAGTATTATCCAGATGCATCTGAGAAGCTCACCAGCATTTCCATGATTTTTCTTTTTGTTTTAGGAGATTTCCAAGGCTATACAGGTTTATTGCTTCCTAACTCCAGCTCCTTCTCTAATCCCAAATTCATTAGATTACAAATCATTTTCTGACTGACCAATGCAGAAAATCAGGGAAGAATGTAGGGTTTTTATACTTAGCTATTTTCTCTTTATATTTTGCTCACTGAACAGATATTAAAAGCATGCCGGTGAGCACACTTCTGCTTAATATATGCTAATGACTGCTGTCTGGCCCAAAATGTGCTGCTCTTTCTTATAACGCTTTGTTACTGCTGGGAGGATTTTCTAGTTTCCTAGTTAATTATTATCCTCTTCTTGCCTTAATTTGGATTCTATCCTATCAGTCAACACCTTTTGCTGGCTTCCAGTACCTAGCATACTAGTCCACAGTTTTATTACCCATCCTGAAAAGATTTAGAAAGGAAATTAAGGACCATTTCTTTTCAAATTTGATTTTCATGCCTTGGAAAACATTTCAGAGAACATTAGGATTTCTAATATCTTATTATATTACCTTAAAAATTGGGAATTTAAGACAGAAGCTTAGAGTTTAAACTAAATGGAAGGATTGAATGTACTCTAAAAACCCAATGAGGATTGCCTAAACCTCAACCAATTTGAAACGGATGAATAGGAAATTCAGCATGAATAGAAAGCTATTCATTATTATTAGAAAGTTCTGTGTGATAAGCTTTGAATGTATATTTCAATATTTGCTAAAAATCTATCTAGATCTAAGATATATCTGTAGAAACCAAGAAGTATGAGGAAAAAAAAATGCTGTCTTCTTGTTTCTCCTATAATTATTCCTTATAGTGTTGTAGTCATGTTAAAAATGCATCAGACCCACAGACCCATGCTTGCTGAAAACATCAGGTATTAAGCCAATTTCTAAACCTTCTTCCTAAATCATTTAGTCCATTTATACATTTATGACTGACAGATTACATGTAATCTTTTTTTATTATTTTGAAAATACAGAGGGGTTACAATTACATGGGCAAGGTGAGTACATTTTTTATCAAGCATTGTTGACTCCATCTTTGTTTCCCCTTCCCATCCCTTCCCAACACCCCCCCCCCCACCAGCCAAAGTTGTAAAGTTCATTTTTCAACATAACGACTTGTACATCTCATTGTTGCAATGGGTCCATCTGTACCCCTATTTAAATGGTTTGTTTTTTCCCTTCCCCTCCACAAATTATACCAACATCAAATACAGTGAAAGCAGGGATTATACCATGGGGGAGGGACATACAAAGCAACAAAGAAATCATCTTATAAATATGTTAGAAACAATTGCAAAAAAAACAACATTGGAATACTTATCTTGGGGTTCATTTCACCTAACAGCAACTTATCTAGCCATTTCTGCTTGTCTCAGACATATACTAGTTATTGCAAATAAGGGAAACCATGGGACCTATGTTTCTTTGGGCCTGGCTTACTTCACTTCATATAATTTTTTCACAGCTCCATATTCTTCTGTGTCATCAGAGAAAGGAAGAAATAGGACACAATTGAACTCTTCCTGCACATCAGAGTAGTTCAATCTCTCTAACTACTGAAATTTAATGACTGAGTTCAAGCTTGAGCTTTAGGACTCTTTCCAGATCACTTTGGGAAGGCTGTGTTCTTCTGCAGAGGACAGAGTGCCTTCTCTATATTGCATCGTCTATCTAGTAGAGATCATTGCAATTGAAAACCACCAGCAGGCAGCTTGCCTTGGCTACACCCTTTTGGAAGTCATGTGAATGTAGTGTACTTAGAACACTATGTCATGATACTATACAATATATAACTCCATACTTATCAGAACCTGCATTCAAGATGTGTTTTAAGAGTGGGGGGCTGTCGTCAGGAGGGTAGTACATTTCTGGAATCTGCCTCAGGAGACAGAGGCAGGCCCTTCTTGGGGTTCAAAGGCAGCCTAGGTTACATGGAAGCTCTAGCTTCTCTCAAGAACAACAAACAAATACTATACCATAAAGATAACATAATATAAGTTCTCATTTAACACTAGCTAAAAACTTAATCCTAGCTAGGTGAACTAAATTCTTATTATTTACAAGTTACCTTCTAAGTGTTCCTATCCTGCCAGAAATTGCAAATACCTAGATAAATAAGTCATAAGGCTCAGTAAAAGTGTAGCTAGGGAGAAAGAAAGGAAACATAAATATTTTTTAATCGAGATGATACATGGAATCATACAGGCATATCTAATGTAAACCATTTATTTATGCAAAGGAGAAAACTTCCAAAATTGAAGTATCATTTCTCAGGAGCCTGGAAATGGAAAAGGATGTGCCAAGAAATGTGAAGATTGAGCTTTTGCTTACTTGTCATCTAGCTAGATGACATCTAGTTTCACAAATGATAGCGGAAACCATGAAATCAGACTCAAATCACAGACTAAGAAACATAAAATTCAGTGCAAAGCAAGTAGCCTGACACACATGTGTTGGCTTTTCTTGAACCTCTATCCTAGCAGAGCAATGCTGAGTGGACCCAGTTCATGAATGTCACCTGTTATGGATGATGATGTATTTTACAAGAGAAATCTTGCACTTTGGGCATCATGAGATTGTTTTTCTTTTTAAATTTTTAAATTTTATTTTAATGATACTGTGCAGAGGGTTTATAATTACATGAGTGAAGTAATGAGTATTTTTAATCTGAGCAGACACCATGTCTACCTTTAGCTCCAGAAGTAGAAGACATTTGCTTCAATCTATGGGTATAGATGCCCTTTACTCTGACACACACACACACACACACACACACACACACACACACACACACACTCCGTCTCTGAAGGCTATTTGTACAAGGATGACAAGGCTTTAAAAGATCTTTGGAAGGAGGCGTTCGGTGATTGTTAACAAGTTTTACAAACATGACTTGAGGTCTCAGAGAATTATATCCCTGTAAGTTGCAAGGAATTTGGATTTAGCAATCCTCAAACCAACTTAAGATAGAATAGAACTGTAGATACTCAGCATGTGGATATATTAAAGGTAGAGAAGCTGAGATGGTTTGGAGATTTCCAGGGAGATGAGAGGAGAAAATGCACTTTGCAGCCAATGCCCTTTTTTCTGTAGTACTGGAGATCAGGCTCAAGGTCTTGATGTTCTAGTCCAGCACTCTACCACTGAGCTATGCCAATAGCTTACAAGAAATAGATTTTATTGGAACCCCTCTATACATTACCTTGATGACAAAATTAAATAAAATTAAAATAAGTAAATATGAATTTAAAAAGAAATAGATTTCATTATAATTTTAAAACATGACAACATTGGGTACATATATGCATTGAAGATACAATTTTCATAGCACAGTTCATTTTTTGATAAAACACTGAGACATGAAAAAATGCTCTGAGAGCACAAATGTGAAGCTGAAAATATGGAAGTAGAAACCAGTAAGTTGACAGTATGGATTGTGTATACATCCTATCTTAAGACATATTATCCTAATGGGAAAAAACACAGGATGTCAAGAAGGAAGAATGCAAGTTTGACTTTTAGAGAAGCTGACTAGAAGTACTTGCCATTGACTTCCATCTAGTAAATATGTATTGCCATTTTTATATTGAGTGTTAATTATACTCTGTGGGAAAATAGGAAGGAAATGGTAAGGACAAGACAGATATCTTTAATTCTCTGTCCAGTTGGAAAGAGAGAAATGTGGAACAAACCTATGCCCGATACACAAGAAGTCACAGAGACGGCAGTTAGCACTGTGAGGCAGCCAGACAATCTTTGCCTGTTGTGAGCTAGCGTGAGAAGCAGTGACAGATTACAATGACAAACATAACCAGGTGGCATTTGTGAGTACTGGGGTCCAGGGGCCCCGCAAAAATGTAGAAGGAAGAGCACAGTTCCATAAGTCTGAAAGCGGGGTTGGTTCCATGTCTTAGCTATAGTGAATAATGTTGCAATAAACATAGTTGTGCTGGTAGCTTTAGTGTGGCCTTTTCCCATGCTACTGGAGTGGGAGGGTTAACATCGTGAAAATGGCAATAGTGCCAAAGACTATCTACAACTTCAATGTAATACCCATCAATATCCCAACCTCATTCTATAGTGAAATAGAAGAAGCAATCCAAAAATTCATATGAACAATAAAAGACCCGAATAGCAAAAAACGATCCTTAACAGAAAGAACAGTGCTGGAGGAATATCAATACCAAATTTCAAACTCTACTACAAAGCCATAGTAATCAAAACAGCTTGGTACTGGCACAAGGACAGACCTCAGGACCAATGGAATAGAACTGAAGACCCAAAAATGAACCCACAGATCTATAGCCATCTAATCTTTGATAAGGGAGCCAAAAAAAACAAAAAAGAATGGAAGAAAGGCAGCCTCTTCAGTAAATGGTGCTGGCAAAATTGGTTAATCACCTGTAGAAAACTAAAGCCAGATCCTTATATATCAACCTGCACCAGAATCAACTCCAAATGGATCAAAAACCTCAAAGTAAAAGCAGATTCCATGTGATTATATATATACATATATATATATTAATGATACTGTACAGAGGGGTTATATTTTCATGAGTAAGTTAATGAGTACATTTCCTATCAAGCATTATTACCCCCTCCTTTGTTTTTCCTTGTGATTTTATTTAAGAAGATGCTTCTGTAGTAATACTGTCAGATATGACTTTTTATGACTTTTTACTCATACCTTACAAGTACCAGAGGAAATTCACATAAAACTCTTCAGTAGAATCAAGAATCAAAACAGTGACTCCAAATAGCCGCCATGTTTAATGTAAAATTAGTTCTCTATTTCAGTACTATGCAAAAAAGACAAATAAGTTAGGCTACTCTCTGAAGACAGACACAATTCCTTAGGGTAGACATTTGAAAAAACTCATAGTGACTTACCAGATTAATGATTCCAAACTGCTTACATACATTGGCAATAATGAATATATCTTTGAAAAAGCTGCTTTCAAATGAAATTTAGACTGAGCATTAGATTTAATTTTCACCCAGAAGTCCACATACACATTTTTATTAAGATACTTTTAAAATGATTAAGATGCCATCACAAGACTATATCATAAATACTATTTTTCAGTAATGATTCTAAGTACATTAAACACTTTTCTCATCTATAATACATAGGACACTAGTGCATTGAAAAAATATTTCTATAGTTGCAAAACAAAAGCTACTTAATTTTGCTAGGTAATCAAATAAGTGGCTTTTAATTTGATGCAGCTATATCTCCAGTGAATATCCCACATTCCTGAGCAGCAAATGCTACCTTTTATCCTTTATCATTTTCTATATGAGCTGAGGGATTGTTCATTCAGATTCTTCTAATCCTCATAATACCTGGGCCATTATTACAAATCCTTGCTGTGCAGATAGCATGCGATTTCTTATGAATCTCATGAGTATTAAAGAAATCTTGTTAAATGAAAATGGAGGTATCACATCTTGCCTGGAATTTCATTTGCAATTCAATAGCTTAAGTGTTAACATAAAGAGAGGCCTCACTTGAAATGCACACTAGCAGATTTTTCCCCCTTCTATCTCTAGGTGCACTACATTAAGAAGAGTATCAGTCATTCGGTAGGCTACAACTAAGAAAATATTCCTTTGGACCTCCTTTTCTTAGGAAGAAAAAGACCAAACGAAGTACAGACTGAAGAGAGATGGAGACAAATGGATGGAGATGGAATTTCTAAGGGGTTACAAATTAGTTTACTGTGCAATAAAAATGTGGAATATTTTTGTTTGGAGTATAATATAGATCTGTGTGTCTATGTGTGTTTATGTGTGTGCTAAATGCGAAGCCTGTGCAGTTCTCAAAAACACAGACCTTCACAACATCCTCAAATCTTTCCGTTTGGAATTTGCCATTATTGGATTGTTTTAAACACCGAATTCTGTCATTCTGTTACAGTTTGACTTATAGCATGTATTGTATTCAGAAGTTTCATAAACTGCAAGGGAAAGCCAAGCTGACCCAGCTTCACTTGATGATAGCACTCATGCAGACATGCAGGAAAGAAAGATTACTGGCAAGTTACATGCAACTCTTCTGAATCTCTGAGTGAAGGATTATTTTAATGTATAATGTGTAGTGGATCATTTTCATAGCCATATATCTCTCATGGAGACTGAAATATCTATACTCCCTGCCTAGGAAATGATATAACTTAGTTTTTCAGTTCTGCTTAGAAGATATAAAGTACATTGCATTAATCTTCTTCAAAAGAGGCCAACTTGAAAAGCTTTAACATTACTAATTTTGATCCCTCTCGGATCAAGTTTAGTTCAGGGAAAGTCTCTTTATACCAGATACAGAAGGATTTAATTATTACCTGAGATATAGTCCTCTCCCTAATCTCTATCTGAGCTCCAAGAAGGAGAACTGCACCTCTGCAGACAAGCATCTAAGCAACCCCAGGACCTTAGCATACACAAAAGTGAATAAATCTCCTCAGAACTGTGTTTCCATATGTATGTGTATGTGGGTATGTATGTGTGAGTGTGTGTGTAAATAGGCCATATGACAAGGAGCCTAGAAGTATCCTAGAATGCATGTGACTCCAGCATTTTCTTCTTGTATTTATCCTTGCTCTATGATACTGCACGGGATTAGAGCAAACACCTGTCATCTTTCTACCACGGATGAAGAATCTGGCCCCAGGAAAGCGCTCAGAAATGCCAACAGTGATGGACCAAGGAGAGAGGAGCCAACTCACCACAATGGTCCAAGCTGGAATACGTTCTGTAACAGCCCTAGAGTAGAATTGTATTTTCATTTCTCGCCTAGAGTAAACAACCATGACTTCAAGCTTAAATAAATAAGTGACTGAAGACAAAAGTGAGAGGAAGTGAATCCTCCATGGACAAGAATTTCCAATAATAGAATTCTTCACCTACAAACAACACAGTTCTAACTCTCTTCTAGGGCTAAACAAAGCCTTCCTCCTTGTTCCAAAATGGAACCCAGTAGACTTTTTTGTAGATAATGCTGACAACCTATGCCTGGTTGACAAGATTAACTTTTAAAATAAACATGGTGTTCATTGCATGTTTCTTACAAGGTAGAACCCCGCTCTGTCATTTCTATCAATGAACAAGGAGAAAACTCGTGTAAATTACTTTCCTACAGTTTTTGGTGTTCTGTCTGCAGTACTTCTGATCGATTTCTTATGCTCGGCTGCGTGTGTCTGTTTCTTTTCTGTGTCCCTCTACCCACCTCCTTCAGGCTTTTGATGGATTAAGCCATTTTATCAGTCTTGAAGAAAATAAGCTCTTTCATTATCCCATTTAGCCTCTGCATTTTTTATTTTAACAAGTCATGCTTTCTAAATAAACTTTTAAGTTTTTTTTCTCTTAGTTTGTTTTACTTTTCTCTCAGGAAGAATAGAATGCTTTATGTTGAAAATTGTTTTTGTTATGAAAGCTATAATGATTCCTTCTAGTGCAATTTTCTATGTGTCTGTCATCCCATATAAACTGTCCTTTTATTCTGAGGGATTCATTTATTAGATTTCATAGATTTTTCTAATAAAGATTTCTCCATTTTGAGTTATAATTTGTGGAAATTTTGGACTATTTTCTTACTTTGCAGGATTCAACTCACAGAATATGATCGATCGCTTCACTTTTTAAATTTATTTAAAATGTACTGAATGCATGGAAATAAATCTATTTACCAATTTCTTTTAAAAATATAGATGGTATTACTAAAAATAAACTACTGCCCCTTCTAACTTTCTCTGTAACATGCAAAGGGATGAGCCTGCACTTCTTGATATTATGATTCATTTGAATGGTTTTAGGGAATGGTCAGGATGACTCCACTTGCTAGACTGCGGCCATCCTTCCCTCTGCTCCAGGGCTGCTGATACTAGAAGGAGTCACTTACATGTGGGCCTCTGACCTCCAATACCAGATGTGGGTTGGTGCAGAGACATTAAAGATGGATGTGTTGCAGGGAGCAGTCCTCTTGCAATTATGTGTTTAATCAAATGTAGTTGTAGCCATTCTAGACAGAGCTTCCTGGGAAATAGGGCAGGGTGAGGGGCATGAGTTCTGGCCTCTGCTCCCAGTGGTTCTCACAGGCACATTGTATGCTGTGGTTACAGGTGGGCTGGAAAAGCCCAGCCATCCTAGCAGTGGGTGGGAGAATTATTTCATGGAGAAAGAAAGAATGAGCTGTGCTGCTGAGGCTGGTAGGAAATAAGAAAAGGAAAACGGCTTGTAACAACCTACTAGAAAGTTTATCTATGAGGGAATGTGTTTTAGCCTCAATTTACTAGACTATTCTAAAACAACAGGAGGATCTAACAGAAAGAAGCAGGCTGCAACACCTAAAAAAAAGTCCAGATAACTTTGAAGTTTCGTTGAGATTCCAAGGAAGGAAAAACAACCACTTGTACTTGTACAGTGCTTTTATAAGACACAAAATATAGGGCACAGAGTGATTAAATATTAATATCCTTAGCTGGTGTTTCCAGAAGAATGTTTAATTATAAAGGAAGTACTGTGGGGTGGCACAGTTGGGGACATACTCAGGGAGACAAAACTATTTGGCAAGAATTAGGATACTTTTATCAGATGAGCAGAAAGGCTCAAAAGCGATGTACTATGACCATATGAGATGATGCTAAGGGAAATGAACCCCAAGATATGGACACAAGAGGTCTTTCTTTGTTGTTGCTGTTTTAAATGTACTATGTGATTCTTTTACCCTTTGTATGATTTTGCCCCTACGGTATATGCCCTCTTGTCACTGTACTTGATTTTGGTGCCCTGCATTTGAAGATACAT
This sequence comes from Dipodomys spectabilis, assembly GCF_019054845.1. NCBI lineage: Eukaryota > Metazoa > Chordata > Mammalia > Rodentia > Heteromyidae > Dipodomys > Dipodomys spectabilis. The sequence continues at coordinate 5,160,701 of NW_024870846.1, forward strand.
TTGTCTCATCTGGGGAGGGGAAGGGGATAACAAAACACTGAAACAAGGACACAGGATGACCCATTGCGTCAAGGATACCGCATGACAGTATGTTGGAAACGAACTTTACAACTTCAGGATGGGGTGGGGTGGGGTGGGGAGGTGGAAGGGAGGTGTGTGAGGGAAGGGACAGTGGGAGAACAACAGGGAACAGGGAACAAAGCGCGACAAGAAATGTACTCATTGCCTCACTCATGTAACTGTGACCCCTCCGTACAGCATCTTCACAATGAAATAAAATTTTAAAAAATGTATAGATACACACACACAAAAGAATTAGGATTCAGATTGTTGCACATGGTAATATGTGGGCCTTAACTGAACAAACATTTTTCGAAAAGATAATTTGAGTAATACACGAATACTCTTTAAAAGGACGCATTCGTTTCCATTGTGTAATGTCATCCTCGGGACTAACACCAATCCCAGCTGTACATAGAGAAGCTTGGACTTGAAGTACAAAGTACAGGGCACTGCAATTGCCAGAAAACACGTCTGGTTTATGGCCAGTGGTTCACTGTTCGTTATGAATGCTAAGTGCAAAGGATAGCTTTGAGAGCATCAGAAAGGCGATGTCTTCCTCAGCTGGATGATGACACTGGGAGAGCCCAGTGAGACCGATTCCTGGATGGAAACCTAGTCACACAGGGTCACCGTGATCTGCTGGGACCGTTGTCTGCATGTGGACATGCAGCCCTGGTCCACTGTTGGCTGACTCCGAGGAGGATGGAGTGACGCGTAATGGCGGTTGGATCTGCCGTTCTCTGAGCTCCATGAAATGACATCATTACATGGGCCTCAGGTCTCACCCATCTCTGTCATGGTCACTTGTGCTGCTAAACATCAAAAGTCCCCTTCACTGGTTCCATTGCACACACTAGAGGGTGCAGGTGGAAAAAAGAATATGTGACACAAGCCTTGGCTCTACCAAGCACACATAGGAGCAAGCATCAAACGGAACACTAAAAAATAGAATGTGTCATCAAAGTATCTTAACCACATGCTTGAGTCAAATGTGCAGATATACAAGAAATGTTACAGTCTTATTCACCTACCCTTTGTGTTAAGTGAAATAAGACAGAAAAAGATATGTGGAAATCTTTGTGAAAACTAAACCATCTGCTGCATAGAACATGATAGAATAATGGTCACCCAGGACTGAAGGAGGAAGAAGAAAAGAGGATGGGAAAAGGTGTGTAAGGGGAACAAACCCAGAGAGGAGGAATCAGTTCTAGTCTCTATAACACACTTGAAGTAGGACAGCTTACAATAATCTATGATGTATCTCAAGGTTATTAGAGGAATGCAAAACTTTCATCACACAGAAAAGGTAACAGTCGAAGAAATGGAAGCACAGATTACCTGGCTCAGTCATTTTGTGTGGCTCATGTGCACAAATCTGTCACGATGTGCCATGGAAGACCTGTGTGACAGATGTCATTTCTGAGGATGCACAACATGCTTCTGAAATCATGTCTCTGGCTTCTGCCCTTTCTCTAACCCCGGAGCTCAGAGCATGACTAGAGCAACATTGCTGGAGCTGCAGCAGGTGGGATGATCCCCTTTGGAGAAAGATGTTAGCTGTGTTCTCATTGCTCAGCTCCTTTAAGCCACTGCCTAAGTTGTATTAAATATTATCTATGGTTTTTTTTTCTGGAACCCACCTCAGTTACTTAATAAGCATATAATCTGAAATGAGAATTTTTTATAAAATGATCTCTCTCTCTCTCTATCTCTCTCTCTCTCTCTCTCTCACACACACACACATGTAAAATGGACAGCAAGAGCCACTTAAAAGCAAGAACTATTTGAAAAGATATTTATTCTTTTTTTCTCTAATGTCCCGAGCTCAAGGTCTCCTGTCTATCAGTAGATGTTTCACTATCTGGTACCATGACAACCACACTTTATTTATTAGTCAAAATAATAGATATTGGACTAAATACTGGTGAACACAAGAGTAAATTGATGCTTCAAACAGACACAATTCACATAAAATAAAAACAAGTCATAAAGAAAATGTCACATGGTGAAAATTTTATGGAGACAAAAAAACACATAAATCAGCCAAATTTAGGTAGGAGAATACATAAGGAAACACACTGATTCAATATAGTTGGAAACAGGGAAATAGAAAAAGCAAGGGACCATTGTCACCAATTCTAGAATTGGGTTGATTCTGGAGTGAAGACATGTGTGATCACAGACGCTTTATAGACAGCTGTTACAACGCCACGTGCAGACGCACAGCCAGGAGTGTTCACAACGACTGTTACAATGCCACGTGCAGACGCACAGCCCGGAAAGTGTTCACAACGACTGTTACAATGCCACGTGCAGACGCACAGCCAGGAGTGTTCACAACGACTGTTACAATGCCACGTGCAGACGCACAGCCCGGAAAGTGTTCACAACGACTGTTACAATGCCACATGCAGACGCACAGGCTGGAAAGTGTTCACAAGACTGTTACAATGCCACGTGCAGACGCACAGCAGGGAAAGTGTTCACAACGACTGTTACAATGCCACGTGCAGACGCACAGCAGGGAAAGTGTTCACAACGACTGTTACAATGCCACGTGCAGATGCACAGCCGGGAGTGTTCACAACGACTGTTACAATGCCACGTGCAGACGCACAGCAGGGAAAGTGTTCACAAGACTGTTACAATGCCACATGCAGACGCACAGGCCGGAAAGTGTTCACAACGACTGTTACAATGCCACGTGCAGACGCACAGCCGGGAGTGTTCACAACGACTGTTACAATGCCACGTGCAGACGCACCGCCGGGAGTGTTCACAACGACTGTTACAATGCCACGTGCAGACGCACAGCCGGGAGTGTTCACAAGACTGTTACAATGCCACGTGCAGACGCACAGCAGGGAAAGTGTTCACAACGACTGTTACAACGCCACGTGCAGACGCACAGCCGGGAGTGTTCACAACGACTGTTACAATGCCACATGCAGACGCACAGCCCGGAAAGTGTTCACAACGACTGTTACAATGCCACGTGCAGACGCACAGCAGGGAAAGTGTTCACAACGACTGTTACAATGCCACATGCAGACGCACAGCCCGGAAAGTGTTCACAACGACTGTTACAATGCCACATGCAGACGCACAGCCGGGAGTGTTCACAACGACTGTTACAATGCCACGTGCAGACGCACAGCCGGGAGTGTTCACAAGACTGTTACAATGCCACGTGCAGACGCACAGCCGGGAGTGTTCACAACGACTGTCTTATTCTTTATTTGTTACATACATTTCCATGTGTGTTAGTTCGTATGTTATAAACTAATACTGAATATCTGACAGTAACTTCCTAAGGAAAGATGACAAGTAGAAAAGAAACTTAGAAATATGAAAAAAGGAAGTAAAGAAAGATGGGAGGAAAAAAATGACATTTCTTGCTGCTCAGTGTCTTCTCATTAATGTGTATGTGTGTGTGTGCGTGTGTGTGTGTGTGCATGTGTGTGTGTGTGTGTGTGTGTGTGTGTGTGTGTGTGTGTGCCCTTCTAGGACAAAAAGTATTTCTACTTTCAAGAAATATTTTGTGCTCTTAGCAAAATTTCTGGAAGACTTGCTAAACTTTTTACTTTTTATAAATCTCACAAATATATTTCTGACAAATTTGAAAAAAGAGATTTTCCTTTCACTTGTGGCTGTAACTAGACATATTTTCAACATCTCTATCATGGTTTTAAACTGCCTTGTACATTTATCATTTATGATTACAGTAACTCAAGTAAAAATCTCTGCAAATATAAAACATTATTTCTGTGAACAGAACAATTATACTATGCATAAAACATAAAGCAAAATCATATTAATTAATATGGTATGTCATAATAACATGGATACTTAGGTATCATCTATAAACTGTAAAAGACCAAGTGATTTCTAGTCAGTTTTTGCTGAATTTGATGATTTTTCTAGACATAAACCTCATTTAGATTGGCCAAATTCTAATGCTTTTCTCATCACTCAACATAGGTTTTAATGATTAATCAATAATTAATAAATACTATATTCTAAACAAAAAGTAAAAACAATTCAGTTCTTATTTTCAGTATCCCATGGAAAAGCCATAACAAGTAATGTATTGTTGTAGTCGGAAATCTAGGTCTGTCTAGTTCAAAAGCTGACCTTTCCTACCATGACTGTGGTAGTTGAAGTGGGTGGTGATGATAACTCAGTTTTTCTTTATTATTGGAATGACAAAGTAAAACGAATATCACTCCTCCATCACTGTGGACCACTAAGTATAATGGAGAATAACTGAGTAAAATGAGTGCCTCTCATCTATCCATTGTGGACCATTAAGTAAAATGAGGATGACTAAGAACAATGAGCTACCATTCAAACATCCACTGTGGGTAATAAAGTAAAATACCAAATGACTAAGTGAAATGCATTACAATGCAGCCATCCATTATGTAGTACCTTTAAGTAAAATGAGGAATGAGTAACTAAAATGAGTACCCCTTGCTCATTCTCTGTGGAACACATCAGAGTAGTGAAAAAAATAAAATCAAAGAACATCAAGAAGCACTGATACTTATGGATGTTTGATTAGGGGAAACCACATTTTGCTAAAAAAAAATGATACATACAAAATATTTACAGCAATTTTCTATGAACATGAGATATTTGGAAATAGAAAAGATAATCTCAAATAATTGATAATCAGGAAGACATACAATCAACACAACACTAGTGTTTTACAGTACAAAAATGGAATGTTCTGAATCCCCATTCTCTTCATGTTTTGTTCCTTCCTTCTTCCCCCCACCTTCCTCCCTCTTTTCCTCCCTCTTACCCTCTCTCTGATTCTTCTTTCTTCCTCTCCCTTCCTCCTTTATTTCCCCCTCCTTCCATTTCTTGCTCTCTCTCTCCTTTTTTTTTGGAGTACAATAATAAAAAACAAGAATAAAGCCACTGAGGTTGTCACAGATCTGAGTAGAATTACAAATGTAGCTAATGGCTGCTCTTTGAGCTTCTACAGGAATTACCACCACGGCATTGTATCACAGAAGGACACTGCTATTGGAGAGAATTTTTGAGCATATTTTAGTCAGGAAAAAAATCGTAGCTCACAGGCAATGTTTCAACATCAAGAAATGTTCAGGAGGAAAAGATGAACTAACAATAGGAGGATAACACAGTTCTGAGTTAGAACTGAGTAGATTAAGGTTTAGATAAAAGTAAATCATAAATACAAAGGGGGCATGCCAGCAGCCTCTCCGTCACGGAGTCTAGGAAGGAACACATTATGGATCAACTGGACTGGGCTAAGGGATGCCCAGTTATCTGGTAAGGTGTTGTTTCCGAGTGTGTCTCTTTGGTGGTTTATGAAGAGATTAGCCTTTGAGCCTGTAGTCTGAATAAAGAAGATCAGTGTGGCCAGCATGACAGCCAAACCCTTGAGGGCCAATAGAAGAGAAAAAAAATGGAGTTACTTCATGGCTTTCATTTTCTGTAAGTTAAGTGCTTAGTAATTTACTTTTCATTCTTTTATCAACTCTGTATGGCTCAATGTTGTCTTGGTTTAGCTGGCTCCTGTATCTTGTGAACATGTATCCTGTGAACATTTCCCCCTTCACTTCAGACCAATCAAATTAATTTCCAAGCATAAGTGAATATCCCTTGATTATATTGTGTTCTTCTCTATTCTGAGACCAATGTTCAGGCATTTCTCCAAAGAGTCCTGGTCAAAACATTTTTAATCTTATAGAAACCAGATAATGGGAAATGGCATGTAACTCAAAGTCAATGTAGTAGAGAGGTAGTCTTGAGTGAAAAAGCTCAGGGACAGTGTCCAGGCCCCACGAACCACAGAAAATAAAATAAAAATAAAAAATCCGATGAGGGTGAGTGACTAAAGGGCTGGTATTGGTCAAGATGTGTTGTACTCACAAACTAGCCTGTAGAATCGAAAAGCACCTTTGTCCAAGTACTTCAATACACTAAGAAAAAATTAGAAAGAAAATGTAGAGTTAGTCACAGATTGTGATAAGCAAGCTTTTATTATCTTTATGTAGTTGTATAAAGGAATTAGATTTAACAAGCATTTTATGAACACGGTGGATCTTGATCAGTGTCATTCCGTCCATCATTTCCACCATCACCCCCCCACTCATCTCCTCACTCTTCTCCATTTTATGCAATTGAATTTTACTCATCCAGTAGAAAGAATTTGCAAAGAGACGGAAAGACTTGGAGAAATTATGTTAAGAGAGACAAAGGATACATATTTTCCCTTTTATGTGGCAGCTGCATTTAGATTATAAACTTATATGACATATATTTGGTGGTATGCAACTTCATGAAATGTATTAATTGAAATATAGTAGGTTCAAGAAAATACTCAAATAGTGTAATTCAGTAGAAAGACAAAGTCCAAATTCCACAAAATAAACACCAGGAAATGGATACTTAAATGGGGTTGCGTGAAGGGGAAAGTGGTAGAAAAAGGAAGAGAAGGGATGGGGAATGCAGTCAAGAATTCAATGTATATCCTCAAAATGAAGAATAATCAACAATTCTTGAGAGACCCACTTTAACAACTAATCAAGTCTTGCTCCTAGTTTTATCCATCACTGTTCATAAAGAGCAAGTGAATTCTTTAATATGCAATAAAAATTTCAGAACATTATATGTCTTGAGAACTCATTTAAAAAATCTAACAGTTTTGACAATTTCATTTTTAAGGAAATAAAGCAAGTTCCAAAAGCATGATGAGGCCAACACCATCCCAATTATCCCAAATATCAGTTTCTGTTTAAGGATAGTTTCGTATCATTTTTATCACTAAAACCTACCATCAAACCATACTGAATAAGCATTCCTTTCATGATCACATTTGGTGTAGTGATTCAGATCAAGAGGAAAGTCATCATTTGTGTGCAGTTGCAATCGCGCAATGAGCCAGGACTTCTCTTTCACTTCAGATTTTTGGAGACATCACAAGAAGGCTTTCAATTAGGAGAAATCAGTTTACACCTCTCAAAGACCCCATTCCAATTTATTTTAATTGATAACTAAAAACCACACTGATTTATCCAGTCTCACCCACTGTCAGTTATAAGTGCATCTATAATCGTGAATTATCAAATCGGAGTAAGATCTTCTCTATTTATCGTTTCCTCCTAGTGAGAACATGTCAGATCCTCGTGGCACTGTGTGTAAAACAAAGCTGAGTTGTCTCACTTCGTTTCAGGGTCACAGATTTAGTTAGGGGAAGAAGCTCAGAAACTTCCTAGCATGAACTAACAGTGCTCTGGAGTCCTCTCCGTAGCTGGCTGTGTCTTTATGTACTACAGGGTTGACAGTAACAGCTCTGACCTGCAGATGTTGGCAGATGGGAACTAGCCACACAGTGCTGTGGCGGGGGATGGGGGGGTAAGGGGGTGGCATCTCCCGCTGGGCTGCCTGAAGGCTGTCTCTGGTAAGGCAGAGCATGCACTCTCCCTTTCCTGGTGAAGCACCTTCACCTTTAGAAGATGTGAGTGTTGTAGAAAACCTACATCCTAATTATGAGAAAGGAACTCAGTGTGCTGGGCAGGCAGCCTTGACTTTCCATAGGTGCCAACATCTAACTCAGCAAGAGATGGAGGGAAAAAGGAAATGCGCTGCATACACGCCCTTTACAAGAGCAGTGCCCTTCTTCTTTTACAGGAGTCTTGTCATTTGCAACAAGGAAAACCAACAGAACATTATGTTAAGTAAAATAGGCCAGACAGAAAAGGCCAAACGCACTATGATATCACCTACATGGGAGGAACAAAGCAGTTGAACTCGGGACAGCAGAAGAGCTGACTTTGACAACCATCTGTAGAGATAGAAAACATAGACTTTTTTTTTGGTCAGGATGAATAACTTCAAAGTTACTGTGATATGGCATAAAAACTACCGAAACCTAGTTTTCAAATTTTTTAAAGTTGCTGAGTAAATAAGTGACCTCAATGCCCCAACATGAAAAAAGCCACTCAAAATTACATATGTCTGCTATTTTATATACAAATAAAAGTATCTGTACTATCCCTATAAGCAGCGATACTCACTGGACATTATGCTGGAAATGAACTTCACAACGTGGCAGGGGGAGGGGTCCTGGAGACAGTCTGAGAAAATGAGGGAAGGAATGACACTGTTCAAAAAGAAATGAACTCATGCCTTACTTCTGTAGCTGTAACCACCATGTACACCACCTTTACAATAAAATCACACACACACACTTAGGAAACCCCATCAAAATTCTGTAATCAATGTTTACCTGAAACAAAGGCACAGGCCTTTCTTTAAATAGCTGAGTCCAGGTTACACATGAGAAAATACCTCAAATATGGACATTTTTTAAACCATGATCAGTTGCATGATTTTTTTGTTATCTCAGGAAGACTATCGTGAAGAACATGGGTTTATTATTATTGATTCCCCTTTCCTTAGCCTGTTATTCTTGGAACAAGTGTTGCCTGTGGTCTCAGTTCAGGTGGTGGAAGGCAGACCGCCTGGACATGGTCTGGCACTAAAGAGCTGTTTCGAATTCTGGGCCAGAAGAGAAGTGTGAGCATCTTCTCACCTACTACCTACTCACCTTCTTCTGACCCATTTGTTTTTGTTTTTTCGTTGGTCGTGGGTCTTGAACTCTGGGCCTGGGTGCTGTCCCTCAGCTCTTCAGCTCATGATGAGTACTCTACTACTACAGCACCACTTCTGGTTTTCTGAGTAATTTACTGGAGATAAGAGTCTCATGGACGTCCCTGCCCGGGCTGGCTTTGAACCATGATCCTTAGATCTTAGCCTCCTGAGTAGCTAGGATTACAGTTATGAGCCACCAGTGTCTGGCCCCATCTTGTTTATTTTTACATGAATTTACCTATATTGAACATCCCCTAATTCCAACATAAGGAAAAATCTGCAGGCATTAGTTTTCTCATCTTCAAAAAAATTGTGAACATATAATGTTTAATTGCTGTATTGTGAAAAGAATATGGCCCTGGCTAGTTCATGAGAGTAATCAGACGAATTTGGAAGGAGTTCAGATAAAATGTTTTGAGAACTTAAGTGAATATTTTAGGAAACTGTTTAACATTTATAAATGGTGAGATTTAACATTTGACACAATAACTCGGTGTTTATTTTTATAAGTTGTTTTCCATGCTGATGAAACCGGTAAATGCTATGATATAGAACACGGTGACTTCTGCTTAGCTGATTTAGAATCACGTTTTTGTTTTCACTACCAGGAATGGAAATCATGTCCTTATAAAGAAAGCCATCTGCCATTCTGTCTCCAGTTCTGAAAATTGAGATATTAATTGTTTCAACTTGGGGTAGACAAACATTCAGTACTCAAATCTCAAAGGCTGTACATGACAAGTTATTCTTTGCAAATAAATATATTAACAGAACACCAGACCACTAGACGTCCATTGCCACCACTGCTTAAAGAAAAATAGTTACTAGATTTAATATGTATAATTTTTGGCATACATGTTCTGATAATTTTCAATCAGTGCAGGGTGTTTCATTTATACCTATCAGTACATTTGGCCACCATTTCTGCACTGATGAACCTTTATTTATATTTATTTTTATTATCTTTGATTGTACAAAGGAATTGTAGTTTAACAAAGCAGTTCATGAATACCTTAACCAATGCCACTCTTTTCAACATTATCACCTGCTTCTTCCCTCACACTTCCTAATTTTGTAATATATACATTGGACTTTTTTTTTTCTTAACTGCTTTCTTCCCCGGTTCTCCTCTTTATCCATCCAGCCCTTGACCCCACCCCACGTCTTCCATGTACCAGATTCTTGGTGTTTATTTTGTTGAACTTTGCCTTTGCCTTTTAATTCCTCATTCTATAGTGTGATGTTACGTAAAATTGTTCAGGAAATAGTCTTCTCTTTGGTATTTTGCTTATGTGGAAGAATCCCTAGAAGATAAGCTTCTAAAAGTAGTATATCTGGCTCAAAAAGTATGTCCATTTGATAAATAATAAGCTTTGCCTGTTTTTCTTAATAAAGTTATTATTATTGAAGTCCCCAAGAATAGTATAGAAAGTTAGATAAATATCCTACGTGTGAGCTGTTAACTTAATGATTTCATAGTTTTTACTAATATGACTATGGGAATGGAATTTTATTGTATTTTCTCTTGAAATTTCTTATCAGAAAATATCCATTTTACTTAATATAATTTTTCCAAGTCTTTCAATTTCCTAACAAATGGGCAATGTCATTCTTTCTGATGAAGGCATAGAACTCCATTGTGTATATATACCACATTTTCTTGATCCATTCATCTACTGAGGGGCATCTGGGTTGGTTCCAGATCTTAGCTATGGTAAATAATGCTGCAATAAACATAGTTGTGCTGGCAGCTTTAGTATGGTCTTGTTTGTGATCATTTGGGTAAATGCCCCCAAAGAAAAATAGATCCCATGGTTTCCCTTATTTGCAATAACCAGTATATGTCTGAGACAAGCAGAAAAGGTCAGATAAGTTGCTGTTAGGTGAAATGAACCCCAAGATAAGTATTCCAATTATTTTTCTTTCATGCGATTGCTTCTAACATATTTATAAGATGATTTATTGTTGCTTTGTATGTCCCTCCCCCACGGTATAACCCCTGCTTTCACTGTATTTGATGTTGGTATAATTTGTGGAGGGGAAGGGGAAAAACAAATCCTTTAAATAGGGATATGGTGGACCCATTGCAACAATGAGATGTACAAGTTGTTATGTTGAAAAATGAACTTTACAACTTTTTTGGGGGGGAGGTAGGGAGGAAGGAGGGAAGATGGGAAGGGATGGGAAGGGGAAACAAAGGAGTAGGCAACAATGCTTGATAAGAAATGTATACATTATCTTGCCCATGTAATTGTAACCCCTCTAGACAATATTTTCACAAGAAAAAAGAAAATATCCATTTTAAATTACAGTTTTCTCTTGGTGAAGTATTTTAGCCTTAGTATTTCTGAGTGAAGACAATGTTTTCCTTTCTTAATAGAAATATGTTTTTAAAAAAACAACAGCTTGGCTCTGATGTTTTCTCTGTCTTGGAAACTCTTCAGGTACTAAGCTAGGAAAATTGTATGGCTTAGTTTCTTTTCTCCCCATAATCTCAACCTGACTGACTATTGTTGAAAGTCTAACATCTATTGCTTGATGTGCTTTTCTCAATTGTATCATTTAATATGAGAGGCAAAATCCTATCTCCTCTCCTCAGTCTCAGGGAGCAGCTAAAGGTTCTTACACCATTAGTCATTTTCCATTAAAAAGCTACAAGTCCTGAGGAATGTGGTATAAGAGGCTGTGACCCTTATAGAGCATTTTTACTTTTCATTTTTATTTTTTCATCTTTATTTTTCGCTTGAAAGCATGCAATAAATTGAATTTCAGATCATCTTATTAGATAACAAAAAATTTGAGACTTCTAACTAAAGCATAGTGATGAGCATGGTCTTCATACTTTTTAACATATGTGAAATTTGTAATCATTACTATGTTATAAATTTCACCATTAATAATACACTTAGTGTTCTCTCCATGATAAGAGAATAAGGTAGGTGATGTGAGTGGTCAAAGATCTAAGGTTATAATTCTCATGCTAAACTCATCAACTGTTTATGTTGTCTACCTATTCAAAGATAAATAATAAATATATTACTAATTACCTTTTTAAAAATACATAAAACAGAATCACTGCTCTCCATTTACAAAGTTCAGTTGCGTGTAATATATAATTTTTTTCTCCCTATAAAACACACATTGCAGTGTTGGAATTATTGTTATTATCTTTTAAGTTATGATAATTCTTAAGTTTAGAAATGAGAAAGTTAACATAAATATTTGGCTATGGTACATTAATAATCCTAATATTTGCTCAATTATTACCCTGAGATCCCTTCAAAAATTAATTTTTAAATTAGCGTTAGCAGATCTTAGGGGGTGTATTTTCTTTTTGCTGAAAAACAAATAGTACATCATTTATACCAAGATATTTCCTAAGCTCCCTGCCAGGGAATCTTTCAAGTAGGTATTCTTTCTCCTGTCCCTGTCTCTTGTGTAATTTGTCTTCACCTTCCACTCCTCACAGACATTATTTCAGAAGAAAATGGAAAGAAATGCCTAGTAAAGCTCAATGGGAACTAACTCATTTAATAGTGACTGTACATCTGTTTTTGAACTAACATGTGTAGTAGCTTTCTATCTTTTATTGAGGTATTATACTATACAACTCCTTCATGTCACTGAACTATGTGTGCGTTTCTGCAGAGCTTGAACTTAGTCATACTTAGAGATCATTAATTCTCAGCTCATTTACAAACCATCTCTACATTAATTGTACATTTTGGGGAGTTATATATGCTTCGTCAGTCTTATCTTCCTGATTTAGAGCAGCTTTGAATTACATCTTCACTCATTTATGAAGTTCAAGAATGTGAATTTCTAAACTCTCTCTAAACAAAGTCTGCATGATTAAATATATTCATTTTGTTTTTTGTTTTATTTTTTGGCTGGTCATGGGGCTTGAATTCTGTGCTTGGGCACTGTCCCTCAGCTCTTCAACTCAAGGCTAGTGCTCTACCACTTGAGCCACAGCATCACTTCTGGCTTTTTCTGGTTTTATGTGGTGCTGAGGAATTGAAGCCAGGGCCTCATGCATGCGAGGCAAGGCTCTACCACTGAGCCATCTTCCCAGTCCCATATATTCACTTTAATTATATGTCATGTTATAAAATTCATTTTTAATTTTCTCTGGCATTATTTTGAATTTATAACCGATATACTTGAAGATAGATTCTTTTATATTAGAAGAAAAGGCTTATTCTCAAAGTCCACATTTCTTGTTTTTAACTGAAGAAAGTACTTTCCCAAATTGAATAGCAGATAAATTTGTAATGGACCAAAGAAAGTTGATGACTGATATGCAAGTTTTGATAAACTTGTAGTGTTGTACTCTATTTTCCCAGAATAAAGAATGTGTACTACAGATAATGTTCGTCCTATGCGAAGACTTTAAATGCCACTACAGTGTAATCTGAACACTTGGAAAACACACACACAAAAAATTATAGCAGTTTCATTTCCTTAGTTTGAGATCATTTGAATCATTTAACATTTTTTGAGTATTTGTCAACCTGCGTGTTTTGTTCAATAGCATATTTCAGTAGTACAAAAATTAGTTCCTGGTAATTGTAGTGTTTCTATTACCAAAAAACAAGTTTTACTTTCATTTAATGATGAAATTATGTTCATTTGCTGTATGTCATAGTTGTCTAACAGAAAATATATGTATATGGGATTTGGGTTCAGCAAGTCACTTGTAAAGTTATACAAGCTTAAGGTTTCTTTTGAAATCTTAAAAACACTGTTAAAAATTTTCTAATTGCATGCACCTTCCCTTTCAAATCAAGCAATAATTGGTGATGAAATGATCATATTTGATTGTCACACTTGCATGATGTCATTCTGCCCAAAGAAATTCATTTTAAATCTTTTAGAAATTATATTTACTTACCTGAAATATTGGACACATGACAACATGTAGAAACCATGATTTTTCATAGTGCCTGGATAGTCAACACTTTAACTGTGGATCTGGATTTTTGACAGCCAAATTATTTCTACAAAATCTCCTCACGTTAAGCAGGCCTGTGATGATGAATCTATTTATCTGCCTATCACCATGCCAGCTCTCATTCCATTGGGTGCACGCCAGCGGCTCCCGACTCTGAATGACTGTGCCAGTCACTTACTGAATGATTTTGAAACTCAAATGGCAATCAAGCAGAGATCAGGAGAGGGTTCTCACGAACTTCCGGGGGAACTGTTACAGGCACTTCCTGTCCTGTGTGCAGTCTTCTTGTGCTTACTTCAGCCTTTTCTGGTTTTACGAAACCTGTTGTATTCTACTCAAGCATCTGCAGGCAACTGGATATTCATCCTTCAAATTCTACAAAAACTCATTGCTTCAAAACTAGCTGGCCCCATCTAGTCTAGTTTGTTACTTTCTTTAATATTTTGGGTTCTGTCTTATGTTCTCACACAGGAATACGTTGAATTATAGGCAGGTGACTTGCTTTTCTGAAGTTTTATCTAACCTACTTTGGCCTTCCATTTTTCAACCTTTGAAATAGACATCATCTTTTGGGAGGAGTTGATTTGAGTTCATGGGCTAATGACTTGAATTATTTTTTTTTCTTTTTCTCTCTTCTTTTCCCACTGCTGAGGTCTGAACTCTGTTGGCTTGCTTTGTTCTACTGACTCTCTTTCATGGAGCCATATCAGAGGCTTTCAGTTGGTTACTTGGAGATGGAGCTCTTTAAAAAAATATTGTAAAGATGCTGTAGAGAGAGCTAAGAGTTACATGAGTAAGGTAATGAGTACATTTCTTTGCTTTCTTTCTCTTTTTGGTCAGACTTGGGGCTTGAACTCTGGGCCTGGGTGATGTCCCTCAGCTCTGAGGTTCAGTTCAAGGTGAGCGCTCTACCACTTGAGCTGCAGCACCACTTCCGGCTTTCTGGTGGTTTTTATTGGAGATAAGAGTTTCATGGACTTTCCTGCCCAGGCTGGTTTTGAACACCATTCTCAGATCTCAGCCTCCTGAATGTCTAGGATTATGGGCATGAGCCATCAGCACCTGACTAGCTGGAGCTCTATAGAATGTTCTTTGAAGGCTGGCCTTAAAGCCAATCCTTTGGGTCTCCACCCACTGACTTGTTAGGATTACAAGTGTGGGCCATGGGCCCATGTGAAACCATTTTGATCATAAGCAAGCAGTAACTATTGCAGTAGAAAGGATATGTGCACCCTTGTGTGCAAAGAAAATGTGCACACTTATGTATTTTAAGTAGTTTTATTGCATTAAAGAACTATATAAAACATTTTCATTTGAAAAAAAGATCTGACCTTTATCCTGTTAAATGAAAGAATATAAATTTAATTAAAATATGTAAGGTCTGAACTGTCATTGGATTTCAACAGGGGAAGCAAAATTTTACCATTATCAAATGTTCTGTTTTGGTCCTGTGGCCGTGAGTGTTGTGAATATGTGGTAAGACGTTGGAAATAAGAGCGCTAGGCATGCTGTATGAGTTCTAATTTTGGGATCTCCTCTAGCTTATAAAATTTACAATAAAGCTTGTAATGCGTACTACTATTAGGTACAGACAATTAATGTGGTTTGGTTTCCTCTTGACTAAAAGTAAAATATTTTTTAAAACAATTTATATGTTGTTATATTATACTGTTGTATTATTGGCTGTTCATTAAATTAATATGAACTCTAGATATAACATTTTCAACTACTGTTTCATGTTAATTTCGGATACAAAAGTCCTTCTTACTTTTGTATGTTTCTCTGCAGCCAATTATCCTCTAGGAAGTGCACCTGTACTCAGTACCTGCCCTTGCTGTAAGAGGCGAGAAGCACCAGCTACCGGATGACTTTCTTTGATGACTTATGAAAAAGAGCTTTCTTATCATTTAAAATTTATTTCCCTCCTTGGTGACATCCTGCAGAATGCAACACATAAAATGCCAGGAGTAATTGATTATTAAAAATCCTTGGATTCATGCAACAACTCTAAGTATCTATCTAAACCACAATCCCCGCTTCTTAATAGAATTGCTGTGATTGAGTCCAATAAAGAAAAGTGAAATAGTGCTTAATTTTCACATATCCTTCAAAGTAAACATGTGGGTGATTCATGATGTCTAAATATATATCAAATAATCAACAAAAATAGGAAACTCTTAAGTAAATAACTTTATGAATAAAGTCTAATTGTCCTGTGTGAATCAAATTAGTCATCATGAATGACTTCTCAAGAAGTGTCTTTAGACTAAACTCAGAAATGAATTAAAAAATTAAATTATTTTTAATTTTACTTATTTTTAGATTTATGTATAGCTATTTGTTTATATTTGTATTTTATGTTAAATTGTTTTTATTTTCATATTTGATTTTAAATTTTATTTTAATAAATCATCATATTAAAGTAATGCTTTCCTTTGACAGTGAATCTACAGAGATGTAAGTACATTAATCAATAAGCAAAGGACCCAGGTTACACAAACATCTGTAACATTTAGAAATTACATAGACAACAAAAAACGTAAATGTTTAAGATCTTCTGTGCATCAATGTCCTATAAATTGGGATCTGTTTTGTGTGAGGTAGGTATTACGTGGTACTATGAGGTAGTTGGAATGGTGGTCTAAGTGTAAAAACAAATCGCAGAGCACCAAGGAAACGTTTACAAATAAAGCTAGTATGTATTACATAGTGTTACATAATTAACGTTTTTAATTCTAATATAAGCTATAATGAAATAGTTTTACCCTGATGCCATAATTTTTCATTTTCCCTCTGAAAGTTTTGGAGTTTCTGGGTTTTTCAACACATAAATTCACATATGCTCACATTTGTATTTAGATTTCTGTGTACATAGGTATAAAATATGGAATCACTTTCTGTGCATAATTGTTTTATTTTTGAAAAAACTGATTTATTTTGTGGCATTATTTATAAATATATAAAATGCTTAATTGATATTTCTTGTTTTATATTTTTTCTTCCATTTGTTGCTAGCATGATTAAAGAAGGGAGAAATACACTAAATATTTTTCTCTGTGTGCACACACATTTGTGTTTGCGTATGGCTTGAGTAATTTTGTAAATATATTACTGCTGATTTTAAGGATGGCATATGTTTAACATTTTAAAATGCAAGGCACTTACCGGTTTTGAATTTTTTTGAATGATGTTTGAGAATTTTATTGCTCTATGCAATGCTTATTTTTTGCAAATCTTAAATGTTAAGTATTTAAGTGAATTTAATGGTATTGTACTGTGGTTCCATTTTCTTTTTTCCTACTGACTGAAATGCTGAACATATTTTTGTGGGCTTATTGCATTCATACAGTTCTTAGTGGAGTGCTTTCTACAATGCATTGCATTCTTATTTTATTGAGACATTACTGTTTTGATACATATTATCCAGTGCTCCTCCCTTTATAATCTGAGTTGTCATTAACTTCATATTTTTGATAAGGAAAAGCCTTCTGGCTTGATTTTTCAACCATTCACAATCTCCACTGTCCAAGTTCACATTTCTAAATTTGAAGCTGAAGAAAGCCTGAGTCTTTTTATTTTCATTCTTTATTTTGCTGATTTACTTGACTGCTTAGTAATGACTATTTGCAATTTTAAAGTACAAGCAAATTTGATGCTTAATAAATTTGAATTTTAAGTATTTTTCTGCTTTTAGATACAATTTTATAACTTCTCTGTTCATTTTTCTCTCATTTATTAGACAATTTTTTATTTTATTGTAAGTGTGGTGTCAGAGGCGTACAGTTACGTAAGTCCTGTTATGTGCACATTTCTTGTCGAAAATTGTTACCCCTTCCTTGTTTTCTCTCAATTTTCCTCCCCCTTGTCTCTCCTCCCCCTCCCAAGTTATAAAGTTCATTTCCAACATAGTGTCTTGTGAGTATCACTATCACATTGGTTAAACAGATAACTTCAGCCCTAACTTAACTGCAAAGTTTGAATCTTATCTATCTTCTCCTTTTCAGCGTAACACTGACATTTAGTTAGTCTAAGAAAGCATAGGTCAAAAAAACACTCCAACTAATGCTTTATAACCAAGAGGGCTTTCATTTAAAACTTTAAAATCCTATACTAAATGTATTTTGGTAGGGAATTATTCCATTTGAATTTCCACATTGTTTTTTTTTTTTAATTTGTTGCTTTATTTCATTATTAACTAGTTGTAGGAATGAAAATTACATTTATTTTAAATTCTTTCAATCCTCATTCAAAATTTTAAATTTTGATGTTGTGTGTGTGTGTGTATGTGTGTGTGTGTGTTTGTTGTCCTGGGGCTTAAACTTGGAGCCTTGTTTCAGCCCTAAATTTTTAGACTTTTATATTCATTTGAAGATATTATATAAGTTGAATTAATAAAATATCCATAATTTGTCATCATTTTTGTGTTTTGTGGTCAATACTAAATTAGTGTTCAGTCAGGAATACATTTAATTCTATAAATAGAATATTAATAAATTATTAAGGTTACAAATAAACTATCAATAAAGAAATACATTCTACTTTTTTTAGTATGACACATTATTGTGATGTTTAGCACTCTCTTAAAATTAATTCTGGATATGTGAAGTCCAGACATTAAGAGATGTTCTTGATCAATCTGTGCTGCCACAAACGTAATGCTTTTCTCATCTAAGTTCAGGAATTACTTTAACTGTAGGTAAGTTTTCCTCTCTAATGATGCATGTAGAATTAATCGTTAGTGATATATTTCCTTACCAGAAATGGTACTTTTTAATTGCAAAAGTTTTATAGTTTTAATGGAATTTTTGTATATATTTAAATATGTAGGTGATTAACTCACACTTGTCATCCTACAAACTCATGAGACAGGGATCTGAGAATTGCAGTTCAAAACCAACACAGCAGAAAATTCTATGGAAGTATCTTCACTTAATCATTTACCCCATAAAAAGTACCAAAACACACACACACACACACACACACACACACACAACACACACAGAGTGATCTTTATTTTGCATTTTTATGTAATTTTAACATAGAGTACTTTGCACCCAAGTTCAACTCCATAGAAGACAAAACTAATAGCTAGCCTCTGTATCAGTCTTTGCTGTGATCTTCCCAGACCCTCAGGGGGAAATAGAGAAAAACAGTCAAAAACAAAAGACTTGGGTATGAACAGCTTCCAACACCCCTGCAAGCTGAACTGCTCAGCACCTTTTACACATGGTTCTAGCCTACAATCACCCCGTAGGAATAGAGTGACCCTCGTGGTGTTTTGAGGATTTGTTTTCAAGTCGCCATGTTTCATTTCAGTGAAATAAGGTGGATTCCATGTCACTGCCTACAGAATATGCTCCCAGTTCTGCCTCACGCATTTCCCAGGGACATGGGACAGAATCTCCTGCCTCCATACTGGATGGCAGCAAGAATGCCTCACACCACACTAGCCCATTCCATCCAGTGCCTGCTTTATATGCCCATAATGATGACAACATGTCCCACACTGGGCCCTGCTAGACCAGCCCAGGGCTATGCATTGCTATTGCTGGTTCTTGATAGGTACTGAATATTTGTCATCGGACCTGCTTGATGAGTAGGGTTTCTCGCTGAGTGGTGTGGCTGTATCTACCAGAATGCCCCAACTCAGTGCTCCACAGACTCCTTTCTGCCCCTACAGCCGGCCTCATACAAGCCTGGACCTAAGGAACAACCGCCCGGTATTAAAGAGGCAGAAAAGACTACACAGAGAGACAACTCGCAGAACAAAGACAGGCCCTGCACTGGTTTTGCATAGCATGTACTCTTGCCTTGGTTTTCTCAAGAATTCCATTGGGCCCAGAAAGTGTGGTGAGCATTGGAAGCATTTTGCAGCCATTTCAAGTCTGGAACAGCCAAATGGTGACTTGCTGCTGGAGGAAGCGACTGGATCTAAAATTCAGAAGAGGGACAAAAAAAAAGTCTCACTACAATTACCTCAGAAATATGTGTATTTTATATGATTTTAATTAAGATTACATCAAACGGTGTAGATTATTTAAAGTTTAAAGCACAATCCTTATCTTTTCAAAAAGTGTTTACCAGGGTTCATGCTGTATATTAATTATATCATGTGGCTTAAAATATTACAGAAAAATTATCTTTGAAGATGTTGTGTAATGTCCTATGGAGTATCAGCAAGTGAGAAATTGCGATTTAATAGGGGGTGGGTCATACTAAAATTGCTCAAATATTTGCTTTATTTCTTAGTTAACATGCTACACAATTGATTGAAGTTAGTTTTCAAGTTACCCCAAGTAAGCTGTTAATTAAGTCCTCATGATTTGCAATTTAAGAATCAGATGATATGCTTTTGATTTTTAAATAAATTGCAACATGTTTACTTTTGTAAACATTCTCCTAATCCAAAATCAGGTAAACTTAGAGAATTACCTAAGTGTATGCAGGCCATAGTTAGAGGAATGTACAGAGAGGAATGGTAATTTTAGAATTAAGCTGGATATCTACCTACTATATCCCTGCCTTGACACACAATATCTGGTGTTATAAATACTGAAATATGCATTCCATTAGCTACCAAGCGGTCTCGTTCACAAGAATGATCATATTGGCCGTAACAGTTTATTCACTGTCACATTTTAAATAAGGAACCTTAGAATAAGGGTAAGAAGTCAGGAATGACAGTACTCGCCTGTGATCTGGTACTGAGGAGTAAAGCCAAGAGGAACACAACTGGAGGCCAGCTTGGGTACATGGTGAGTAGAAAACGAGCACCAGCTACACAGGAAGACTCAGCCTCAAAAAGAAAAAGAAAAATCAAAGACTTGGAAAGCAGGAAACACCACAGATCTATAACTATAACCACACTCACTCACTACATCCAAAGGGTGTAACAAGTCCCCTGCTCTATGTACGTTATCTGTGGACCTAAAGTGAGAGAGATTTGTTCATGCTGCCCCTCAAATATGTAACATAATCAGCTTTCTTGCTTTCCTAGAAAGGAGAGAAGACACAAAAGGGTGTCTCCAGCCCGAATTCGAATCCACATGTTTTTCCCTGCAGTATTTTGACTACCTTCCCCTGGCTTTTTTCATGCTGTCTGTTGCACGGGCATGCTCAACATGCACACACATGTTCTTAGCTGATTTTATTTCTGGTCTACTTCTCTTGTTTTGAGGGTGTGGGGACTGCACCCCGAAACGGCTTTCTCTGAGGCACTGCACAGCCTATACATCCTATTTTCATATCTCCAATCTAGAAAACTTTCCCGAGACAGTTCCTTGCTCTCAGCTGTCAGGCAGCCAATTAAAATTCAGCAACTTGGAAACACACCAGCACTCTAAAATTTGATGTCATCGCCTGCTCCACGTATTTCCCTCCTGTCACGGTTTCCTTCTTGATAAATGCCATTCCTGCCCCATTTGACCAGTCATGTCTCATTTGCTCCCTTGATCTGGCACACACACAGTCAGCCAGGAGTCCCCGTGGGTCTACCCCTGTGTCCTGAATTCTTTCCCATCAACAAGAACCATCTGAAAATTACTAGTGACTTCTCCTCTCCAGTTCGTGCTCTGTTCTTCTACCAGCAGATAGAAAGGAAGAGCTTGGACAGAGTGTGTCTTTTAGCCCATCCCTCCTCTACTCAGAATTGTACTTGTGTCTTCTCTTAAAGGGATGTACACATTCTAGAGGATCTATAGATTCAATGCATGTCTTTCTTCCCCCAAATAACATCTCTGTTCACAGAATAATAATGAAGGGCTAGAACAAATGTGTTCGTATTTGCTACAACAGCTGTGAAAGAGAGAAAACACATTCCAAGGAAAACGCTTTCTGAGAAATAATGCAATATTTGTAACAAAGATCTTGGCTGTCATAGAAGAACATCGTGGCCTATGCTAGAGACACCGTTAGATTGACATGTGTGGCATTGTCTCCATGTACATGTTTGCAACATATAAATATACTGTATTTATATATACATAAGTATAGTATTCAAGAATATGAACAAAGTTAAAATATCCAATGGATAGAATCTAATGAACAGGCTTGGTGCTTCAAATAGTGTATCAGAACCATGTTGTATTTGAAGCTTGTGAGAGTGTCTGACTAGGAACATTTTTATCTTGTTCCCACTCCTAGTTCCTAGCTCCTGCATTGATCCTTTGGGGCGAGGGTGGGTTAATCCTGATTGAGGATGTGGTGAACAGCATGTCACCCATGATGACTGAACTTGACAATACCTCAGCGCTGGTCATGCTGCTGGTCATCGCTGCTCACGGCTGCCTTTTTATTAGCCTTATGTGTTCTAGCTTTGGTGAAAAAACTGGGAAGAACCTGGTCCTCCAGCAGTAGCCTTTGCCTTCCTGGTGGTATTCATTTTAATTTTCAGTACTCCTTAGGCACATATTAATATGATGCAAAACTCTAAGACAACATGTCTTACTTCTTTGCCTACCTTTTAGCATTCAGAGATGGGTACAAGTCCAGAACCAATAAAGAAAGCTGACGATTTTAACATGAGATATGCAAGGTAAAACACAAGGTTCAGAGAAACAAGCAAAATACTATGAAAAGAAAAGCCTAGGGAAAAACAATCACAAAGATTTTACACTTACAGAATGGAACAAAGTACCCAGAACGTGAACATGCAGTCACAGCTCAAACCTAGCAGGGCTAGATTTTGATTTTCAGTTCTCTTAGTACCGGACTGACACATTTTTCTTTATAGTATAGCTAAAATTCATCCATTTTTATTATTTAGTCTGATTCCAGTAAAAGAGTGGATATTCTATTGACATTTTTCCTAAATTAGCTGTTAAACTATGATGGCTATCTTATTATAGAACCAATGCAAGGCTTTACTTCAAGACATACAGAGATAATAAATTAACATACAAATTGCTTCAGACTTTAAACTGTGTTGTAATAGTTTTCTGTTATTTGTGTATCTGTGGAATAGCTGATCTTGTTTTTTTAATTTTAGAAATGAAATATATTTGTGAAAGTAGGAGCACAATAGCTGTTTAATTACATAAAAAGATGTCTATATCAATAAAATGAATCTTTCCCATTACTTAGTATTTAAAAAAAAACCCAAGACAGAAAAGCATCACATTCTTGCCATCACGTAAGACATCACTTAGTCTGCATGTTATGAATACCAGCCTTGGCTACAGGTGACTTAAGTTAGTTTGTCAGCTCAGAAAAGTCTAAACCCATCCATTGCATTTCTCCTGTGACTAGAGCATGTTTTCAATTTCCACTAAGATAGCATGGATTACCTTTGCTTAATCAACTGGAATAATTCAAACAATCCATTAGTATTACTTTTCCTCTTCAACAGTCTTGCTGTTCTTAGAGCTAAGAAAAACATGCATGCCTATATCAAATCCAATTTTAACAAGCGTATAGCAAAATAAATACTTCCTTCAGTAGGAAATATGACATACATTTATGAATGCATGATATATTTTATCTGGACATTTTCTGAAATCCAGTTATTATGGATAAAATTGTCCTGGGTATCTTAGCGCAGCATGTTGAAAATAAATTACTTTTGTTTACAGTAATGAAGAGTGGAAAGTGTAAAACTCTGGGGATGGAGGTCTATGTAAGGCTCCCAGGGAGGTTTCAAAAGAATGTATGTGAGTTTATACTCTACAATCACAGTTTGGGAATTCTAGGTTTGTCTTATCCAATGCCTATCACTTTGAACATAATTATGGGTATAGAGTGAACCAGAAATTTTGGCCTACATCCTCTTATAAAAGATCTTCAATATATTTTCCCATCTGCCACATGAATAGCTCCAGTTCCTCAATATTGGTCTATCTTTCTAGTTCTATTTCCAGTTTACTCAGTTTGTCTCTTATTTATGAATTCATAGAGACCCTTTGTATATTTGGAATGCTAAACCCAAGTACTTGAGGTTAGCTAAACTGTTCCATTTGACAAAATTTTACCTTCTTTAATAAATAATGTATGGCTTTTCTGAGTTGGTTAAAGTATTTGATTACTTCAAGTTTCATATTTCTCTATCAGACTTGCATGATATATTCATTCACTAATAGACTCCTTTCTTGCAAGTAGAAGATATATTCAAATATCATTTTATATTTGTTAGAATTTGAAATGGTATTAAATCTCCACTAGTGACAAATGAGGAAGTCTTCATGTGCAGGAGAGAAATGTATGTTCAGACCCATTTATAGACCCCCCTTTATGTTACATTGCTTGATTAGTATCGTAACTACTGTCATACTTTTTATAATGTATTTAATCCTACTTGATCATTTATTTCCAAAACATGTCTACTATTTTAAGTATTTTGGATTTTGAAGTACAAATTGAATTATCTTTTAAAATTTTATGAATGAATCTGCTGGGATTTTTTTTGCAAAAAATATTCTTTAATCTTTAGTTCAAGGTACTAATAAATGGAATCCTAGCAATCTACTGATGTCAAACCTAGTAATACATGAAAATCATTGTTTTGTAATTCACATAATTAATTAATATTAAAAGTTAGATACATTGTTAAGATTTATTGCCAACAATGTAACTAAAAAACCTTTATCTGTATATTTCATTTTTTCATACATTTGCAATGCGGTGGGCTGCCTTTTTGATATTTCTATACATATACACAGTGAACTTTGAACACATTCATCTCTTCTACCATAGTCTCATTTGTTCCTTTCCTCTTGCCCACTTTTCAGTGTTTGATGGGTTTCTTTATACTGTGTTCAAATATGGCTGTCTATAATTCTTCTTTTAATCTTGCACACCTCTCTGTCCCCTCTCTTCCAGCTCCTGCTAGTTCTCTCTTAGAAAGATCCTTTTACATCTGTAATGCTTTACCACTACCGCCACACCACCACCCTCATCAACACCACAAATGAGTGAAAATGTGATATATTTGTTTTTACATTTGGCTAGAAATATTAAATCATCCCTGCTAAAGTCACAAGTAACATGAGGATATCCAATGCCACACCTAAATTCTTATTCAATACAGTACCAGAATTATGAAGGAGAACAATACTGTAAGAGGAAGAACTGAGAGACATTGACATAGAAGAGGTAGAAATCAAGCTATTCTTAAATACAAGTCTCATGATGGCGTACTTAAAAAATTCCATAGATGCCACCAAAAACATATTATAGATCAGATAAATGCTATTGGAAAAGTAACAGGATACAAGATAAAGATACAAAAACCCAGAACTTTTCTGTATATCAACTATCTGGAGGCTGAGAAAAGAACAAGGCAAACAATGGCATTCATAGAAGTCTCAAAAAACAAACATGCCTAGGTATTAATCAAGAAGGTAAAAGACCTCTGCAACGAAAATTATAAAACCTTAAAGAAAACAAACTTGACAGAAACATGGGAAGATGAGAGGACTCCCCCTATGCACGGATTTGCGGGATTCACCTTGTGAAAATGGAGCAAGCCTGAGCCCACCATCACCAGTAGAGGAAATGGCCAAGCAGGTAATCGCATTGCAACCCGCAAACAGCACGTACCACCCGTCAGCAATTCTTATAAGAATTTCACTCAGTTCTCCTCTGCAGGTCAGTTTTGTAACCAGGGAAAGAAAGACTTGAAACCTGGAATAATGAACTGGAGAGAGGATGCATGCTGCGCAGAGAAGGCACAGAGCTAAATTTGAGTCAGCCTTGGACAATGGAAGCAGGTTGATGGTGCTGGGCAGGAGTTCACTGTTCAGAAACGCCGGCTGTGTGTGAGGCGGACCTCATCAACGCCTGCTTGCAGGCTGGGCTGGGCATGGGGGAGTCTCCCAGGGCTGATCAGATACCTAGTACAAGTTCATGCCTGGCTTTTCCCTGTCCACACAGACCCAGCACGTGCCTGACACACAGTCAACCACACCCCTAATCAAACACCACACATTTCATTTGTTTACCTATTAATTCACTTGAAATACCAACATTACTCTTAAGTAGAGATGCAGACAATATAACTTTATGAAAATGATCTATGCTTTCCAAAGCAAAATTCAATTTCATGGCAGTGTTGTTTTCCATTGAAGCAACTGACTTACATGTCTACCTAAATAGAAGTCATGTGAACCGTGTATAGTGTATCCAGTGTAATTTGATAGATTGTCTGGTGGAAGTAAATGAGGGCACAGCAGCTTCACAGAGTTACGTGGATGTGGGAATGTAGATTTTTATCTGTACTGTCACCAGCTGTCCGTACATAAAGAGAAGTCTTCCTAGACCATGCCAGTTTGCTCTCTCATTGTACACACAACCCAGGCCAGTCAAGGAAGCGGGCTAAGTAATTTCTCATTTGCACATAAGCAAGCTGACTTGGCCATCTAGTGCTGAGATTTTCCTTTGGTTTGTATTCTTTCTTTTGCCTTTCCCTATAGAACAATAAGACAGAGAACGCCTTGTGTATATTTTATGCATGGCCCCTGCTGAGAAAAGAGGAAGGGTCAACTTCTTGAATCTGGGGAGTCCAGGCTTGCATGCTGCTCTGGGCTCTGCTTGAGTATAGGGAAGCGAAAGGTTAGTCATTTTTCTTGAGACTGATTATGTGGTAGTTGCAAAACTTATTCTCCTTTTAAAAAATATTATTTGGAGTTCCAGGAAGATCTCTCTCTCTCTCTCTCTCTCTCTCTCTCTCTCTCTCTCTCTCTCTCTCTCTCTCTTTCTGTCACACACACAAACACACATATATTTGCATGCACACTTACAAATCATCAAATTTGATACGACTTTAAATGAAAGAATCTTTGCTTTGTGCATTGGTAATCATTGATAAAATATGAATATTAGAATTTATACTCCAAACAATAGCTTAATTGTCATATATGAATAGACATTTTTATTGAGATTAATAATGATGAGGGTGAAATCATAAGGCCCCGTTGGATGTGGTTTGTTTCTGTGTCTCGTGAGAGTGGAAAGACATCATCCTCTCAGGAAGAACTTTCCAGGCCCTCTGCCTCCCTCACAGAGGCAGATACAGGAACATTATGCCACTCCCATACACATTTTCATTTTATTTAGATTTATTTTCTACCCAGATCTTCTTTTGGTGTACTTGTCATTGGTTTAAACAGGGTTCAAAGTCATTTTTATATGGTTCATCTGATATTGAAATATATGCCATGAGGAAAAAAAGAGTTGTCACAGCGAGGTGAAAAGAAACGATGCTACAGTTTGGCAAAAATTGAAGGGTAAGGAATATCTCCATCTTACAAATGTAGTGAGGGATATCTGACAACAAAGCCAGACCAACACAAGCACAGAAATGCACAGACCAATGTTGTGATGACTTAACTGAACAATGTTTGAACAACATCTTGGCCAATGAACTTAACAGCTCATGCAAGAATCACTCATATATTTAAAAATTAATGCAAAGAAAAGCCCTTAGAGATCTTGCTTTATGTCAGGCCTATTTTTCTCTTCATTAATTATTGTAAGGTAGCCTCTTCTTTTGAATACATTCCTCACAGTATTTTACTGCCAAAGAAAATAAAAGTATCATTTAGTTCTAGTTATTTAATTGCTAAATCTTCTAATATACATGATGAATAATAGATTATACTATACTATTATATTATATTTATGTATTATATACTATAGGGAATATAGTATATACTTTACTCGAATATGTGTTGTAATATTATATATATCCCATTCTACAAAGTCATTTTGCAAATGTCTTTGAAGGTCAGGCCTCAGATTCATACCTCAACTCCTTCTCCAGGTATACTAATACTTCATGCGAAGTATTAGTAAAAGTTTGTGTCACCTTTGACTTGGTATATTTTTCTTCATATTTATACCCCTGGAAATGCTGTTGTCTCGATGAATTTTATCTCTACTATGCAAACAAAAGTAGAGAATTTTACTTTCCCTACTTCAAATATCTTTTTAGGGATCATCTCATTGTAAGTATTTGTTTTTGAATCTTTAAGCAAAGGTATGAACATATTGTAAACAAGTAAATTATACAATTATCAGTGCATGATTTGTAAAATATTCAGCTTATTTAATACATTTAGTTGGCTTCTTCAGTTTCCTTTCCAATTTTCTTGCCCCAAAATTTGGAGATTTCCCCCTCTTTTTGTAACATAGACTTAATTTGTTCTAAGCAAAATATTTATACATTAAAAATAAAATTTCCTTTATTATTCTGAGATTATACCACAATAGTTTTATTATTGGCTTTGCTTATGTGAATTTTGCAGTGCCATTGTCCATAGATTTTGGTTTTCAGAACATTCATAAAAAGTTATCTGTTTTAAAAAAAATCTTATTTACATTCTTTAAATACATTCTCTTTCAAATACCTTGAAGGTTTTCAGAAATGTCTCTTCTGACAAAGTTATCTAGCATTAAGTGTGAGCATTTTTTGAGCATTTTCATGAAAGCTAAACATATATGAGTATCTCATTTGACACATTTATTTTTATTTGAGGCAAAATAAAATGCATTTATATTGATCTGGTCATAAGTAAAGGTGACTTTATAATCCTATATGTATTTTAGAACTAAAAGAATCCAGCAAAATTTACCTTAACTTGGTAACTGCAATATTTTTATTGTCAAGTAAACTTTTCCATTTTCTGCAACATAAATTGAACTGATTTTTAATGGACTGTTAGAAATAGACTACTTTTGGACGACAAAACAGTGAATTTGAATCTTATTGGATAGTTAAAAGAACTATTTGTACATTCAATTATTGTTATTTTTATAGCCTGACACCAGCTGTCCACTAACAAATGGAAAAGAAGGAAATTCAAGTAATTATTCAGATATTTTAGAGCAAATAGTGTTTTATCTCCAGTATTAAACATTTTGTTTTCCTCAGTTTTATTTTTCTTTTTTTGCATAGAGATAAGGATATTTAAGTCCTTCCAAACACATTCTGCATACTTTTAT
Organism: Dipodomys spectabilis; assembly: GCF_019054845.1. Lineage (NCBI taxonomy): Eukaryota > Metazoa > Chordata > Mammalia > Rodentia > Heteromyidae > Dipodomys > Dipodomys spectabilis. Next base: position 5,189,280 of record NW_024870846.1, read on the forward strand.
CTTCTAGTTGGGCTAGTCTAATGAATTCATGTTTAGAATTTTTTCTCATGAAATAAAAGAACTTTATTAATATGTAAAGCCCACTAGGTAGGGACACCAAAGCTTCAATTTTTTTTTGCAATGTAGTCATAACTAGAAATGTAGTGAAACCTGACCAAACAGGTGAGGTTGTAAACTCAAACAGATACTTGGGGAAAACCATTTGGCTGCTTTCTGTGAACATAAACCTTACCAACTAGAAATTTCCCTTCTTGTTATCTAACCAAAGAGAGTTGGAAGCTAATGTCCTCACAAAAATTGGACATTTGACTGTTTATGTAAGCTTAATCCATAATAGCAAACCTTGGAAGAAGCATCCAGGATGCCTTTCAGTAGCCAAACAACACTGCATCTATTATTCAGCACTGAAATGCGTTGAGGTATCAAACCATATAAAAAGATATGCTGGAAACAAATCATATTGCTCTTTAATCTATGCCAATCTGGAAACACTAAGATTTCTACAATTCCAATTATATGACACTCTAAAAAGGAAGAAAAATAAATGGGGATAGCAAAAACTAAAATCAGTGTTTGCTAGACATGGGTTCACGAAAGAGGGGCAAGCAGGTGGAAAGCAGGGGCCATTTGGCCATTTAGAAGAGTGTCTGTGATAGTATAATAGGAATGCATGTTACAGTTTGTCTAAACCCTTGGGAAACAGAACATCAAAAATGATCCTAGAGGCTGAAGGTGTGGTTCTAGCGGTAGAGCTCCTGCCTAGCAACTGTGAGACCCTGATTCCATGACTAGTGACACACACATACACCCGGAAGGAAGATGTGACTCCTGCTGTTGTCTGTAAACCTTGATGACACTGAAGCTCTGTGCAGATGCACTCCTGCTGCAAATGGGCACTGTGCGGAACGTTACTAAGGAGCTATATATGAATGAATATATGGAAAATGTCTCTACATTTTTCTAGGAATGTTACTAAGGAGCTATATATGAATGAATATATGGAAAATGTCTCTACATTTTTCTAGGAGCCTAAAACTTCTGTAGAGAAGATAAAATCTCATAAAAATTCATGATGTTCACATCCAACTCTCAAAGTATTTCCGCCATGTTTTGTCAATAGAATTCTACTCATCCATCAGAAAGAATAATATTGCACCATTTGTAAGGAAATGGAAAGACTTGGAAAAAATTATATTATGTGAGGTAAGCCAGAGCCAAAGAAACATAGGTTACCTTATTTCCCTCATTTATGGTAGCTAGAATGTGAGAAATCTATAAGTACACACACACTGAATGCTTTAAACACACACACACACACACACACACACACACACAGAGGGACATGATAAATTAGATAAGGACTCTAGACCACAGGAGGCTGTCACAGGAGTGGCTGACAAAGGCTCAATAGCTATGTGCATATGATCATATAAAATAATATTTTAGATGTAATAATATTCAGGAAAAGAACTCCAAGAAAAGGAAAAAAGAGATTTTTTCAGTTGCTGTTTTTGCTGTTTATGTTTTTGTTTCCTTATGTTTAGTTAGTTTGTTTGTATTTGGGAGGATAAGAAAGGGCATAGAAAAGGGAGAACAAGGGAGAACAAATACAACAGTGATAAGCAATAGACACTATGTGGAAATGAACGGCACATCTTAGGAGGGAAAAACTGGGAAAGAGAGAGGAAAGGGAGACACAGTTCAAAACTAAAGGTATTAGCTACTCAGGAGACTGAGATCTGAGGATTGCAATTCAAATCCAGCCCAGGCAGGAAAGTCTCATATCTTCAATTAACCACAAGAAAACCACAAGTGATGCTTTGGCTCAAGTGGTAGAGCACTAGCCTTGAGCTGAAATGCTCAGGGACAGGTCTCAGGCCCAGAGTGCAAGTCCCATGACTAGCACCACCACCACCAACAACAATATATATATATATATATATATATATATATATATATATATATATATATATAAATATACTTACTACCTGATTTACATAACTGTTACCCCTTTGTATATCACCTTTACAATAACAATAAAAAATAAATTAAATTTACAAAAGTTAAAGGAAGTTATTAAAAACAATTTGAATTTTCCATTTGGCAGAGTACACAGTTGAATGAAACACAAAACAGATCTGTTATTCACTCTCCAAGAATATATTAATTCATATAAATAGTTTATGCTTGACATAAATAATTAAAATTTTGTTTTGAAATATGATAGTATAATTCCCACAATAAAATGGACTCTTTTTTGTTTCTTCAACATATTTCTTGGGACACTGGAAACCTATGCCTACAATTTCTTGGAAAGGGAGGATAATTATGATACTTATTGTTTCATTTTGCATAGTTTCTGTTAAAATTATTTTAATACTTATTATAAGTTTGGTTCTTATTGACATTCTTCTGAGATATATATATATATATATATATATATATATATATATATATATATATATATATATATATATCTCAACTGAAAACTAGTGCTTTAACCATGTAATCTCAACTATTTTGAAGGGTGAGATTTTCAGGCTCATGGTTCAAGGACATGGGATAAAACATTTTATACACGTTTAGACTCCCTTGCAGCTGAGGGCTGGGTACTGTAGCAGGTGTTGTCATCTTCACTATGATGGGGAAGTCTACAATAGGCAGCTCATGACCCAGCAGTATGGCCAGGTGAGAAGTAAGACACTATCCCAAAAATAACCAATGCAAAAAGGGGCTGGAGTTGTGTCCAATGGTTCAGCACTGTCCTTGCAAGTGTGTGGCCCTGAAGTCAAACTCCAGTATCATGTACACAGATGTGCACGCATGTAGGTAGGTAGGTAGACAGGGATGTATACATGCGTCTGTACACTGTGTTTGTTGTTCCTTGAGCAGGTGGAGGTGCCCTGAATCAGAAGCCCAGGCTAACCTCGCTGTGTCCCTGCTCTCAAAGTCAACTAGTTTCTTGCTGGACCCAAAGGTGCTTATTTGTTATTTGTATTAGTGCTTTTTGCCTAGCTTCCTTAGCATTTAATGTTTGGTTGAGAGCATTTCTCTTTTGTAGATCCCTGAACCCAGTCCTCACTCAGTCCATCAAGTATGGCAAGTTCACACAGTGGTTTCAGATTCGGGTCTCCTACCAAAACATCTCAGCATGTGACTGAGAAGCCATACATTTCCTTTTAAGTTGTATTTTTTTGTGTAGTGTGAAGAGTTGTAAATATTTTAGCATATATAATAGTTATAAATTTAAAAGATTCTTAGACAATATTTAGAAAGTCTTGGTATACTCCATCTGAGAAACAAATGGAAGGGATTTAGTTGTAAGTTCACTCTATTTCAGCAGGTATGTGACAATGTTTGTCACTCAAAGATCAGTTAAAATGCCTTGTGTATATTAGATATAAAGACACATTAGAAATAAATGAAAAGCAGGAGAAAGAGGGAAAACATAATTTGGAACGTACAAAGCAAAATAAGGATTTCATAGTTAAACATATCTGCATAGAGCTAGTTTGCTTAGTTCACTGGTAATATAAAATTTCCTTATATTATGTGATAACATAAATAGTTAATGGGGTTAAACATTCATTTGTAAACTGAAGTTAAAAATGGCCAATATTCTACCATTCCAATTTGCTCTAGGAAATATAAATAGCAAATAAAATTCTGGAATTGGGCTTCCTAACTTCCAGGCACACATGTTACCAGATGCATCAAACTAATAAAGTCCAGAGAAAGCTCTGTCCGGCCTCCGCCGCCGCCGCTGTTCTCTCTCCTCTTGTTTTTGCTTTCATTTTTCCTTCTGACTCTTGCTATAAATCCCCCTTCTTGTCTGTCCTTTCTCTTCCTTCTCTTTGCCTACCTCTGTCGCTCTTATTTTCTTTGATCATTTTTTGCCTTGAGTCCCTTGATTTTGTTTGCAGAGAAAGATTTCCAGTGTTTGTTTTCAGGTTTTAAAGATTTTGTAGAGTAACTGCCCAGAAGATAACCTCTGTATATAATACTTTCTTCCACAGATAAATATTTTATCATACTTCAGGTAGAAACATTAGCTCACCTCATAGTACATAAACATTTAATTAGACCATTTGGATCACAATAGGCAAGTCAGAATGAACATCTATGGAGCAAGAAGGCCTTCGTATTTCCCTAGTATTTGACTAAGTTTCAGCACAATTTCTTCCCTCCTCTCACAGGTCCTTAGGAAATCCATGAACCTAGACACCCTGTTCAGCCTCCTTCCTTTTCTTAAAACATTTAATTTACCAAACTTGGAATTATCCTTTTATAGATTTTTTATTTATACACACACACACACACACACACACACACACACACACACACACACACACACACACACACACACATATCCTTTTATATGCTTCTTGTTACTTTCATGGCTGGGAATATCTGTCCCAAATACTCAAAAGTCATTCCTTCCAAATATGATCATCAGGAAATTCAGAACCTCTGTCTCCCAGACTCTGGGAACATAGAAATCTAACTTCCGTTTGTTTTGCTGAGAGCTGAAAACCTATTTTGGGTCATGAGAAGATTGATTCCTTTGAGTTATTCTTGACAAGACAGAGACTTCTGTGAAGAGTCCCTCAACTTTGACTTACTGTGTTTTGTTTTTCCTCTCTGTTTCCTAACCACACGCACCTTTCTCTAATAATATAGTTCACCTTCTTAGTTAAAAAAAATTCCATTTGCACGTATATTTCAGCACACTATTATGACACAACCGGCCAAACTTGAGGTCTACGTTCCTTGGCACACAGCTATATTGCAGGTTGTTTCCTCCTGAGTCTCCGTCCCTTATTGGTCAGGCAGCTGGCCGACAGGACTGTGTTTGCTCACAGAGCTTTGTCACTGAGGCCAGTTCCCAGTCATCAGAGCAGCAGGGAGAAGATGCCAGTCCTTTCCACACGGGATGCACACTTTTGAGAGAACAGTAGCAGCAAACTCATCCCTGGAAGAGACGAATGAGAGGGAAATTTTGTTTTTCAATATTGCACTTGGAAAAAGAAATGACACTAGACTACACGAAGTTGTTGCTGTGACTTAAGAGTAGCTTTGATCCAACAGTTTCCCATGGGCGAGGACAGAAATCAGCCAGCTTCCACGGAAGGCAAAACATCAATGCACAATAGAGAAGAAGGAGGACTCTGAGGTGGGCATCTCAGAGCTACAGAGGAGAAAGGGATCTGAGGCTGCCTAGGAAGAAAGCAGGGGTGGGGGTGGGTGGGGGTGTTCCTCAAGCGCTGTCTCCTGCTACAAGGTGGAGGAACCCCGCCCAAGAGGCCACCACCTTCACTCTGTTCTTTCCTGATGGAAATATTTCAGCTCTGTATTGTTGAGGGACAGAACAAAGCCACACGTGAAGGATGAGACATGAAAATAAATATCAGCATGTGTGGCTGTACAAAAGGAAATAATTGCGTGAGATAATGTGTACATCTTGTTGAAGGCTTCATTGATAAGTCACAATACCTCAGATGCAAAATCAACTCAGCAGGAAAGCACAAGGGTGCACAGAGCAGCCTTCCATTTTTATATTATGGGATTATTTTCCATGTATAGTTAAATAGATTATAGAAATATTTAGTTTTGCACAGCTATTGAAAATAAAAAAGTCAGGTGTGGAAGTACATGCCTGTAATCCCAGATACACTGCCAGCTCCAGCCTCAATTGAAGTTCAGAATAAATAAATAGCCCAATATATTTAAGATGGCCTTACATAAGGCTAATTGTTGTCTTCAAGTAGAAATTTATTGACTGATGCAGAGTTCTCATTTATTGGTTGAATTTTAAATACTTTAAGAATATAATCTTCCCATTTTTGACACAATTTATCAATTACATATGAATAACATCTACAAACTCATTTTTCCATATAGAAATTGGTAGGTATTTATACAAATAGCAACAGGCCTATAAATATTTGATTTACTACACAGTGCCTAATTGAGATTATCTAAATTTTCATTCATAAGACCTTGATGGATTTTATTTCTAAATCATTCTACTTATTAACATACTATCAATTCTATCTGCTCAGAATTTAAAACGAAATATTTTGTTATACAATCATCAGCTAAGTCGATAACTTAGCAACTACAAATAAACAAAAGATGGCTAGAAGTATGGTAAAATATTTTATCTGACTTTGATTTGATCATATGTAAACATAGACAAATAATTAGCCCTAATTTCTACAGTTAGTAATATTTGTATAATTTATTTACTTTATACTATAGTATAAGTTATATATATATATGTTTCATATAACATTCATAAACTACGAACATCAATAATATGTATTTTCTGAGAGAAAATATTAAAAATTTGTAGATAATTAGTGCATTTAGTGTTAGTAAACAGTGACTCTCTTAACAGTGAAGGAAAATAATTTAGAAATAAATGTGGAATAATATTCATTGGATATATCCAATTAAGCTGTAGGTGCTAAGGTATACACTGGTTATATAAATCACCATTGGATAATTAGATTTCCCTGAAAGAATCCTACAATATATCATGTTTCATAAAAGTAGAAAAATTAGCCACACAGATAAAATACATTGAAAATCCAAGAAAAGTCATTACTGAGACTATTTAGCATTTTATGAAGTAACGTGATCACATTTAAAACTGACAGGAGATATGAGTTTGTTTAATGATAGCTTAAAAACCTAATCCCTGCAGCCCAACAACATCTTGACAACATTTTCAGTGCCCAACTATAAACAGTACAAAGTTCACAAGTACAGTTCTTTAGCCCAAAGGAAAAAATGTTAGCAAATATCTAAACTGTGGTACAACCTTAAAAAAATTATCTAATTTAAGAAGGGTTTGCAGCACTAAATATATCCAGATACTATTGTTTTGCTATTTTATTTTTTGCATGTCATACGAAACCTGTTTCTCTGTAGTAAATAAAGTTTTGATATACAAATGTAATGTGAAAACAGATTAATTTAAATTTCCTTTTCTAACAAGTTGCCTAAGTGAAAACACAGTAAGTCATTCTTGTCTAAGCCTCTGGACCCAGAGTCCAAGCAATCCCCAATTCCTGTGCTATTATTCCTCCACCATGGACCTCAGACTCCCTTCTCCCCACCTCAGGCTTTGCTGTCTAATCCTCAATCATTCTCCATCAGGATTAAGCAAAAGCCTCTTCTTTGATTTACCCACATCCAATCATCCAGTCCACTGCCGTCCATTCTGCAGTATGCAACCTCAATTAACTTTAACATTTGAAACATAAGCATGTCCTCCTCTGTGCGAAAGATTTCAGAACTCATCATAGGAAAAGAAAAGCAAAAATATCTATGCACCTGTTCAAAGCCATGAGAATGCTCATCCGGCTTCACTTCTGCCCCTGCTTACCCTCTTGTCTGTCCCGAGACACCTGCAGGCTTTCAAGCACCCTTCTCTGTCCTGCTTCTGCTGGAAATTCTTTCATCCATAGCCACACATGGTGATAGGTATTATTTACCAGCTGCTATATTTGGCGTGTTTTTTTAAAAAATGTAGTTGCATCAGAGTACATACAGATGTCATTTGGTCAAATTCAGAGAGGAGTTATGTGGTTTTAGAAGGATTGGTTTGTTTCACTCTTAAAACTGAACTGAAAAATCAAAAGATTTGGGATGGACATAATGGGACCTAGTAATTGTATTTGCTATAAGGAAATTATAACAGTATTGGCAGGTAAATTCCCTTTGAATGCCTGATTTATCTTATGTAAATTGATATACTGAATGAAATTGATTTATAGATACCTTCTAATTTCTTTATAGCTATGTGTCTCTTTAATTTTCTTTAAGAAACCGAGAGCAAGGGTAACCTATTCTCCCTTGTTATTGTAGATATTTATAGTTGAAAAAAACCCTAAAAGGTAGCCAATTTCACAGTAAACATTGATAGATAAATAGATAGATCATGATAGATATCATATATCTGTGTATAGATCAATATTTGCATAAAAACAAGTCATCAGGAGGCATGCTAAAAAGGTAATCTGGTGGTAAAAAAAAGAAAACAGGAATATTTCAAGTTAATCTTGCTTTTTATAATAAAATGTCACATTATCAAGTATAGACATTTCTTTGAATGAAATTATCCTACAATGGCAGACCATCAACCCTTTTCTCTCTTTTTTAAATCATTTTTGTTAGTATATATTAATCCTATGAGGGGCGATATTAATGGACATTTCCGTGCATGCACTCAGTGGATGCCTGTCAAATTCCCCTTCTCAGTCTTGCCCTCTCTCCCCACTCCACCGCCTATAACCATTTCAGAGGTTGTATTATTCTGGGCTCATGCATGTGTTTCAAGCACTCGGACCACAGTCATCCTCAGCCACTCTATCCACTGCTCCTCTTGCTGTGCATACTCATGCCCCAAGAGAGCTTGCCTGGCTCCACTGTTTGTACATGCTAACTCACATATTCACATAGCATAAGTTAATCAGATTAACCTCTCTTATTGCTCTCACATTACCATCAACACCTCATGCCACATTCATACATAGACACAGAGTATTTTAATATTTTGTGTCCTCTGTCAACACAATTCACATGGTCATTTCAAGTGGTGCAGAAAAACCTCTTGAAAATATTCCACAGCTTATGATGGAAAGCTCTCAATAAATTAGGAATAGACAGAGTGAATGTGTTTTAATGGAGACTCTCATGACAGTTCTGTAGACAACCTCATACTAAATGGGAAAACTGCATCCATCCTCTGAAGTCAAGAACAAGGCAAACAGTCTACCCTTCCTACTCTTAGTCAGTTTGGCACCTGAGCTCCCTTCCTGAGCAATAAAGCAAGGCAAAGACATGAAAGTGATTTAAATATGGAAGGAAGTATACAAATCACCCCGATTTGCAAATGATTTTACCTCATACTTAAAAAGAATCCTAAAAATTTGACCCCCAGGTTGCTAAGTCTAACAAATGCAACATAGTAGGATAACAAAACCAACACTTAAAATCAATAGTTTTTCTATATATACCAACAATGAACAGGCTGAGAAAGAATCAGAGAAAGAATTCTATTCTAATGGATTTGAGGAAAGTAAAATACCTAGGTACGAACTTTACCCAGGAAGGCAAGAAGGTAGGTGGGTGACGCAGTCTTGTATGAGTAGATTTGATATTTATGAATTAATGTTTCTTCATTTGCTTTAAGCGCTGGGAAAACTTGTATAGTCTTTATGGTTGTGGTTTACATAAATTGTCTAAGTTAATTGACTCTGAGAGAGAAATAGAGTGAGAGGTAGAGAGAGAGAAAGAGAGAGAGAAAGAAAGGGACAGAATGCGGCTGCTTTCTTTAACCTCCATTCTGGACCATGGGGTCTCAATTCCCTCCATCTACAGTCAATTCGTTTGATTTTTTAAAGACAGTACATTTTATTGAAAGTGAAAGGAAAGCCCTCAAAAATAATAAAAAAAAAGAGGGGCTCCAAATAGGAGTCCAATGGCTTCCATTATATTACCTGGGCGCTCCCTCCTTGTTCTTCTCCTGGGCTTTGCTGATTGCCCAATGGCTTGTGCCTTCACTGTCACAGCTTTTCCCACACAATCAGTATCTGCTAATAGTGCCTATTTTATTCAGTTTGTGTGTCTGTGTGTGTATATCCATACATCCCTGTGTACCTATGTAACACTGAATGAGTTAGTGGATGCCTGACTGTGACTGTGTTTGTTGATCTAAATAATTCGTGTGTAGGTTTTTGATACTTCACTTGTGACGAGTCACCACAGGGTTTTGATCAGCGCGAGTCCCAAGGTGAGCGAAGCCACACAGCACTGATGTGGCCTGTGTCTGGGCAGCATTTGTAGGGCCCTCCATGCAGGTGATTGACAAGCAGAATCAACATTGCTTTTGATGCAGACTGAAGGAGGGTTGCATGTCTCTTCTCCGGGTGCACTGGGCAGTCTCCTCCATGACAAACAGTGTCAAGCACACAGTGTGCACTCTGAAAGCGACTTGCCCAGTTTAATTGCCAACGTGAATTCTCGCCATTTGCTATTGGAAGTGCACTGCCTGTAATTTTGCCCATGCCAGCGGGCAGCTGAATGGACAGCTCAGGGGAAAATGGTGCTGGTGTTTCAGCCCTGTGATTAGAATTCATCCCAAGACCACCATCCAAGTTGCTTTTCTGGTTAATAAAAGAAGCAGAGCAATGAAACACAAATTCATCTCTGGTTAGCGGAGCATCCTGCTAGCAATACATGTATTTGCTAAGAACTACCCAAGTGTCGTTTTTATTCTTGCAACAACCTTAGGAGGTGACATTCTTTCATCATTTTATAAAGGATAAAATTGGCCGCGTATAGTCTCCAGCTGGCAAACTTTAAATATTTGGACCTCAATGGTCCTTATTTAGATATAGCCACTTATAAATACCTATGCAATCACTCAGTCCCAATGCAGTGGCTATCAGTTGATAGATCCCTACTCCTCCTTTTCTCTTGGTCTGTGTTCATCACTGGTTTGAGGCATTGCCTTTAGGACTAATGCAATTTGATTACATTTCTTCCTGGGTAAATGCTTGTGACCATTTTACAAAGGAATTACTCAAATCTTCCCCCATGGTATAAGCTCTGTTTTCACTGCATCTGATTCTGGTGCCCTGTATCTTGTATATACATTTTTCTAATTTGGGGAGGGGAAGAGATATAACAAAATGCTTAAATAGAGATTCGGGTTGACCCATTGTAACAATGAGATGTATAAGACACCATGTTGAAAATGAACTTGGGAGGGGGGATTATGGGAGGGAGAAATTCAGGAGGTTGGGAGGGAAAGGATGGTAGGGGAAAAACAAAGGAGGCGGTAACAATGCTCAGTAGGAAATGTACTCATTACCTTACTCATGTAACTGTAACCCCTCTGTACAGTATTTTTACAATAAAAATAAGTTAAAAAGGAAAGAATGACACATCTAGTGTTTCAATTATAACAGAAAACTTTACAATAAACTTGATCTGATCCATGTGTCTCTTCACATACCTGTGGAGTCCATGTCTGTGTGCGTCTATGCACTTTTTATGGAGTATATGATATTGGTTTTAATGAGTGTTACTCTAACTTTCAAACTCAGGACATGATTGAAGATGTTTACTAATGCACATAATGTACAAGCGTGAAATCATATGTACCTGGTTTGCATTGTATGTTTGATTAAAAATTGTCATCAACTTAAAATCTCAGTGTGTAATATTTCACTTTCAGGAAATATTAGTGCCTGACGCAGTTTTGTTTTAGCCCTCTTAAGGGATACTGTAAGGACCAATCTTTTCTCACTTCCCTGTGGGCATGAACATGGTATAAGTTTCTACTATGGATAATTGTTTTAAAGCAGCTCAAATTTTGGAAATGCAGGTAGACAATGGAACACAGCCATAGCACTTTATTACCCAGCACCAGGCTCTTTGAAAATGAGCAAAAATATTTGCATTACTGAGGGTCATCAAGAAAATGTGGTATATATACACAATGGAATTCTATGCCTCCATCAGAAACAATGACATTGCCCCATTTGTTAGGAAATGGAAAAACTTGGAAAAAATTATATTAAGTGAAGTAAGCCAGGCCCAAAGAAACATAGGTCCCATGGTTTCCCTTATTTGCAATATCTAGGATATGTATGAGTCAAGCAGAAAAGGTCAGATAATGTGATGTTAGGAAAATGAACCCTTAGATATGTATTTTAATGTTTTTTCTTTCATGCATGTGTTTCTAACCCATTTATAAGATTATTTCTTTGTAGCTTTGTATATCCCTCCCCCACAGTATAACCCCTGCTTTCACTATATTTGATGTCAATATAACTTGTGGAGGAGATGGGGAAAAACAAGTCGTTTAAGGATACAGGTTGCAGCAATGAGAAATACAAGTTGTCATGTCGAAAAAGAGCTTTACAACATCGGTGGGGGAGGGGGGGAAGATTGGGTGAGGGGGAGGGAGGAGGCTGGGAAGGGAGGTGAAGGGTAAACAAAGGAGGAGGCTGCAATGCTTGGTAAGAAATGTATGCATTATCCTGCCCATGTAATTGTAACCCCTCTGTACAGCATGTTCACAAATAAAATAAAATAAAATATTTGCATTAGTAAATTAGGATATGAGTAAATAAAGTGCTGGTTAAAATCTTGAAAAATTTTTTCCCTTTTCATTTATCAATTAGCCTTCCTGTTTTAGTCTTGAATTTTATTTGAAACAGATAATAAGGTCTACACTCATTTATTAGCATTTTCCTCACTAATGCCATGCTATGCATTTTTGTTCATTTTTACATTAAGGAAAATATTATATTGTGTATAATACATAGCTAATACTCTGAAATTATACTTTAATTTAAGTTAAAATATTTGGAGCACTCCAGCACTGAATCATGAATGAGAAAATATAAGGGATATAATAAAAAGATATAAAAGATAAAATAATGTAAGTGTTGGATGGTTAGATACCCTAACAGACATACTACTGTAGTAACATAACAATTGATCCCCACAGGGAGATTTATGGCATTTTAAATGCCTGGAACATTACTTGTGCTTGTTGTGACATTGCGGCATAGAGTTTAGATCAGGGTATCAACCTGTTTTCACCTTGTCTTTTCAGATCTACAGATAATGCTCTGATTGATGACAGCCTCAAGTCCTCTAAGCTCAGTCTTATCGGGGTCCATTAGCACAGCAGAGACATGCGTAAACACAAGAACAGGCATAAGGTTTAGATGATTTCTTTTCATAAAAACAGGGTCATGCAGAAGTGAACACATCTCACCACAAGGGAGTTAAGTATATTCGCCATCTAAGACTTCTGCTGGGAAATTGCTATATCTTTTTTTTCTTTAAAACTTAGATTTTTCCATGGTGAGAAAGGAGAAAAATTTAGTGTTTGGTGAGGAAAATTAGAATTTGGGGAGAAAAATTAAATTTCGCTACAGACATTCGTCTGTCAGAAAACAAGTTTAAAACAAATTTCTACGATATAGATCTGTCCAAAAACAAAACATATGGAAAAAAAAAACTTCAAGAAAATCTATTAAAAAAAACCCAGCAGTTAAACTCTAAATCTAATCAGTATTGATTAAATGAAAATTTGAGATTCATGTGTGGTCTAAAATTTCTGTTTTCTATTTTTAAGTAGATATTATGACTTGGAGGGAGTAAAAAGATATAAAATCAACATTGATCACTTTTCATGATATAGCAGTTCATCAAAAATATTCTGTAAAATATGGATTTTTAACTTCTTTATTCCCTGACAATTCTTGTAAAAGGAGCTAGAGTATTTTAAGCACATCCTAAGTTTCAGCCTTTATTTTCTGATTTTTCAATAGTTTTGCAAAGAAAAAGGACATTGTTTCAGATAAGAAAACATACACTATCTTTTTATGGATAAGTGGATATAGAATTTTAAATATCAAAATTAAAATTGCTTGCCTCTTTATAGAAGGCATTTCTCAGGTAAAATTATTTTATTTTTACATATAATTACAGTAATTCTGACTTGATTACCTACAGAGATATCAAAAGCACATCTTTTTGCTCTCAATTTAATAATTATTTCTGTATAACAACATATCCTCGTACTTAATTTTTGGAGGGAAAAATAAATTACTATTTCAGTTTAAATTAATTACTTATTAAAATTGTTTAATAATTTTTGAGAAAATTGTATTTATTAGCGAAAATCATTATATGGAGACCATGACTTTGTAGAGTCAGCAATGGAATTACAACTGTTCATCACCATGTTTGGTTTGTTGTTTGAGATGAAGTCTTGGTATCTTTTTTTATTGGCCTTGGCTGACCTTGAACTATGACCCTCTTACTTGCCTTGCAAATAGCAGGAATTACAGGCCTGCACTAGTATAACCAGTCTATCTAAACATTTAATTAAAACCTATGTTGCATGCGAGCACCTTCAAAGAAGGTAAAGTAATGGACTCATGAATTTCATTCTGACTTTGCTTTTCTTTAAAGTCATTGCGTGTGGGAGAGAAACTGCATGTTCAAACATATGTGACACAAAGAGGGCACATCTCCACTCGTGGACCCTGTGTGTCCCATCTGACCTCCTGTCCATCCTTCATAGCCCAACAACACTACATGGCGGAAGGTTGGAGGACTTGATTTTTTTTTTTTTCAGAATGCTGAAGCATTCCTTTGGGCTTTGCCAGCCTGGGAACACTCCATTATTAATAATAATTTTCATCTTCAAGTTTAATGTAAACATAAGGGACAATTTATTTTTAAAAAAGCATTAAGAGCCAGTGGCTGACACCTCTAATCCTAGCTACTCAGGAGGCCGAGATCTGATCATCTCCTTCCAAGCCTGCTGTAGCAAGAAGGCTCTGGGAATAGAAGAAACAAAAGGCCAAAAGTAGAGCTGTGGCTCAAGTGGTATTAGGGATAGCACTTAGACCCTGAGTTCAAGCCCCAGTGGTGTCACAATGCACATGTGAGTGTACACACACACACACACACACACACACACACATACACACACACACACTTACATGTACAGAGCACTAATAAATCTGAAACTTGGGACATCCTTACTCACATGGACCTACAGTGATGGAAAAAATGCAACACTCAGTGAAGATTTTACTTCAGGTAGATTTTTGTGTCCGGCAAACCCCTGCCCCCTATTCCATCTTAATCTGGGGAAAATAAATGAAAATTGTCACAGATCTTTTCTTTCCTTTACTTCTTCAATAATATTCAGTACATAACACTTACTTTGTAAGTCCTACCAATTATGTTGAATTAAGAAAAAAAACTAGATTCCATCTAAATATCATTTGAATGGGATCATTATCATTCACAGACATAGCTTAGCAAACTTGTCTCGAAAATCAGAATATATTTCAATACCAGAAAACCTCCCATAAACAAGAGCTTTATGATTCTTAAATGATAATTACCACGATCTAATGAATTACATAAATCATTTATAATGAAAGGGAATAACCAAGTACCCCAAGAAGAACACATTAATAATTTTTTAAAAAGGAATGAGTAGTTTAATTTATGTGGTATGTCCAGACAGTAGCGACTTGAATTTTGTTTGTGAAATAATTAGCAGTTAATCTAAAGGCTTATAATTTATCTACTAGCAATATTTTAAACTGAAAAATAAAGATTAATTTCATCTAGGAAAGAAATTATTCTGATACTATGGGATTATTTGTATGTTACTAGAAAGAGAATAATTGAAGCCTGACAAACTAGAATTTATTCCAAAATATGAATTAGCATTCTTTGCAATTCCAAGTAGTGTATAATGTGTTATATTTTTCAGTGACCCACACATTCAAATAATTAAATAGATAAATATGTGGGAGGCTAGAGGGTTCATAAATTCTTTAACATCACAACTTAAGCTATTGTAATATTATTTTAGGAGTTTTGCAACATTGGCTGGCAAGATATTTAATAAACTACTTCCTCCTCCTCCTCCTCTTCCTTCCTCCTCCTTCTCCTTCCTGCTCCTCCTCCTCCTTCCTCCTCCCTCCTCCTCCTCTTTCCTCCTCCTCCTCCTCCTCTTTCCTCCTCCTCCTCCCTCTTCCAATTGGATGTCATGTCAAGGTGCTGTGCAGAGGGGTTACAGTTGCACACGTCAGGCAGTGAGTGTGTGTCTCCTGGAACTTGTCTCACGATGCTGCCCTTTCGCCCGTCTCAGGAGCCCCTCGCCTCGCTCCAAGTTAGTAAGAGCCTTCTCCAGGAACAAGAGTCTTCCCAAGGACATGGCCCCGAGCCCAGCTCCTGAAAGCTGGGCTTCTGTGGAGGGTGCTGTGGCCTTTCCGAAAATGATCTCCGGGACAGCTTCACAGTGGAGTCCCGTGTCCCAGGGAGAGAGCGTCCCCTTGGAGAGGTGGCGGGCGCTTTGTGCGCCCTGTCACCCCGGCCCCTCCAGGGACACGCAGGAGCTGGAAGCCTGAGCTCAGCCTCGAACAGGCGCTGCCCTTTGCTGCCACGCCTTCAGGGCAGCACTGTTTGGAAACTGAGACAGCGCTCGCTCCAGGGAGGACGCCAGCTGGGGACTCGGAGACTGGGAGGCCGTCACACCTGCCCTTCCTTCACATCTCTCGGTGCCCTTCGCCACCTGCGTAATAGACGGGATGGGGACCGTTCACCACCGGATGGTACTGCACGAAGACTCCCCCTCGATCCCCGCCAGGAAGGGAAACTATTTCTATTCCTGATGAAGTATCTAGTGTGTGGTGTTTTGTTTGAGCGAAACGCACAGGGCCAGGGGTGCTCTCAGTATTCTCCTGGTCACGCACGGGAACGTGGAGAGGGACGTGTGAGCACAGGATACAGAGACGTGGACACAGTCCGGGGAAGAGATGGCGGTAGACTATCACAGGAACCTTAACGAGTACTCGGAAATCTGCGAGTAAAACTGCGCCCTGGTGACACTGGGATTCGTATGTCCTTGGGCAAAAGTGAGAATGCATTCCCACGTGTCCCTGAGGAGTGACATTACATGATGCATTGTGCCTTTATTACATGTGTGCTGTAATAAAGAGGTGAACTCACACTCACCTATGTGGCTTTCACGCACAGACACCCACAAAGCGTACACACGCGCACACTCACATGCCAGGATCTTTCAGTTGAGGCCTCATTACACAACGGAAATAAAATGAGCCTGGTGTACTGAATGGGTTTGCAGGAGTTTAATAAAAGATAATTTTGATTGTTTTATTTCTTTTCGTATGCGGGAAAGTTTTATTCAAAGTATGTTTGTCTTAATGCTCAATCTCGGATTGACAGCAAGAACATTTAGCATATGGCACAGTCAGTCTTCCAGGATTCGCTACACAGTGTGATATCAAGCTAGTCCATGGTGGAATAACACAGGAAAGTACAATTTTATTACAATGTTGAAATCGAAGCCATACTGTTTAACTATCTGCTCTCTAGTATAATCAATTACTCTACTAACTGGGTTTGTTTTTTCCCCCATGTCAGCATTTTGAAAAAGTATTGTATCAGGCAGTGCCATCTTTACTGCTTTTCTCATGCATGACCAACCGAAGAGAGCTCGCTCTCCACGCTAGACAAAGGGAACATATGCTTTCCTGTCACATTCCGAGCTCCTCCTGGAGTCATTCACTAGAAACAATTAGCCAGGAAATCAGGCTGCTCATGAGTGGGAATTTTTTTTCCCCACCCGAACCTCTTTTCAATCCTTGGGGATTCATTTAATCAAATTTTGCACACCGTTTTCATTTACATAGTCAAAAAGAAAAAGAATTTTTCAGCATAAGTCTTTAAACAGCATATTTATTAACAATGAAGAAAGACAGTGCGGCATTTGCCTTGGGAGAATGTCTTCTCTTCATCTGGATGGACAGATTCACTAAACCAGTACTTCATAATATCCACCACGTGGCAGAAACTATAGTCCCAAAACAGGCATTCACTGGCTGCCTGACCAAATGCACACTGCAACTCCGAGAGAGGCTGCCTCATGGGCTCAGGCTCTATGTGCTGATGAAAGAAAAGAAAATATTTTTGGAGAATAATTAAGAAGAATACACAGGAAGTTAAAACAAAGCTGACTAAGCTGGTTGCCAGTGAATCATGTCTACAGACAGCTATTTAGGAGGCTGAAATCTGAAGATGGCAGTTCAAAGCCAGCCTGAGTAAAAAAGTCTTTGAGACCCTTATTTCCAATTAACTAGCAAAAAAAAATGCTGGAAATGGAGCTGGGGCTCAAGTGGTAGAGCACTAGCCTTGAGAAAAATCACTAAGGGATAGCATTGAGGCCCTGAGTTTAAGAACCAGCATGTAAGAGCACACTTGTGTATACACACACACACACACACACACACACACACACACACACACACACACGTATACACACACACACAAAAATGACTATTACCAATAACTAACAAAAATTGCTTCGGATAAATATCTAATTATGAGAGCCAAAGTGACTAATTGATGCTTTAACTATAAATGAGTCATTTCCACAGCTCCCAAGTAAGTCGTCCAAATAGCTATCAGAGAGATTAGATTGTCTTAATGTTTATGGCAAATATTCCACTCGGGCCTCTGTGATATAATAGTTCACTGAAGAAAACTTTGTCGTAGAAAAATCTGGCAAGGACAGGATCCTTGGTACTAGGTCAGCCTTGGTAATGTGATTGGTCAGCAGGACCCTTCACAACTATACAGTACTCTGGGAAGTCACACACATGATGCCAAAGAAGGAACCCAAAAGCTCAGTGTCTAATGCCCAGGATCATATAAAATGACACTTATCAAATGACTCCAGGAAATGGCAACAAGAGGGCTTGTGGTGGCGGCGGCTTGAGTTTCTTTTCCATTTATCTTGCTCATTTTTCTGTCTTTGGGAGGGTAAGGGGGACACAGAAATAAAGGGGCAAAGGGTGAACAAATGGAGCAATGTTACTCAGTAGACACTGTTGAAAATGAATGATACAACTTGTTGTTAGGGATAGGAAGAAAAAATTGGCAGTGAGTAAAGGAAGAGGTGACATTGTCCAAAAAAAAAATGCAGTCATTGTCTCACTAATAAAACTGTTGTTCCTCTGTACAGCACCTCGTGTGTGTGTGTGTGTGTGTGTGTGTGTGTGTGTGTCTTGGTCGTGGGGCTTGAACTCTGGGCCTGGGCGCTGTCCCTCAGCTCTTCAGCTCAAGGCTAGTGCTCTACCATTAAGCCACAGCCCCACTTCCAGCTTTCTGAGTGGTTTATTGAAGAATCTCAACAGCCTTTCCTGCCCAGAATGGCTTTGAACCGCAATCCTCAGATCTCAGCCTCCTGAGTATCTGGGATGACAGGTGTGAGCCACCGGCACCCTGCAGACACAGAATCTTTATAAGAACAATAAAATATTTTTAAAATAATTACAACATTTTAATTAAGTTTTTATTGTGAAAATACTGTACAGAGGAGTTAAGATAGCATTTTTAAAAACTAAAAAATTTAAAATTTATATAATTAAAACTTTATTGCAAAGGGAAAAAAGCACTGGAGACAGGTGGAAACCTCTTATCTAGCAAGTATGTGGTACTGAGTTCAAACCCTAGCACTGGAGAAAAGAAAATGGAAGTGGGTTTGCAATATCCTGGGTAACTGGAAGACGCCAACTTTTCTAATTGAGTACACATTTTCCCTGTAGGCACTTTGAAGCTAAAGATGATTCTCTAAGTTAATATTTGCTGAGATAAAATTCTATTAGTGTCCAATACATCTATGAATTCATTATTTTTACCAGATGTTTTGGTATTTATTTTAATGTCATCTTACTAATATCAAAGACTTGAGCCCTTTTTCCCACTTGATTGTTTTATTGAAATTTGGTGAAGAAGGTAAACTCAAGTCCTTGTATTAGAAGGCATTCATGTAGAGTATTGATATTTGAAAGCTCATTAGATGCCAGCTTACTGTGGCTTTATGTCAAGATAGGGAATTATTATTTTAAAACTTGTTTAAAACTTGTTTTTGCCTTTTGTAAAACAAAACTGTTAGAAATATTTAATTTCCCAAAGAAAGTTTCCTTTGCCTTTCAGAAGAAATTCATGATAAAGTAAGGCAGCAGGCACCACGTGGAGATGGCTGATTGGGGCATAATTATATCACCGGAGCGCTCCAGGTTGCTCGAAAATGACCAGTTTAGGGAGTGATTGTTAAGGATCTCTCGCTGAGATATTGATCAAGTTTGCTGTTGACTTCGGGTTCACACCTTGCTGGTGGTGGGGAGGAATCACTCCACTTGTGTTTCCCAGCTTAGCCATAATGCCCTACCATTGCTCTTCCCTTTGATAAAGCACAGCCTTGCACTGCAATGCAGAGGTGAGCTCTGTCTAACTCCGCTCGGCTCTTTATGTGTGTCTGATAAGAAGTCAAATGGACTCGAAAATCATTCAGAAGATGGTTCTTCATCCTTGGATCTTCTGGCAGATGCGTGCGAAGGTCTTCAAGCGCCAAGTGTAACTATTGAAATGATGAGTTTAAAAACAAGTTTATATTTGTATATTCACCCTGAGTGTTTTTGCCCAGAGAATATTTCTTTACACTTTTTAGTAGAAACTGAGAACTTTTGATTCCAAGAGTTTCTTAATATTGATGGGCTTTAAGAAGGCAGTTTTCATTGGTAATATATATTCTATCAAGGAACTTATGTTTGCTGGTTCTTGAATAAGTGAAATGCTTTTTTGAGCCTATTATTTGTGACAACTAATAAAAAATATGTGCATTTAATCTCCTGCAATAACCCCTTAGGTTTTTCTTGGGAAGTTTCAGCAAAGATTTTCAAAAGACTAAGTCTCTAGATTATTTTCCCATCATTTAAAAGCTATTAAAGTTATAGTCATTCACATGTCATTTTAAAACTAATTTATTCAAATGTTCTTTAACCACAAATAAATTGTTCTTTGCAATGAAACAACACCTCAAATATAATTTATCTTTGCTCTCTTGACTCAGAATCATGTTGATACACAGCAAAATACTCCAAATTGTACAATAAATACCTAATTTTCATTTGGAAATTGATTTCCAAACCATACATATCAACTTCCTGTGTAAATCCTGAAATCACTTAGTCACTTTTATGTGAAAACAAGTTTTTCCAACTTTGAGAGTGAAAATCTCTGTTTGTACATTCCTGACACTGTGTAATCAAGAAAGATAATTTTGGGGTGCATTTTCATTAAAAAAGAATTGACTACAGCCAGGTGCCAGTGGCTCAAGTCTATCATCTAGCTACTCAGGAGGCTGAGATCTTAGAATCACAGTTCAAAGGCAGCCCAGGCAGGAAAGTCTGTGAGACTCTTGTCTCCAATTAAACACCAGAAAACCAGGAGTGGAGCTGTGGCTCAAAGTGTAGAGTGCTAGACTTAGCAAAAGAGCTCAGGGGCAGATCCAAGCCCCACAACTAAAAAAAAAAAAAAACGACTACAACCACATGTCCTGAAAATTCATAATATTCAAAATACCAATGGGAATACCACAGGGAAGAAGCTAATTATCTAGATCGGAGATTACAAAGATAAAGTACGTTTACAGTGAAAAAAAATAGAACCTGAATTTATTCTGTACTGTTCGTTGACGTTTTATTTAACCCAGATGTAGTCAAATTTTTCATGAAAATCTAATTTTCAGTAAACGGAAAATCCACATGTCTACTCCTCAGGGTTTCCACACTCGTTCCTGCTTAGTCTCCTGAGGACAATCACGACCAGAGTCATGGCTAGGACCCTGCTCCTGTTAATGTTTAATGGGGAATACTTTCTTACTAGAAATTTATGTTATTTCCTGTACAAGAATGAATTAAACCTTGTCCCTCCATCATTCCCCATCACAATCACTATTAACAAGTATGAGTTATCTCATTACTATTTTATTCTTTTTATTTTATTTTATTCTTGGTGCTGGAGCTCCAGCTCAGGGCTTTGGACTTGTCAGACAAGTTCTTCATCACTGAGTGCTACTGCCATGCATATTACTTGTCTACGTGTTTATACAATTGGAACACACCTCATGAAAATGTACTTTGTCAACTCACATTATTAAAATATATGCATATATATCATATAAGTAAATTAATTTTCTTTGAATTTACTGAGATATTATTTGGTTTAATGGAGAAAAAAACTTCCTCCATGTCAGTATTTGTCATTAACAGCTCAAATAATTTGTTAAGAAATTATTCCAAAAGCTGTATTTCTTTGAGATTATGATGATAATTTGTAGCCCAATCACCTTGGCTGTTAGAAGCTCACTGTTAAGACACACTGTATTAAAAAATGTGGTATGATTTTATTATTTAAATAAGTGTAGGAAACCATGGGAATAAATGAAGGCCAATTTATTATTTTGGGTACAAACTTTTCTTACTTAACAAAATATTTGTAGCCTCTTATCACAAAATAATATATAAACTTTCAGGAAATTATGAACACTTAATATATAATTATTAAGTATTTCAAAAATATGTTATACATATTGCAGATGAGATAAATAGCATATAATAAGTATTATTTCTTATTGCTATGCTATGATTTTAACTATTTTGTAGTCATGAATTAAGTGCAATGCTTCTGTTTCTAAAGATTCTATAAAGCAGCTATTTTGATATTATATATTTGAAAGCTTTGCTTATTATTATTGGGGAAATCTTAAGCATTACTTTACAACAAAGGACAGGAATTTTCTGAAAATATAAGGGCAAAAATATATTGTTGAGACACTAAATTGAATGACTAAAACAGTATTGTCCCTTTTTATCATTTGATATGCAAAAGTCTCAGAGAAAACTTTATTGAGTCCAAAGCTGTACTCTAAATAGAATTTCTCTTATTTTAAAACTAGGGCAGGGATGGTAAGGGGAAACAAAGGAGGAGGCAACAATGCTTGATAAAAAAATGAACTCATGACTTTGCTCATGTGATTGTAACCCTTCTGTATGGTATTTTCACAATTAAAAAAACTTTTATTATTATATTATCCATTTACCTGTTCAACTCTTATTGGTTAACAAGTGAATCAAAGGTTTGAAATTCATGATGCTTTGAAATTCAGGTACAGATTATTTTTTATGTGTATGGTTTCCTGCTTGAAAATAACTATTTTTGTCACAAAATATATTATTATATTTTACTGTTTTTGTTTTCTCAGATCTGATTAAAATTTAATGGTTCAAACAACTATTCCATATAATCTTATTTCAAAGAAACCTTTCCCACTTTAAATAACATTTCATTTTTATATATATAGATAGATAGATATACATATATATAATTTTAAGAACTCTTCATTTCTGTTGTGTCAGTTTGTAAATAAACACAATTTACCTAAGAAAATTTCTTGTATTGTCAATAAATGCTATCACAAAATGTTACTGGTTTTCAAACACTTCTTTAAGAGAAAGATGATTCTCTTAAATGTTTTGTATAAATCGATACTTAGTTCACTTTTGTGACTTTTTTGTTTTCTTATTCCTGTTATGTTTATCCACTCATATGTGTTGTTATCTTGATATTAGAGTCGTATTTTGAGAATAGAAGCCAGTTGCCTTTGTAGCTTGGATTTAAAACTCAATCTGTTTGAAATCCCTTGTCAACCTAACTGCAGAAATAAAAAGCAGACAAAAATTTGGAAATAGAGAAACTCTACCATATTCAATTTTTGTGTTCCTTAATATATTCCACAGTTCTAATTTGCACTTTCCTTTGGAACTATCAGTTTTACTATGTTCAGATACACAGATACACACACACACACATATTCAAAAAGAAAAGATTTAGATTTGAAGTTAATTGTTACATCCCAATCAGATAATAGTGTTGAGCTGCTCCTGAGAAAGTAATTGAAAAGGTATTACAACAACTGACAATGTATTGACATTCATTCATCAGAATCTTTTATGAATGTTTTATAGATCCACTTAAGATCATGTAAAACAGATTTTTCACGATGGGAATTTAGTGGGTTTTTTTCTCTGAGAATATATTAATAATATTACAATGTGAACACCTTCATGAAACCTGCTGGTTGCTTTATTAGTATTCATCTAATAGCTTTTGTTCTTTTGTTTTGAAAGTGGTCTGTAGACAAAAGGGTCTGGGGCTCAAGGGAGCCGGTGAGCACAAGAGGAATAAACCCAGCGTGGCTTTAGAAACGGGCAGCCCTGGGTAGGCCCGACGTCCATCCCAACCAGTAACCTCCTGAGATGCTGTGCAGAACTGAACTGTGCAACTGAACTGTTCTTCATTCCCAGGCTCTCGTACGTGAGCCCTCGGGCTCATTCTTCGTTATGAACCCTCAGGTAAGGCACGAGCAGATCCCTGCACACCACCAACAGCTGCTGCTGGAGGAATCCTCGCAGAAAATCACCTGTGTCCTGCTCCGACGGAGGGGCGGTGCTGTCAGTCAGCACATCCTGGCCCACCGGCGTCGTCATAGCAACAGAGAAGGCACCTGGCTGGCCAGGAAGGTAGAAAATGGATTCAGGGGAGACCAAGACATTTCAGCATCTAGGCTAAATTAAGCACTGAATCTGGTCTGATCCTTGCTCTGAACGGGCTGCTGCTGTCTCAGGAAATGGAGCTTCCACTTGGAGCGCAGTAGCCAGTTCTACCCTCTTCAGCACAGACTGTCCGGCTTGGTCCCGCACACCGCCCTGGTCCGACCAAAGACTGTGCCACGGCCTGGCCGAGGCCGGCCCTCCCTTTGTGCGGGAGGTTCTCCTCCGCAGGTGTTGTCGAGGTACCGTGACTGTCAATCATCCATCCTCCGTGAAGGAGACAATGCCAGCACGCATCCTGGCTGGGGCCTTTGTACATTCCACCGACAGTGTATCAGCGCTCTCAGCAACGACACCCGGGTTTGCTGCCTTGTCTGAT
Organism: Dipodomys spectabilis; assembly: GCF_019054845.1. NCBI lineage: Eukaryota > Metazoa > Chordata > Mammalia > Rodentia > Heteromyidae > Dipodomys > Dipodomys spectabilis. Next base: position 5,213,700 of record NW_024870846.1, read on the forward strand.
TAACACCTGCTCTCTCCTTTCATGATGGAAAACGCAAACTTCTGCTTTCATTGCCTATAAAAATAGTTGAGATCGGATTCATATTTGTAAGCTACAAAGACATTCATTCATCTCAAGCAAATTAACTTTGTGCTTATAAAACTATATATGAGAGGGGGGGGGGGGGGAGGAGGAGGAGGAGGAGGAGGAGGAGGAGGAGGAGGAGGAGGAGGAGGAGGAGGAGGAGGAGGAGGAGGAGGAGGAGGAGGAGGAGGAGGAGGAGGAGGAGGAGGAGGAGGAGGAGGAGGAGGAGGAGGAGGAGGAGGAGGAGGAGGAGGAGGAGGAGGAGGAGGAGGAGGAGGAGGAGGAGGAGGAGGAGGAGGAGGGGGGGGGGGCGGCGGCGGCAGAACTCTTTCCTCTTTCTCCCATATGCAAGGTGTTAGCTCAGGCTCTAGCAGCTATGAGAAGACAGGAATGCGTGGGTTCATAGTCTAATTGTTGCCTTTGCTCAGACTTCTTCCTGGATACTTTCTCTGCTCATAATCCCTCACCATATCTGGTAAGTATTTATTAATGTCTGAAACACAGAAGATTCCTCATAAATCTGCCCATAACAGTAGTAAAAGTACAAACCTTCTCATACTTCCCTTTATTTGCTATAAATTGGCATAAGTTGACACTTTAGGTAATACCTGTTTCTAGGAACATAAATTCCAAAATTGTACACTCCGTTTTCAAAGTAATGTCTGGATTTTTTGTAAATATGTATTGACTGCAATAATTAACATCCAATACATTAAAATACAGAATGAAAAATCTCCCTGAATACTTAAATTTAATAATGAAATAAAAGTTATTCATATATGCAGTCCAAAAGAAAGTATACACCAAAAATGCCAGACAATTTCTACCAGTTCCCATTTTATTTATTATGCAGTATATGCAATCTTAGCTGCTATGATATGTGTTCCATGGGTGGCATTGAGTTTCTATAATTAATTTGGCTTATCACCTAGCTAGATGAAATAGAAGACTAGTTTAGAAAATGACAGCATGGCTGTGTTGCTTCTATTGTTTTTTTTTTTTTAAGTGGAAGAAGGGAAATGCCATCTTCAGGTAAATAGGCTGCCTGTAAATATAATGGTCGACAGTAATCTATTCATAGATTAGAGAGACCCACAATTAAACCTGAATGCATCTCTAGAACTTATTAATTATAAACATGATAGTCTTGAGGTCAGTATAGATTGTTGAGAAGTGACCCATACTTGACAATCTGTTGCCGTTGAAATGACAATACTTAAATTAGATTTTATACCTGAAATACCATATGACAAAGCATCATGGAGCTGAGGGGAGCAAGTCTTGTAAAGTGACTGCTGTAATTCCCTAGCTGCATGGCATGACGGAGCTTTGAGCATCCATTCTGATGACACTGGTGGCCTGAGGAGAGAACCAGGGACATCGATCAAGGTGTATTCTGTTCCTAACCTGCTTTGTCCAAGGGCAACTCCTTTGTACAACTACTTAAAGATAATAAAATATCATTAAAACAAGAATTAGAATTTCTGGGTTTCAACCATATACAGGTGAAAAGAAAACACATTGAAAGATTGTTTTGTGTGTGTGCGTGCATGTGTGTGTGTGTGTGTGTGTGTGTGTGTGTCCCATGTAGCCTAATCATTGTGCTTATACAGTTAATATTTCTGACATCCTTGGAAACATGGGAAGTGCTTTTGTTCTATATATGGCACCAAATTATCTGTACAATGTGCAGCTTTCTCAGAAGGAATAAAGTCCATTACTAAAATAAAAGCATGAGATCCACACATGGTACCTGTGCGTGCAAGTGAACGCAGTGGTGTTAGATCACAGTACTTCTTCATAAGCAGAATACCTGTTTAATTGTGAGATGTAGAAATCATTGAAAGCACAACCTAGACCATGAAACACCAAACTCTGTGGCCAAAGAAGTCAGTATACATATGGTACTGACAAAAAATGCCAATTCCAACTTCATTAAGTTTCAGATGAATAGAATGAGGACCAAAAACGTGAAATACTGATGAAGATACTTTTTTTTACCACAACCCAGGAAATCATCTGTGAACTCTGCAGACCTACACTGCAGTGATAGAACATGAACTCCATCCAGACGGACTGAATGTATGCAAAACCACAGGCAACACCTTCATAGTGAATGAAATTGTGGGTGGATAGAACGAGCCAAGCACTCTCATTAAATGGCGCCATGGAAAAGGGCTTCCAGAGCACCGGGTAAAGAAAATTCTCAGGCACAGGAAAGGCACAGCCTCTCGGCTCTGCTCTGTGGCACACCAGATCAAGGTGAGGAGGCCGAGGCCTCGTACACACCGCTCCTCTATTGTTCCTGCCTCATGTCTCTACAATTTCTGTTTTAGTCATGACACAGGTTTTAGGGCTAAATTAAGCACACTCTAGTTTGAAGTGACCTAATCAGGGGAGATTAAATTTAGAGACCATAGAGAAATGAAATGAGAAGATGGATGACTGTTTTATAAATTATCCTTAAGTAGTTGTCCAAAGAGGTTGCAATTTGATGTGCCAAGGTGTGAGAACAATGCATCTTGAGACTTTTTCATAAGATAAACAAAAATAATATGTATTTTGTTTATTGTTTTCAAGGTTTTAGAATCACTTAAGAACTACAGAAATGCTTCATCTAGTACAACTGTTTCCAGTTTTTTAATTTAAATTAGTTTTTTATTTTGTGTTTTGTTTTTGTTTTTGGGTCCCGTCATGGGGCTTGAACTCTGGGCCTGGGCGCTGTCCCTCAGCTCTTCAGCTCAAGGCTAGTACTCTACCACTTGAGCCACAGTGCCACTTCCGGCTTTTTTCTTTTTGCTTATGTGGTGTTGAGGAATCGAACCCAGGGCCTCAGGCATGCAAGGCAAGCGCTCTACCACTGAGCCAACTTCCCAGCCCTTAAATTAGTTTTTTAAAAAATGATTATCTTTTAGTAGTTGTACAAGGGAGATGCCATTTAACAAATCGTCTTGGTGTCTCCATCCCTGTCACCCCTTCCCTGTTCTCCCCAGCTATCCAACTAACCCCACCCATGCTTTTAATTAACCACGCCCTGTATATCGAGCATTATGACTGCCTTTGCCCATCCTAACTCTCTTCATCTTCCACCCTCCACCTCACCGCTCCCCTGACTTCACAGCTTGAGCTTTGAGTGTTCACTTTTTAAAACTATAAACTAGCTTTTCAAAAGACCTATGCCATTGTCATTCCCTCCACCCTGTTATAGATCATAGTTTAGTTAACGTAGCTGCATAGGTATGTTTGTAACATCGTGTATGTTTACAGATGTTAATAACTTAATTTAGATCTAACTTCCTGATAAGAGAGAAAATATATATCCTTTGTCTCTTTGAGCCTGACTTACTTCCCTTAATATGTTTTTACATTATTATTGAAGCTGTGCATCATATGTATCAAATGTAGGATCCACAAAAGAGAGCATATTAATAAGGTCAGGAAGAGATTTCATCTGTCCTTTCAGTAGCAGTGCAAGGTGAGTTTTCTGTTACCTCTATTTTCTTATCACATTGAGTCACTGGGAAAATCTCCAGTGGTTGTGAGACTAAATTCTGGACCGAGCATTATATGACAGGGTCAAAGTGATCCAACACTTGGCTTTTTCAACTCCAATTTTCTGAAACAGATTTAGTTCATTAAGACTTGTTTGAATCAATGCCTATTTGAAATGGCTCTACATGGAAAGTGGTGTATAGGTTAAAATCTTAGTGAAAACATCCCCCAATGCTGCAGGGGCAGCATACTGGACAACTATTCAGAATAAGTAAAATTCATGTTATGGAAAATAAAACTAGAGGGCGTTATAGACACAACTTCGTTACAGACACAACTATACATCAATAGCCCAGAATCTGGGACTAAGTGTCTGAGGGAAAACATCAACTTCTCTTCAACTGGAAGATAATCTTAGGAATCAAATTAACTCTGGGGAATAAATTAGGAGCAAGAAAGACTTCAGCCGCGTAGGAGAAGCCAGTGACACAGAGCTGTAGTGACAATGGCAGCAGCAACGGGACTTGTCACTTGTTCTCAATGAAAGTGAGGAAGCTGAGGGAATGAATAATCATGGTTACTTAAAACAGCACAGACACAAACAGACAGAGCTAATGTGAAATCCAATGTTGGTCGACTTCACATCCACCACGTTCACACTGAGGTAAAGATTCCCAGCAGACATACATCATCCATGGAGAGAGGAAACAGTAGAAGAATATATATGCATATATATCATACTGTTATGTTGATCCACAGAACTGATCCACCAAACTTTTTTGTCATCTGTGATGTAATCATTGAGTCCCTGGACTGAGTGTGAAGGTGAGTTGGAAACCGTGGATGAATCGTTTATATATTCAGCCCAGTTATATGCTTCTTCCTCAGCTCCACTTATTCTTGAAGTCTTGCAGACATGGGAAGAGAAGATTGTTGAACTTAATGATGGAAAGATCAAAGCAACCTGATCAAAGAGAAATAGGCAATTTGAGAGAGCCTAATTAAATGCTGGATTAAAGAAATGAAGTTGCATAACCAGGTACATTAAAGAAAGAAAGGAACTGAAACATTCATTAGACTAGAAGAACAGGTATCATTAAGCAGACAGTCACAGGAAACAGAAATCGCTTTGCAGAAGGAGAGAGGGTCACTTTGCACACTTCTGTGTGTCACAGCCCACAAGTTCCAAGGTGTGCCATGGACCAGCTCCAGTTCAAGGTCAAGTCACAGAAAGCAATGATGCTACAACCTCTTTTGTATGTGATGGACACACTTGTTCAATAACTAGGCAGCATCAAGGACTGGTGGTATGCACTGGTAATCCTATACTCTGGGGGACGAGGATGCTATAAGGAGGATTGCAGCTTCACGTCAGCCCACACAGAAAAGTTCCTGAGACTCTTTCTTAATGGAGACCCATGGATGTGGCATGCACCTGTTTTCTTAGCCCCTTTGGGAGGCACAAAATAGGTGGGTCATGGCTACACCGTCACAAAAAGAACCAGCACAAAAGTTGTTTGTTGCATTTCTCAGTGTGGTAGAGCCAACAATGACAAGCGTAAGGCCGTGAGTTCAAACCTCAGTACTGACCCTCCCCCAAAATCCTAGATAGAAAGCAATGTGGACATTAGTGCTCACATAATCTATCTGTGAGTTTGAGAAGTGATACTAAATTGACTAAGAAGATGCTGGTTTACAAAAAATGACAGAGAGGTGCAGACAAATTTGTGACTGATGAACTTCTGTTAAAGATAAGTACCACTTGGGGCTGGGAAGGTGGCTCAGTGGTAGAGAACTTGCCTTGCATGCATGAGGCCCTGGGTTCAATTACTCAGCACCACATAAGCAGAAAAAAAGCCAAAAGTGGCACTGAGGCTCAAGTGGTAGAGTGCTAGCCTTGAGCTGAAGAGCTGAGGGACAACCCAGGCCCAGAGTTCAGGCCCCATGACCGAAACCCCCCTCCCCCCCCCCAAAAAAAAAAACGTAAGTACCACTTACACAATATGGGAGATTATTTGGTAGAATCTATGAGACCTGTGAGTTCTTCATTGAGTTTTAGGCAGAAGAAAAGGTCAAATTGCCTCAGAATTTTTTTGAAAAAAGGGTGCTGACTTGAGAATGATTGAGTTCTATTGCGTTTTTTCAGCTAGCTGTGGATGAACTGTTACCAAATGGGCTGCTTTCCAAATGAGACAAGCCCTACCTTGTATGAATTAGGAACTGGCTGGATCGGGGCTGTCCCTGGCAGGCCCACATCTGAACAAGGATCTCCAGATGTTCATCCCTTCCCTTGAAAACCTCCTACCACTGTGCACCAATGCCAGTGTCTCTGCTAGTGGTTTGTGAACTGAGGGGACCTGTGATAAAACTGTGATAAATAACCACAACCGTGAATGTAAAAGGACATTGCCTGGAGACCTCTGAGAAGGTCAGTACCTCCTGTGGGAAGGAGAGAGATAGAGGGAGAGGGAGAGAGGGAGAGAGGGGAGGGGGAAGAGGGAGAGAGAGAGGGAAAGGGAGAGAGGAAGAGAGAGGGAGAGAGAGAGTGAAAGGGAGATGGAGGGAGAGAGAGGGAGAGGGAGAGAGAGGGAGAGGGAGAGGGAGAGGGAGAGGTCACTCAGAAATCCTTTATGTCCTCCTCTTCAGGAGCAGGGGCTCTGTTGCTGCGTCCATGGCCACCAGCAATCGGGGATCTAGAGCGGCTCTCCTTGAGCTGGAAGCTTGATGGAGGCTGGCAGCGAGTAAGGAGGGAAGGCTGCTATTGAGATTTGAACTAAGAACCTCACACTCACTGGCTGGCTGTTTGGCCAGAGCGCTACACACCCAGTCCTGTTCTCTGGCAGTTGCCTTGGACAGGGAACCTCACGGACTTTCCTGGGACTGAGAGCTTGACCCAGGACAAAGCTTGCTATCAGCCATCTTTCCTGGAGTGAGCTCTGAACTCTCCAAACTGCTGAAGCAGGAAGATTTCTTCTGTCAAGGCAAAACTTCTCCTGGACAAGGTAAAAACCAAAAGCACAAGTTCTTTCTTCAGAACTATTGAAATAGGAAGGTAGAATCAATCTGAACTCAAGTATGCTGAAAAAAAAGGACTAGCAAAGTGTGTGTGTGTGTGTGTGTGTGTGTGTGTGTGTGTGTGTGATTCCTGTGCTTGCTTCTAATCTTATCCTAAACTTCATCTTCCTGATAAGAAGTCCATATATATGTTGGAGTGATTTCCCCAACAGAAAGTATTGTCTTCTTTCCCAGAATGGCCCATGGCCTGTCTTCTGGGAAGACTGCCTTTCAAGCATGGTTACTGGGTTCCTCAGAAAGACTGTCGGGATATGAAGCTAAAAGGATTTATTTTTCAGGAAAAAAATGTCTAAAGCAAATGCATAGGAAAGTGAGGGAGGGCCTCAGTGGGTAGACATTTGCATTACTTAGGGGCTAAGATGGTCAGGGACTGAGGGACTGGAAGAAGACAGATGTTCAGCTTGGACAACGTTGTATCTGTGTTGGTCACTTGTAAATGGGAAAGGTCTTTTTTTTTGTCTTGGCATGGTACAACGAAGCTTAGGCCTTATTCAATAATATACTTTTCCCTTATTCAGAACATCTGCACTGTATTTCTTCTAGGTATCTTCCGGTTAGTCCCTATTTGAAATGCTAGGAATGTAGTAAACCAGACTTTACTATTTTCAAATATTGGCTCGGGATGAGGAAAATGGAGAGAAGTAAAAGATGACACAAATAATTAAGAAATCAGATGAGTGATCGAAGAATAGAACAGGGACTAGAGTGGCAGAGCCTGGGGAACACCCCCTTACGATAGGCCGTATGTTCATGGTCAGCCACTGCATCTGTTAGAACAAATGGAAGCAGAGCTGTGACCCAAGTGGTAGAACACTAGCCTTGACCTATTAATAGCTGGGGAGGGTGCTTTGAAAACACTCTCTAGTGAGTTATGCTACAGCGAATTCACCTGTTGTAACAATGCTATCAAATTCTTTCCTCTTTAAGAGGAGTGAAATGAATAAATTAAATAATTAACTTGGGTTCCAAGGACTAAGCAGCAGGAATGACAACTGGCTGCACTCATTCTGCCTGAGATTTGCCGTCTGACTCGTGATGCCAGATAGAATCTCTCCCAAGGAATGACGATTCCATCCTTGCTCATGTGACTCCTGCTCTCCCAGTGACTGAGAAGCGATCCGATGTGCTACACAAACCATTGCATTAGCCATAGTTTAGGTAGAGTGAGGCTGCTTATTAGCAAACTCAACAGCACGAGGGAGCGAGTGATGACTGTACCCCACTTACTGTGCCTGCGCCTTATTGTCAAACGTGCACTACCACTCTTTTCATTTAGTATAAAGAAACAGGATTGCTTCTTCCTCTATCAACTGCTAGCCAATTAATAATGCCAATGTGATGTGTTTGGGTTTCCTCCTTTATCTCTAGTATCTTATGCAGAAGCTACTATGATTGACAAATGGCCATAGTATGTATTTCCATTCTATCCCAGCACAGGAGAAGAGAACTCCATACACCAATGCTGAATCCATGGTATGGTGTCTGAGATTGGTCTAAAATGTCATTCAGTGCTCTGCCAATTACATAAAACATTAAAGCAGTTTCCATTTTGGGGTCGATTGCCAATATTGACTTAAATGGATTTTCAGAGCTACTGGAAGGAAGGAGGAACCTCTTCTATTTCAGATTTTCAGAGAATGACTCCCTGCTTGAGGGAAGAAGCACTTCTGCCCTTGAAGTTCCACAGCAGAGACTTCACTGCTTATTCTATCCTCAGGCTTCTAAAAACCTGTTTCCACTAGAAACGTGTGTGAAAATGGAAAAGACAGAACTCTAATTTGTATCCATGTTAAGCACTTTGATATATTACCTTTGAATCAGATACCCTTTTCAAGGTAGTAAAAAAAATTCAGAGAAAAATCAAACAGGCACCCCATAAAGGGTTTTACTAAGAAAAAAATAAAATAAAATAGAAGAGAGCGAGTTACAGTTGACCCACACTGCTCCAGGGCTCCTGATTTGTATTCCAGCAGTTTCCTTAAAGGAATCTTTGTTAACAGATGACTGACTTAGGTTTGCATTTAATTTCCTTGCAAGCACAGTCAATCTTAAACCATCAGTTATTTTAGAGAGTTGCGATTAATCAATTAATAATTGAAATCTCAGGGACAAGATGTAATCTCAGTCCAATGGAATACCTGAAGCAAGTATTTTTCCAATGGATATTTAGATGTTATTACCAGTTATCCACAGAAACTCCAGCACTAAAGAGCTTTGGCCAGGACTCTTGCCAGACATGCCAGTTGGAGCAGTGGTTAGTCTTTGGGGGAAAAAAATGAGAGGAGATATTGCACATGAACAAGAGATTTAAGGTGTCAAAAAATAACATTTTTCAAATCTACATCAAAATAATTTTCTTATCTGAAAGCTACTTTTGTATTTGATCCTAAGAAAATGGCAATGGAAGATTAGCAAATATTTTGATAAAACTGTGGATTTTTTTGCTAAGGTAAATTCTAAGTAACATTAAGGGAACAATGAATTTTCACAGAATGATTTCCCTTTTCTATGTGGACTTTCTATGTAGTCTTTGTCAATTCAGAAAGAAGAACTATAAAGAGAAATTTGAAAATTTTATCAGCTATTTCTTCTGGAGATTGGATACTCTTAACCATGGTAGCATAAATTGCAGATTCAAAAAGGTGTGGTGTGTGTGTGTGTGTGTGTGTGTGTGTGTGTGTGTGTGTGTTGGAATAAAGCTTTCAATAAGATTAACATTATCATTTTATTTGGTAATGTTAGGATTTACTTTCTTTTTTTTTTAATTTAATTTTATTTTATTTGTGAACATACTGTACAGAGGAGTTACAGTTACAGGATTTACTTTCTTACACAAGCCATGAAGCAACCATGTGATTAATACAATTCGTTTTACATGGTATTCTTCAAAATGCCTCCTGCCAAGCATTTTGCAGTTTAATTGTCATGGTAGTCTCTTAAGCTTATTTCCTGGGCTGTTTCAAAGTTCAGTCCTCTAGGACTGAGGCTCCAGAGCCTCTGGAGACCAGCTCCTAGCTGGTCTCATATAGGTTACTATTTAAAATACTACTTTGGAAGAAGGAAAAATATTAATGCTGCATAAGGATGGTCATTCTAAAAATTTTCTACCTATAAATAGAATATTTTATATATTATCTTATTGAATAAGACAAGAGTATCAATATACTTACATCCTGAAAACAATTGTTGATTACTGCATAGCATTTCAGATGGTTCCTGGAAGCACAGACATTGTTTGGGAGGAAGCCCATGGTGTTATTTCAGTAGAAAGTGAATAATTGTTCTCATCTCCTTTTGTCTTGTTTGTTCATTTATCTGTCATAGAGAAGGTAAGGGAGGGACACAGAAAATGGGGGATTAAGGGGCAGTAATGCAGCAGTGGTGCTCACTAGACAGTATGTGGAAAATGAGCTATACAACTTGTGGGTGGGGAAGAGGAGGGAAGACCTGGGAGGAGGGAGGGAAGGGAAGACATTGCTCAAAAAGAAATGCACTCTATTCCTGACTTACGGAACAGTCACATCTCTGTACATCACCTTGACAATCACTACAAATAAATGGGAAAAAAAGAAAGTGGGGAAAAAGTGAACATAGTAGTTATTCAGTCAAATGATGAATCCTGGAGCCAACAGCTGGGAAGACAGAATAGGGAATCATATATTTAATGCCAAGCGCTTCTTTAAACCGAGGAAGGGATTTGAGGGTTATCCATCCTCCCTTGCTTTTGCAAACTTCTTTTGAAATCTGTTTTAAAAAAGTTTAAAGTTCTTTGGGAGTACAATGCTTGGAAGACGGGCTTCATGATCACATTCACAATAATAATCATCAATAATTCAGTTCTAGAACATTCATTGCGACCCCACCCTCATATTGAGTGCTGTCCTTGTGTGTGAGCGTAAAACCATCAGAGTGAGCTCCTTTGGTTTACTTGATTTGAAGCTTGTTTGTTCCACAGTGGAAACCCCACTATGGAGTCGCCCAGAGGGCTGTGTGGTTGAGTAACCCCTTGGATGGTGAATCCCGCGGTTCGTGTGAAAGGGGATATCTTAAATCAAATAAGGCCTAAGGTTAATAAAATATGCGAATGGATGTGTGTATGCCCATGGGCCAGCCCGAGAATGCCACCTGGACACAGGTGTCTCAAGGACAGGACTCGGGCTGATTTAAGTTGGGCTTTGGTCCATGCATCTCAAGTTGAGCTTCCCACATGTCCTTTGCCTCCAAGTAGACAACATTCTGTGCTCCTGCTGTCCAGGAGATGTCAAGGGTTCTGGGGTCGCCCCCCCATGGCATTTTTTTCTGATGTGGATGAATATATAGCATGGTCTTTCCCCCCTTCCCACGCCAATAACGGGCACATGGGCATGCTATTGATGCAGCTGGGCAGGTCCAGTGGTGGAAAAGTGAACACCAGAAAAAATTCAAGAAATAGCCTGGTCCTCTGCTGGCCATGCTAAGGCCCTGACCGAACATTTGGGTGAGGATAAAACTGCCCATGTGTTTATTCTTCTTCCAGTCAGGTATTCTTACTTACACATATATTTAGAGGGGAAAAAGACCTTGGGTATTGATCCTTGCTTTGTTTTATTTTTTTCTCCCTCTCAATAAAGCAATGATTACCTTAGGGAAATTATAAAGCAGAAACAATGAATCTTTCTGCTTTCTTTTACTTATTTTCTATTTGCCTGTTTATTCTCTTCAAGTATATCTTTCCAAAAGACCAGCTTTCTAACTTGACTTTGGTCTATTCTCTTAATTTAAATCTTATATCTGGGGTGACCCAGCATCACTCACCCATAAAAAAAACCACATCTCAGTGTGTTGATCTTTAGCAAAATTTCTTACATTGGGCATGCAGCTCTTTGAATGTTCTTTTTGCTCATCTCCCCATTGTAGGAACTCCATTGCTCCACCACAATCCACCTACCAGTCAACCATGAGAAGTGACTTACACTACTTCCTCTGCTCCACTCTACCTGTATTTTCTGAGCACAGATATTCCACAGGAAGAATCAGATAACATCACCTCCCTGCCTCAGGCCCTAGTAAATGTTACAACCTTCCACTGTCCATCTCTGATCCTGTCCACTGAATGACACAATGCATAGATTGAAAGGAAATCACCAGTGCAGTGAAGTCCAGGGCAACCACGCCATAAGGGTGGAATCCTTATAAATGATCTTAGTCCCTTATTAAAGAGAACCCAAAATTGGTCTTGCCATTCTCATCATGATAGTTCCCAGCAAGACGGGGCCACCTTTGAACAGAAAGCAGACCCCCACTGCACCCTAACTCAGCTTGCACTGTATGTATCCTTTGACATTCAGCCAGCAGAGTAGGAGGCCAGAAATTTCTCGTGTGCATAAGCTACTCTCAGCCTAGGCAATTTTGTTATAGTAGCACAAATGAATTAATATTCCTTACAGAAACTTATCCTTTGTGTATGGACCCCTATCACCTTCTCACTTTACAGAGGAAGCAAGTTCATGACCAGTGAGGAAATAGAGGTGGTCTTTGTTGGAAACATGAAATCAAGAAAAGAAGATTCTGTGCTATACAAGAGTTATTTGGGGATATTCATTCAGTGAAATAATACCATCCTATGGCATACCATCCAGTAATTTAAAAAAATCACAGAATTCCAGACAAAGATGTGCTGATAATGTTTAAGAGGATTACTTCATCTTGGGGACTCTAGCTTTACACAATGTATTAGTTGAAATCAAGGGAGTAGTGTTACATTTACAGATAATTGAGTATAGAGGACAGGGATTTCCTGTATTACTCAGCTTTTCCTTACCATAATGAAATGCCTGATGGAAATTCACTTCATTAAGAGGAGGTGTATTAAAAGTACACTGTCTCAGAGGTTCAGAATCTCAGACTGGGTGGCAGCTTGGATTTGAACCCGTCAAAGTGTGACAGTAGATGGTTCTCCTGCACACTGAGAGAGTGTGAGGGCAGAAGACATACCTGAGGAGGAAGACGTAGAGAGAGCCTGGGGAAGCAGCTCGGCCTTGATTTCTGCCACTTATTTTATTTAGTGGTTTATATTGCTTACGCAGAGCACATGGATTGTTGCAGGTTTTGCTGTTGTATTTTCAGAGTTGCCAACAACTTCTGCTTCATTCAGTCCTCTTCACCTTCTTGCGTATCCCTGCTCCTTCCTGACAATACCCAGCCCCACAGCCTCGACTGATTTATTCATTGTATATTATGTTGCATTGTACTCTTGTCCTTTGGTTTATAATAACCCTCTTGGAGTGAGTGTACAAACCGTGACTCCCCAGTGGGCTCTGTCTCTTAAAGCTTCCATTAATGTCTGCATCACCACACTGAGGCTGAAGCCCCTAACACATCCTATTCCAGGACGAGGAAGGTAGAGGAACCAGCATCACAACCATAGTGTTCTCGCCTTGGTTTTCCAAAGTTTCAGTCCTCACAAAACAAGACTTCTTACCTGTTTATTAGCAACACACACACACACACACACACACACACACACACACACACACACACACAATCCAAGCACAAAATCTTATCCAGGAATGAACATAAATGCTGTAAACCCCCCATAACTATAAAACATAATGAAAAAGAAAAAATAACCCCAACAAGTTATGTACTTCAGAGAAAAAGTAGAGGGACAAGATAAACATAAAAACACTCCACTCCAGAAGAGACGGAGAGGGGAGCAGAAGGGAGCAGTTGGTCCAAAGCAAGCCCAAAATCCATAGGGAAGACTCCACCTGAAAGCCTCAGGTCTGGTTCCCAGTGCTCCCAGTGGTGAGAAGACAAACCTGTCTGCAGACAGGACACGTGCATGATTTCCCTTGTGGTCACCATGACCACGTGTCTCTGGCAGCTCAGGTATGTGGTGTCACAGGTAGGGGGGAGGGGAAGGAGGAGGTGTTCCACTTCCCTGCCTCTCCAGGGTTCATCCTTGTTTATCACAGTGTCCCTTACCACATGCTCACACAGAAGGCACACCTACCTCTATACCTCTATACACCATTGGTCCATTTAATGACACCATAATTTTCCTTCCTTATGTACCTCTTAACGCGGGAAAATAGGCCTTCTAGACCTTTCCAGAGTGGTTGGGGGGAAATGAATGAACATGAGTAATGGGATATTGTCATGCCGATATCTGATGTACTCATAACTTAGTACCTTCCTCTTACATATACTGAGCAACATTGCCTATCACCTTAACTTCCCCGTAAATAGATGAGCTTCAAGTTCAGGTTTAAATAAAACATGCAAGCACCTGTCATCCCCTCCATCTAAGGCATGAAATGTGGCCTCAGTTGTCACAGTCTGATTCAATATTTCATCCTTCCATTTGGACCCAAGAAAGTCCAATATCCTACGTATATCTGGGTTAAACCTATTGATAAAGTTATTTTTTATTATTTTGATGCCTTTTCTCCTTTGTCTAGGTCACATTTCTGTGTCCTATGACCTGTGTTCCTGAAGCTTGGCGTCATTAGTAGGTCAGAAAGCAGAATGACTCACTGGAAAAGAGTAGAGAGTTGGCAATCAGCTGTACAGCAATAAAGTCAAAAGAATTCACGGCAGGCTTGTCAAATAAGAGCACTTCCGTCTGTAGATGAAGGGAGACATAAGCAGGTATGGCACCGGGTATAAGAATAATTGGAATCTGTTCACGTGGCTCTACACTCTTTCCAAATCACTGTCATAATTTAAGACAAGAAACTTTCAAATAGTGTGCCATAAATTTGAATATAATTCAGCAACCTACATAATTAGACTTAGGTTTGTTCTTCAGAATGATTCTATGGGTACCAGATGTAATGTTTCTTTCAGGGCTGTCAAAGAAGTTTTATGGGATCTTATCTAAATGATTTCCCTGAATTTAAACTGCTGAGTTCATTGTTTTTTTACCAAGTTCAACTTCACTTTATGGAACAACCAAAAATTCAGTCTTTTATGCAGATTATTTCTAAAAACCTCAGGTTTTTTTTATTCACATTCATTCCACTAACATCAGCTGTGATGTCCACTCAAGTACCAGAATTCTGATTTCCTAAATACTGAGTGATTCAAGGCTCAGTTCAGAACTGTATCAGCAGGACAGTTCACCACCATTTAGGAAGAGATTCACTTCCACTCCTCCTAGGAGAAGCTGAAACTTAACAAGAAAAGAGGCGTGTTTCTAAGAAGGAACTGTGGATAAAATTTTAAAAACTTAACCTGTAGTTTACAGTTGGTAAACTATAAATGGGAAAGCCGATCAAGTTAAAAATAACCAAGTCCAGTTATTCTAACCTTAAAATACGTATATTTGAAGAAAGGCTTAGAGTGGAGATGTGTGTGTAAGCTCTGACATGCAAACAAGCAAACATTGCTTGGTGCTTCTTGTCTACATGACATTTCTCAGGCAAACTTCACGTCTCCTTGCAGCCTGTGAACAGGCAAATGGAAAGATGTAACTTGCTTAACACCAATGGAAATGGCACCATAACTATAAGCAAATGTTTGTGAAACTGCGAAAGTAAGGTCTATTTTCATTTATCACCTCATTAGTGTGACTGAGAGAAGCACTATATTAAAACATTGAATCTGGTGCCTCCACTGCCTACGGAAGGGGTAGTGCTGATGGTAGGAGCTAAGTCCTGTCTGGACCAGCCACAGTCTTGTGGGAGATTTTGAGCAGTGTCTGTGATAGACAAGCCTGGGAACATGCCCGAGATTAAACAGTGGTCTGTGGATTGGAGAATTGCTAGGTGGGGTGGCTCAGTGTTAATCACAGACTTCCTGCTAATCGCTGAGATGTATTTTGACTTTGCACAAACTGCTGGGGGTGGGCCGTGTTGACAGCCGGCTCAGGTCCAGCCTTTTAATTCTTTTCTCCATTGTGAGCCGATGGAGTGGGGGGAACTGCACCTCTGCATCTCTGGATCTCCCGCGTCCTCGAGATGTCAGATGAGATTTTAAGACTAGCAGACCAGTCCCCTGTTCTGACTTCATTCATGATGTGTGTGCCAAGTTGTTTTTGTTTCCTGGAGGTAAATTTATCCCATGCTTTATCTTTTCAGAAAAAAGTGTTAATATAATACAAGTATGATGCTACGGGTTCTTAAGCTTAGCTATTCCATGGGATGCGTCTGTCTTTAGCAGGCTGTCCATGTCTCAGTGTGACTCCAGCTTGCTCTCCTGAATGAAGATGGTGTTGCTTTGTATGAAAGACCAGAGGTCTTACTGGCCCAATGAGGGCCTCAAGGAGTTTTAATTTACCAACATATATCGAAATTGTAATGCAACATAAATGAAATGGGACTAAGGATTTAATTTCTGTATTTTTGTTCATTTATCTATCTTCAGAGAAAAGATAAGGGGTGCACAGAAATGGAGGGACAAAGGGTAAATAAATGCAGCAGTGGTACTTACTAGACAGTATGCTGAGAATGAACTATATGACTTGTGGGTGGGGACAGGAAAGAAAAGCTGGGAGACAATGAGGGAAGGGGTGACATTGTCATAAAATAAATGTACGCGGGCTGGGAAGATGGCTCAGTGGTAGAGTGCTTGCCTTGCATGCCTGAGGCCCTGGGTTCAATTCCTCAGAACCACATAAGCAAAATGAAAAAAGCCGGAAGTTGTGCTGTGGCTCAAGTGGTAGAGCGCTGGCCTTGAGCTGAAGAGCTGAGGGACAGTGCCCAGGCCCAGAGTTCAGGCCCCACAACTGGACTCAAAAAAAATAAATGTATGCAGGTGCTGACTTGTGAAACAGTAGTCCCTTTATACATCACCTTTATAATATCAAAAAAACTAAAATAAAAATGTAAAAATGAGTAATGAAAATATATTACTTATCACAATAATAATCCTTCAGAAATGTTTTCTAAACTATCAATTAAGGTATTACTAGCTAATTTATTTGTTCTACAGTAAGGAAAGAATGTTACCATTATGTAAGTCCATTTCCATATTAAATTTTATAATTCCTTCAATAAAGGACATTGTAAACCTCCAGATACATTTATTATTGACCATTGTAGTAATTTACCCAAAAAACACTACTGAGAGTACTGGATAAATGGAATCAAGATATATAGCTTGTTTTGTTATTTTTAAAGAAATATTTTATTACAGAAGAAGAAAATAACCAATTGTAATATGTATAAGGATATTCTTGAAAAGTTTGCATTAATTTTAATATTTTATATAATTAATATACGTAATATTTTATCTATAACATAGTGATATATTTATTTTAATATATAATATTGAATGTATTATATATATAACTTTTTTGTTATATAACTTTTTTAAAGTAAGATTCTGTGTTTTTGGAAAAAAGTTCAGGAAGCAGAATTCATTTTTTAATTTTCTTTTGGGCTATTTTTTACTTGAACTTGTTATCTAAACTGATAGTTATGGATTTAAGAATTATCTTGGACACATTTGTTGGGCTGTTGTCCGTTAGTCTGGCGCTCAGTGAAATGAGAGCTTGGATTTTGTACTGGGCCTGAGGTTCAGTTATATAGCAAATGGTCCCTAGAGCGATAATTTTCAGTTCCTACATGAAAATCTAGGCCCCTTTGACCCACTTACCAGTGGGTAAATAAGTAATTATTAATGTAGTTGCCAATAATCATACTTAAACTATATAAACTTTCACATTTTGCCTTTGGGGACTCAGCATAAAGGAAAAGCTGTGACTAGAAGTGTTTATTCCTGTAAGTGGATATAAAGTATGATTTTCAGGCTTTCATGATAAAGTATTAAGCAGATTGTACATTCACTAAATCACAGTTTATAGACATTAGTTGGATGGCTGTTTCTACAACAAATGCTTTTGTGAAAATATCATGGACCATGCTGAAACCCACATTCACAGAATAAAACCCCATGGACTCTGACTATAATCCAGTATATGTCAGAACACATTTTCACATCAACAAATAGAAACATTTAGCTCTGTAAACTTTTAATCCATTTATACATTGACCGTACATCCTGAAAACTGTCACATCTTATACATGATGCTGCAGGAGTCATACCTAGGATAAAAATGTAAATTTTAAGGTACAGAACCAACCATTAATAGCAGCCAAAATCTTCACAAATAGTTACAATAGATAGATAGATGGATAGATAGTCATTTGATGACACCATATGGAATCTTGATTATGTATTAAGATTATATACACAATTGTTTTTATTGCAACGTGCATAATATTAAGAATTAACTCATAGTTACTATTTTCTTATCATTTCAGACAACAGGATATTATAAAATCTTGATAACTGAATAAATACTTCTTTTTCAACAATAATATTGTATGGTTTTTTTGTAGATTTTTTTGGGGGGGTCGGTCATGGGGCCTAAACTCTGGGCCTGGGCGCTGTCCCTCAGCTCTTCAGCTCAAGGCTAGCGTTCTACCACTTGAGCCACAGCGCCACTTCTGGCTTTTTTTTCTCTTTTGCTTATGTGGTGGTGCTGAAGAATTGAACCCAGGGCCTCATGCATGCAAGGCAAGCGCTCTACCACTGAGCCACCTTCCCAGCCCTTGTATGTTATTTTATATAGGTAATTAATTAAAAGTAGATTAGGGGAGCCTGGCAGCATTTTTCTAGGGCCTTCCACAGTTTCAAACTCCCAGTTTTGTGGGTCAAATATAGACTAGACCATCTGAAGACTTCAATCTTTGTCAGCTGTAAGTATCTAGTAGAAAGGACCATAGAGATCTTGATGATCTTTGCTTTTTGGTTAGATGAATATAAAATTAACTTATAAAACACTCAACTGCAGACTTAAAAAATACTGCTGAGTTTGTAGATACCAGCTCCACAGCTCTACACTGCTACACTGCTGTCAGGGCTGGAGACTTTGATTGACATTCCCTGGGAAGAAAATTCTGGAATACTAATTGAGTACTGTGTCACATTGTTCTCTGAGAATCATTAGCTCATTGCATTTCCTTGCTGTGACATTTTTGCAAGATCCTGCTACCTTCATTCAAAGGTAGAACTGAAAGCTCATGAAGATCGGAACAACTCTTGCATGAAAGCTGCCAATTAAATAAACACCTGAAGCCAGATGGAATATGGCGTATGTTACACTGGATGCAAAGGAGAAAGGAAGGAATCAAAGGTTTGAACAGTTACCTAAAAACTCCTAGAAAGTGATTTATCAAGAGGAAGTGGAAATTTCCTTTGTATGATTTATGCATTCACACTTTGCATTGAATTGTAATTTATGTCACAATTGTTTCCCCTAGGTATACAGTCCTATGATTCTACCAAGTGTCATCTGTAAATACTGCCAACACATTGCAGTCAAGAAACGGCAATTTCAATTTCATACAAGCTGACTTTGTTGATACATTTACTTCCAAACTCGGTTTAAAATTCAAGCCTAGACAATCCCTATACTTGCTGAATTTATGTAGAAATTCATATTGGATCCTGGAAATAGTATAAATATAACAGGATTCCTTTGCTAAACTACTGTAATGTGAGGAAGAAATTCAGCAGCAAATACAGAGTATTAGATCCTATACCCAATTAAGGGAAGGTATAACTGATTTAGAGAGCTCAGACAGAGATAGTGATTGTGTATACACTGGACAATGTAAGTGCTTATTTATGATATAGCAATAATAACCTTGAGCATATGGAAATGATTAGTGAATTGACAGGAACCATGGATTCTTTAAAAAGTCATCTTTTAAGGTTATTGTTTTCCTCTAACATGAAGCACTAGATATAGTGACACAGTTTTAGGTGATGGTACTTTGCATTTTTGCTTCTGTCTTCAGGTTTATAGATAGTGATACAGAATTTAGTCAAAGGATTTCTAACATGATGGAATGACTTAGACTAATATTCTCCTTGTAGTGAGCAAGATGATTATTTCTCTTATAAAATATTTAACTTTGCTCCCATGATCTCTTCTTATCATTTTTAGCCTGTTGAAAATCTGAACCACACACTTACATATTAATGTGGAATGCTTAGAGAAAGGACTGTTGACGTGCATGTTAAGATCTGATTCATGGAGGTATGATCATTTCGCATGGCACTGTACAAAAGAAGCAGGTGGAAAAAGTTGCCTGGAATTATATGTAATTATGATTTTGGTATGTTATCTCAACAGAAGGCATACAAATGACTAATAAGTTCACAAAGAAATACTCAATATCCCTGCCCGTTAAGGAAATGAAGATCCAAACAACATTGAGATCCTGTCTCATTGCAGTTAGAACAGCCAGCATCGAGAATGAAACCAACAAACACTGGTGGGGATGAACTGGGAATCAGGAAGTGAACTCTTACTCTTTTGTTGAGTAAACTAGGGCCGTCCTTAGAAAAATCTACATGGGGTTTCTTTAAAAAACAAAATAGATATAAAATAAAACTCCAACATCATGGTTTGCATAAGCACACACACACACACACACACACACATACACACACACACACACATATGTATATATGCACATCCATATTTATTGAAGCACTATTCAAAATAGCCAAACTATAGAATCAGCCCAGATGCATTACAAACGGATGAATGAATCAAGAGAAAAATATACATGGTGAGATTCATCTCACCTGAATGACAGTTATGAAAAAACAACAGCAAAGGTTGGAGAAGATGTTGGGCTTATCCACTACTGGTGGAAATAACACTGAGTCTAGTCAGTCTAGAAACCAGTACGGAGATTCCTCTGTGCACTGACTGTAGAACCACTGTAAAATCCTCCCAGACCACTCTGACCTGAATCGGCAGCAATGTGGCTCATCATACAGCAGAGATGGCTGTGTTTCTGTTTGTGGCAGCACTATTTACAATTCATTACAATAGCCAAGCAAGGAGTCCTGATTGGTGCCCACCAATCACTTATGACATAGAGAAAGTGTGATTTAATCATACAATAGCATATGACTCAGCCAAAAATAAAACAGAATTTATGTTGTTGGCAGAAAAATGGATAGAACTGGAGAACATCATGGTACCTGAGACAAATCAAGCTCAAAACATTTAAACATGATATTGTGTTATACATTATTATAAAATAGATAAGACATGTTTAATCTCGCCCTCTCTCTCTCGCTCTCTCTCTCGCTCTCTCTCTCGCTCTCTCTCGCTCTCTCTCGCTCTCTCTCTCGCTCTCTCTCTCTTTGTCTTTCTTCCACCGGTGTGCTATCCCAGAACTTCCTGTGCTCAAGGGTAGCACTCTATCACTAGAGCCACAGCTCTACCTCCAGCTTTTTTGTAGTTGATTGGAAATGAGGTATCAGACATTTCTTCCCCCACCAGCTTTGAACCACCATCCTCAGATTTCAGCCCCCTGAATAGCTGGGATTATAGATATGAGCCACCAGCACCCTGCAGATATTTGATATTTATCCAAACAAATATACCCTGTATCGAGATGTTATCACTTGACAAATCTCAAGTCATTGCATTCTGATTGACACCACTGAATATACAATTTCACAGCTAGAAATGAAGTTTGAATTGTCTACTTGGTTTCATGGGTAAGTTGGGTAATGACATAGCTGATCTCATTTAGATGACGAAGTGTGTAGATTAGAATAGAATAGTGTGATAATGTCCCATAGACAACATTTAAACTTGAAAGGGTCTGACTCCACGGCTTTATATATCAAACTTGGAAAAGGTGACTTGTAAGAGGGAAAGAGAGAGACAGAGACAGGAACAGACAGACAGAAACAGAGAGAGAGGGAGGCATTCATTGCAAAGCAAATATATTTGATAAGCAGATGCCAAATCTGTTTCCTTACACCATCTTAGAATCGATGGCAGAAGCAACATGACAGCTATTCAGTGAGCGCCTCCAGAAACAATGGTTTCCATCCCTTAATATCCATCTATATTCCCCTCACCTTTCCTCTAATTATTTCACACCACTCTCGCTTTGATTCTATATAAGATTAAAATTGATCTCTGTTATAACTACAATATTAAATTCCATCCCTTGGAGATGATTTTAAGGGAGTTTTTTGGCCTTTGGCTACCTGATAGCATAGGAAGATAGAAAGGAGCAGGATTTCCTTATCTAAGACATCTTCTTAAGTAATGGTACTTGCAAAATTTATAACTCACCTGTAGAAAACTGAAGTTAAATATCTATCTATCACCCTGAACCAGAATCAATTCCAAATAGATCAAAGACCTCGAAGTCAAAACAGACGCCCTGAAAACATGACAGGAAGGGATAAGAGAAACTCTAGGGCTCCTTGGCACAGGCCAAAATTTTCTTAATAAAGACCCAGAAACACAACAAATTAAAGAAAGATTGGACAAATGGGATTTCATGAAGCTGCAGAGCTTCTACATGGCAAAAAGGCATGGCTAGGCAAGATCAATCGAAAGCCCACAGATTGGGAGAAGATCTTCATTAGCCATACAACAGAAAAGGGTCACATATCTAAAATATAAAGTTAAAAAAAAATAAGTCCTCAAAAGTTAAACCTTCAAAGAAACAACAACTAAGTTAGTAAATGGGCTAATGTCTTCAAGAGAGACTTCTCAGAAGAACTAAGAATGGCCAACATCTCTGGCCATAAAAGAAATGCAGATCAAAACAACATTGAGATTCCACCTCTCCCCAGCTAGAATGGCTATAATCAAGAAATCTAATAACAACAGATGCTCGAGGGGATGTGGCCAAAAGGGATCCCTACTGCATTGTTGGGAAAGCAGTATGGAAGTTTCTCAAAAGACTCCACATAGAGCTCCCCTATGACCCAGCAATCCCACTTCTGGGCATTTACCCAAATGATCACAAACAAGGGTATACTAAAGCTACCAGCACAACTGTGTTTATCTCAGAATTATTTACCATAGCTAAGATATGGAACCAACCCAGATGCCCCTCAGTAGATGAATGGGTCAAGAAAATGTGATATATAATGGAATTCTATGCTTCCATCAGAAAGAATGGCACCGCCCCATTTGTTAGGAAATGGAAAGACTTGGAAAAAAATTATATTAAGTGAAGTAAGCCAGGCCTAAAGAAACATAGGTCTGATAGTTTCCCTTATTTGAAATAATTAGTATACATCTAGGATAATCTTAGCAGATGAGCAGAATAGTTCAATAACTATGTATATATGACCATATAAGATGATGCTAAGCAAAATGAACAAGACATGGACACAAGAGGTTTTTTTTTGTGGTTGTTGTTCTCAGTGTGCGACATGATTTCCTCTTTGTTTTGTGATTTTCCCTCTATGGTTTATTATGTTGTCACTGCACTGGATTTGGTACCCTGGATATTGTATATACAACTTATTTGAACTAGGGAAGGGAAGGAGAGCAATAAAATGGTGAGACAAAGGACAAGGAAGAAGCAATCCAACCATGATACTCAGAAGACAATACGTGGGAAATGATCTGTACAACTTGGAGGCAGGGATTGGTGGGAGGGAAAGAGGGAGGAAAAAATGAAGGAAGACAAGAAATGTAATCACTATCTTACTTATGTAACTATAACCCCTCTGTACATTACCCTCTGAACATCATCAGGGTCGATAAAGAGAAAGCAACATGGTCTTGGAGAATGGATCCACATGTTTAATCCTTCCCTCCTTGTAAGCACTGTGGATAGACAGACAGAGTTCCTGGCCACAGCCTCATCTGATTTCACAATCCCAAGGTCAGATCTGTTTCTGTGTGCCTGTTTCCAGTAGAATGGGGTACAAGTGAGCCATGTTGCCACATTGCTTTTCCTCAAGAGCAAACCAATCGTGGGAAGTTTTTCAGATCTATTACAATGATGTCTGTAAGCCCTTGTACCCATGAAGGAAATCTCTCATGGGTTAAAACACCTAGCATAAACTGTTGTGTTGGACATGCCTGTAACACCGGCTAAATGGAGAGGCAAAGTGGAGGATGGCCAAGTTTGGGCCCGCCTGGTCAGAACACATAGCAGGTTGGTGGTAGTGGTAGTGTTTGTCTTTGCTCAGTTTTCTTTCTTGGAGCAGGGGTGGGACAAAAAGGGAGGAAGGCTTAAAATGCAATCACGTGGACTAAATGTGGAAAATGACCTATGCAACTCGTGGGCAAGGACGGGAAGGGAGCTTCCCCTTCCTTGTCCAGTACACAGGGGTGGTACAGGGTGCCCAGTTCCCTTGCACATGATGACAGCATTAGCACTTCTGAGCAATGACCAGGAAATGAAGAGCCGTGCTTGCGACTTGAGGCTCATTTCTGATTGATTCTTCACTCTGTGTTATAAAGGACATGTTACACGAGAACAATCCACAGCATGTCCTCTTCTGATTTTATAAATTGAAACGTAGAAAGCTCATTATGGTAAAAAAAATAAAATTAATCTTTCTCCAGTTTCAAAAAAGTAAGTACATTTTAAAGGTATTTCTTGTTCTTTGTAGGCAATAATTTTAAATATTGTTTATTCTAGAACACAATGGAGCAACTTCCTTAAGAAAAGTTAGACCAAACTTCCTGTAGGGTAGTGTGAAACATTCAACTCAACTGTATATTAAATTGGCTGCCTGTTTGCTTAGACTTGACACCTCAGATCTTTGAATACAATGTGTTTACATCCACTTGAAGAAGCTTCATCACACTTGACTGAATAGTCTGCATTGTAATGAGGGTAACTTCTGGCTATTCAGCAACTTTTCTATCCTGAGCTTAGACCCGTGCTCTCCCTTTCATTGCTGTGTCCTGCCATAACCCTATAAATTAAATGAGAACAGTAATAAATATATCCCAGAACAATTTATCCTTCAATAATATATATGATATATGATATATGTATTATATAATTATAACATAGTTATTATATTGTCTATATTATATTTCTAATAGATATCTTCTAATATATAATATTGTATATTATAAAGAATATAGATATAAAATATCATATATCATATATCATATATAAATGTATCTCAGAATAATTTATCCATAATAAAACTGAATGCTGTTGCATGTGAAGAACAAAGCTCTCACTAAATTCTTTAACCCAATTATAGATTTCTGTTAAACATTCCATAATGGTTTATCCTTTTAATCTTCCTGTGTGTCATTTTATCTGAATGATAACTAAGTCTAATTAAAATCATCAGGCAAAATACTAGGCTGTATTTCTTAAGTAAGTAATAATGATCAGGGTATTGTAATATCTTAGAAAGCTATCACTACCTTTCCTATATCTGTTTTGTCCATCAACTGTTTGCAGAAATACATTATTTTTTCTGAGTTTTATGATTGTTTCACTGACTATATAGATGTATATACATATATATCACATTCTTAGTAATAATGTGAACAGAAAATAAGAAAATTTGTTTTCACAGTTTAGAAGATAATGTAGTTGAAAGGTAACTGTCAAATGGTACACAGTTTACACAAATATTGGCATAATCAGACAGGTCTACCCCAGACAAAAGCTGACAAGCACAGACTTGTTTGCAATGTGAAAGGCTGATGCCTAGCCAAGCACATTAAAGTGATGGGCGCCAAAGGAGACATAACTTTTGGGTAGGTAGCTACCTGGAGGAACCCAGAGAACAAGAGGAGGAAGGATCCGGACTGAATAACAGCAGACCAACCACTGCGAAGGATAGGATTTTCCTCCAAATTTGTTCCTTCAAATGTCACTTTTGGAACAGTGAATTATGAACTCAGTAGAGGGTGAAGCTTGAGAAGACATCTATTTGCTATCTAGTTAGTAAAAATGAGCACTAACAGCTTAACTGTGTGTGTTTGTTTAAATCTGCCATCTCGACACTGGGGTCTGCTTATTGCCACAGACCACCCATTGCCCAGCCACCCTGGGATCTGACTTGCAGCCCAGCCCAGTCATGTGATGCCAGGAAGGTAAATGTTCCACTTGCACAGACTGTGTTTTTATTTGGAATAGCTACAGTGTGGAGTTTGTTCTACTGGCCTCCCTGCCGCTGTATCCCGTGTGACAGACGCCCCACAAATACCTTCACCCTCAATCCCAGTATACACTGGTTTTCTTAGTTCTCCTATTCCTCATAGAGTTATGAGTCATTCAAAAACAAGGGAAAAAGTAGTAGCTCCTTTGCTTTATAGCATCTTTATATACATTATATATATTATATTTAAATTTTCATAGCCACTAGATATAAATTGATAAGTAATGTTACAGAATTAGTGTACTACTTAAAAATGTGTGGTGGGTTTTCCACTATGACTAAGTACAGGCAAATGAAATACAAAATTCTATTATCAAGGGAGTTTGTACTAGTAAGCTAAGAACATGGCTTAGAATTTTTAACTCAATGGCTTTATGTATTTGAGACCTTGGATAAGTTACTTAAGTAATGATTTTCAAATTTTCTTTGTATTAAATATAGGCTTAGTACCTGTGCTAATATTTCACCTTAAATAGTTTTGGTAGCACTTGTTAGTTGTACAATGTGGGAGGAGTCCACTGTGAGGTATTTATACCTGGATACAATGTGCTCCAATCCAGTCCACGTCTTCCATCACTCAGAGGGTTGTTTTTAAAAGTGATTGCAAGTTAAATAAAAGTGTACCCAGTGCTTTTAAAGTTAACTCATAAACACATCTTAACTTAGCTATTGAACACAAGAAACAAACACACAAATATCTCTGATGAGTGTATGAATATCTGTTCATTCAAAGATGAGGTTCTTAGCCAACACTTCCCAGGTAATTACCAAAACTAGTGTTTCTTGGGTCTTCGACTCTTTTTGCATGGACAGGTCTATGAAGCACACAAAAAGTAAATTGCCACGATCTGTACAGCACAATGAGTTATTATCAGCAGAAGTTTTAGAACTCAGATGCATTGGGGCTTCCTGCTTGCAATAAAGTTAATTTTCATTAACTTGAGTTAGCCTAAGAGCCATGAAGACAACTGGATTTATTTTCTCTCCCTGCTGTTCTAATGTCACATAAGTTCAACTCTGCCTGAGGCACTAATGAGCACCAGCGCTGCTGTTTCTTGTCTTCAAAATTCTGTAAAATTATGGATGAGCAAACATGAGAAATGAATCTAGGTTTACTGTACTTTGGGGGATCCAGGGACCCTAAAACACATGCAATTACAAGAAATAATAATGATTCTATACTGAGAAAGCATAACATATTTGCAGGTTTTCAAATCCCACAACAAAATAGAGCAAGGACACGGACTGTTTAAAATTTAGGTTGCAGTATCCGATTGTTTTAGTTTGTGTCTCTCAAAAAGAATGTGTTGGTGTGCAGAGAAGTGTCTGACCCGTGTGCTACATGCCTCCTGGAGCAGCAAGTCCAAATAATCTTCATTCTCAGCATTAAGCTGGGAAGGTTTTAAATTAAAGTTCCAGAAATCAAATGATTTTTAAGTTTCATTTATTGATTATCTGTTATGTTTCAAACACAGTGTTTGTTCTTTTCAAGCAGAATCTCATTTATTGCTCTCACGTGTCCAACCTATGAAAAAGTGTTGTCTTCTTTATAAAAACTGTGAGTTGCAGAAAGATTGGGCAATTTGCTTGACATTATAAAGATGAAATCTGAGCGAAGGATTTTTTTTCAGTCAAGAATGTGAATGCACTATATTTGGTTCTGTTGCCCTGCATCTTGTATATATATTTTTCTAATTTGGGGAGGGGAAGGAAAATAACAAAATGCTGAAATAAGGCTACTGGTGGACCCATTGTACAATGAGATGTATAAGACACTATGTTGAAAATGAACTTTACAATTTCAGGGCTGAAGTGGGGAGGGAGGAGTTAGGGAGGTGGGGAGGGAAGGAATGGCAGGGGAAAAACAAAGGAGGAGGTAACAATGCTCGATAAGGAATGCATTTGTCATGAACTGTAACCCCTCAGTACAGTGTTTTTACAATAAAATATATATTAAAAAGATTGTGAATATGTTCTAAGTTTCTAAAACTTGTGTTATTTCCTTAAGATTTGTTTTATTTATAAGAAAATTATAAAAAGCTACAATTGCATATAATGCAGTGTGTGTGTGTATGTGTGTGTGTGTGTGTGTGCATGTGTGTGTGCGTGTTACTCGAGACATGAGCTCATGGTCTGGGTGCTGTCCTTAGCTTTTTTGCTCTCAAGGATAGTGTTTCACCACTTGTATCCATTTTGCCACAAATACACTTTTGGGACTTCGCTGGTTAAATGGAGATCAGAGTCTCATGGACTTTCTTGCTCTGGCTGGCTTCAAATTGTGATCCTCCTGAACATCTAGGATCAAGGCATGAGCCACCCGTGTCTGACTTTCTGTTATTTTTAACATAGCCTTCATTCTGCTCCTGGCTAACTTCACTGAGTATAATTATTATTGATTTCTATAGAACTAAAATAATAGAACTAGGATATAATTTGCCTCAGTTATTCTAAGACAACAATCACAAATTTGAATGCAATTATTTTCAAATATTCAACATTTAAGCAGGCACAAGAGAATTTTATACTTTGTTATTATAACAGATGACAGAATTTGTTATGATTATTTCTCTCTCTCTCTTTGCTGAATAAGACAGCTACCAAAAAACAAGGGGGAGAAGAATATCTGATTTTGTGTATATGTGTGTGTGCGCCACAAAATACATGAAGAGAATTATAATGATGAGCAGTGTTTAATTTTTAAAGTTGATGACACTGAACTGACTTTAAAGCATAGACAAATGGAATAATTGTGAATGAACTCAGCTTATGAGAAGCCTTGATATAAACCTGGGGAGTGAACGATGTAGCGTGTAAGAGAAATCTGCAAGCCAGGTGTGAGGCAGAACTGGATTTGTGCATCTTCATAGATGGTGTGGAGAGCCGGCTACCTCTGCCCTCTCATGTTAGGGCACAGAGTGTGAACATGAGTGTGCTTTTTCACCGTTGTGAAGTGCATAGTGCACACAGTACATTGAGTGCAAAAAGCCCGGTTCTGCCATCTGTGAAGCAGATCGGGGCACACAAGGACAGCAGTAAGTCTTCACAGCAACAGCAGCAGCACACTCTTTCTTTGAATTTTCTTCACAAAGAAAGTCAAAAGAAAACTGGAAATCAAGTGGTACGTGAAGGTTATTGGATTAATTTTAATTTACACAAATGTAATATTCATTAACATTTCACCAACTCTTTTTTTTTGCAATTAGCTCTCTTTCTTCAAGGAGGGTATGGTGATGGTATGGTCGCATTGCTCTGCACTGTCAAAGTCAGCTAGAGCACGACTTATTTTTTGAAAGAGGATTCCACGTCATATTTACAGGGACACCATGAGGGGCCAAGAAGGATTGGGCGTGCACTCTCCTCCTAGACTCATGAACATGCAAGTACTTAGAACGGTGATGGACTAGTTACCTAAGCAGAAATAAGAGTCAGGAAGGAGGAAGGAAAGAAGGAAGGAAGGAAGGAAGGAAGGAAGGAAGGAAGGAAGGAAGGAAGGAAGGAAGGAAGGAAGGAAGGAAGGAGACACATAGGTAGGCTGGCAGGCATCTACATATATTTACCAAAGTATGGTATTTTCAAAGGAAAATTCAAACGGTGTTATTCCTTAGAAAAACGAAATCACAGTACAGTAAAATGAGTTCCAGGAGACTGGCACTTGGAAGTGGATGAGGGAGGTCAACAGGAGGAGGGATAAACAGGTGAAAAGAGGAATGGGAGGGGGAATGCAGACATAATATTCAGCACAAACGTGATGAAACTGGGAGAAGGGAGGGAAGGGTGGAGTTGGGAGGGATGGGGGTTGATGGGGGACATCAGTCAAGATGCATTGTATTCATAACCTGCTTTGTCGAATGGAGACTCCTCTGTACAAGTAGCCAAAACACAATTTTAAAAAGAATAGCATCTAAGAAATGTCTGCCACTTCATCAAAGAACACAGGCAAGAAGCTATCTTCCACGCATCCCACACAATTCTTCTATTACCTCTAATTGCTTTTCAGAACTCAAAAAGTGGTTTAAAACTGTCTTCAGAATTCAAATAGCTGTGAATATTTTCTCTTTAACTTATCTACTTCCTAAGAAAGGCCAGTAGATGAAAATTCAATTACCATTCTTTCAACAAGACATCTCTCCTGGTACACTGTTGTACAATACAAGCACAGGACCCATGAGAGCCTTTGTATAAAGCATCATGAATCCACCAACGTGTATATTATCTGCTAAATGAAGCATAAAATGAACAGATCCGCTTGAGCCTGTTATCCATACCGTTGTTGCTAATACAGGGGGCGTAATAAAAGAACATTACATGACCAAAATTCTGATATAGCAAAGAAAGAAAAAGAAATTACTGCTGCTAGTGATTTATCCATTTAGACAAACACAAAACCCGTAAAGAGGACAAAAAAAAGAGAGCGCTCACAATGAGAGCAGCATGGAGAGTTCATGCTTTCAAGCACAAAGCATCGCCCTCGCCTTTCTGGGGATAAATTTGGCTCATTGAGTGCTGAGAAGCTCACTCCATGAGATTCATGGTTTATCATTCCCGGAGTAGCTGGGGGGCGAGCAAGGGCAGCCCGCTCATTTTCCTTTCCACCACACAATTCAAAGTTGATTTGTGAGAACGTACATAGATATAATCATGTATCTCCTGAGCGTGGGGAAGTATCCTAAGAACATGCATTATATTTTCATGCACCGCATGGCTCACTGGTAGGTTTCATAGTCTCTGATACTGTATTTGCTTGGCTTGGGAATTTGGTCTTCCATAAAGAGCAAATCTCCTTTTGCACTCTTTTTTTTTCTCATGCCTTTCATTCTTTTCCTCAATATGATCTATAATTCCAGCAATCAACCTGTCAGGGCTATCAAGAAATGGCTTGGTGACTGTCTGGCAGGAAATCGGTACACTGCAAAGAAAACAGACCTCGCAGAACTGGCGCCGACAAGCCGCCGAACGTGCGCAGGAGCTGCCCCGCATCTGCAGCAAGGAGCTCTGAGTGACCAGGGTCTGAGCCTGGGTTCAGAGGCCGGGAAGGAGGAAGCCAGGGCGAGCCAGCGCGCGGTCCCTGCGCACCTGCCCAGGCCTCTCCAGACAGAGGCCACCTGAGCACCGCTGCAAGGGAGGGCAGCGGGCAGCTGGGTCCTCTCCGGGTGCCACCTGTCTGCGAAGAAAGAAGTTTGGGCTTTGTTTATTTTCCTTACAGTTCTGGTCACTGGATTTCCAAATTCACACCCTGTTGTATCGTTCCTGTCCTGATTCAGAGGATTCCTTCCTCACTGCTGGCACACAGTCTGTCCTTGACGAATGAATGCACAGGCCTGGAGAAGGAGGGAAAAGGAGAGAGATGGAGAGAGGACAGGCAGATGTGTGTGTGTGTGTGGGGGGGTGAATGAAGGGGAGAGAGCTGCCTCCTTCTATAAGACTATCATTCCTGTCCGATTAAGGACCCCAATCTTGAGTTCAGTTCACATTATTAAAGCCCCGTGTTAAGGCTTCATCCCATTGAGCACTCAGGCTTCATATGTACATGGAGCATTGCTGTGAAATCTCACAGTGACAATATCAGCCATGCGAATAGTGCACTCCTTCCTATGTATGACCAATTTTTATTTGTATTCATTAAAAAATAGACCGATTTGATAAATAACCTGCAAAGAAAACTTCAGACTGAGCCGGGCACTGGTGGCTCACGCCTGTAATCCGAGCTACTCCGGAAGCTGAGATCTGAGGATGGTGGTTCTAATCCAGCCCAGGCAGAAAAAAAGTCCCTGTGAGAATCTTATATCTAACTAACCACTCAAACAACAACAACAGTAACAACAAGAAAAAAAGGAAAGTGGTGCGGTGGATCAAAGTGGTAGAGAGCTAGCCTTGAACAGTGCCCAGGCCCTGAGTTCAAGTGCCGGGAGCAACAAAAACCCAAAACAAAACAAAAACCTGACAAATAAATTGGAATTCGTGACAAGAAAATAAAATCGTTGTCTATAATCCTGTCTACCCTGGGGGCTAAGATTGGGGGTTGAGGGAGTTCACAATGCCCAAGTAAAAAGTAAAAAGTTCCCGTGACCCCATCTCAACTAATAAAAAAGCTGTGAGTGGAACATGTGCCTGCAGTCTTCTTCTATGCAAGAAAATATCAGGACCGGCTCCGAGCTGGCCATGGCAAAAGTGAGATGCTTTGAATAAATAATGAAGGCAGACAGACCTGAGACATGGTTGAAGTGGTGGTATGATTGATTATGTGGCAAGGGCAGGGGTCTGACTTCAAAATCTAATATTGAAAAAAAATAGAAACAACCCCAGAGAGATTGTTAGTAAAAATATACTCAAGGCATATACTATAAACGCTTACTATAAAGTAACTTTGCTTTTCTGATAACTTACAGCAGGTAATTAGAAAGTGTAGCTACACTTCAAGGAAAGCAACTTTTGCTATCAGTAAGTCAAAGTTTTGTGTTCTTTAATTTTCCCAGGTTCCCATTGAGTTTTCATAGCTATAAGATGAGTTTGAAACAAGCTAGTTTACTATAACTTTTCTAAAGAATACAATTAAATCCTGCTAGAGGAGTTTGGAAATTAAGTTAGTTAAATACACAAAACAAGATTCAATAGCTAAATTGGCTATGGCCATCAACCTTGTATCACGATTTAATGACTTAGGACACGTTATAATTAATAATCAACAAGCTCATCTCCAAATATTTAGTTTTGAATAGAAGGTATTTGTCATCATTTTATATAGTTACCTGTCTAATATATAGTTTAGAATTAATTATATTAACTGAAATAGAGACTATTCTCCAGATATTGAAATTATTGGACACCCAAATGGAAGACTACCAGGTTCAGAAACATTAACAGTTTTTGCTCCAATAAAAAAAAAATTAAAATGTTTTTACACTTTGTGAATATATGTTTGTACAGTCTTTGACAAATAAAAATACAATTAAGCCTCATGTAAAAATGCCCATGAAAAGAAGCAAAATTAGATACTTTGCCCTCTGTTTAGACAATTCATATGCAAAACAGTGAATTAGGCATCATGATATTTTCTGCGGGAAAAGTGTCTAGGATGGATGGCATAGATGGAGAGCGCACATTAAGTCTATTTGTTTCAATAAGAGGTGATTATACACTGACCTTTTCCTCAGCTGCCTTGGTTTCTCCATTTTTAATCATTATGCAAGATGTGGTAGAAATCTGTGCTGACACTCAGCTCCTTGGGGGACAATTAGGAGAGGAGAGAATTCACTGCAAACCGAAAATCGTTTTACTTCACCACCTAAACTGACAGGCACAAGGCCCAATATTTTGGGCTGTCAAAACACACTTCCAATTTTAAATAACACAGGAACACTTGAATCTCTGCTTAAGAAATACTACAGTTCTAAAGGAGAATGATAAAATATGCATCTTAAATCAGATAATTAATTGTAAATGCTTCCCTGGACAAAATGAAGAATTGTAGTGCCATATTTATTAATAAGATTATGTATATAAATACATTTGTTCTTAGAAACTGTTGTTTTTTTCTACATTGGCTCTATTTTATATTTCAAATATATGTTAATGCTTCTTAGGTTTTGCTGTTGACAGTTAAAAAACATAGCTGCTATTTTTCTCACACAAATTGTTATAAACAATTATGTCTAATTTTGTGAAATATTGATGCATATTTTAGGAAAAATATGAGTAAAAGATTAACTGCTTTTTGTTTTAGCTTCATTTTTACTTTATATAATTGTATAGTTGTATGCTTAAAAACATTTATGACTGTGATATAAATGATGCTAGCCTTTTAAATGCACATCTAACTTTATATATAGCAAAATTTCAAAATATGTATTGCTTATCAATGGGTAAGAACACATTTCCAATATTCAAGGCCACACCATAGCACAGTTAACAAGATCATCAGCATCTTGAGTGCTATACAAGCATGCATTTATTATTTTATTTTCATATATTTTAATTTTATGTATATATATATTTAAATAGATTATGTATATATGTATATATATATATATATATACATGTATAACTTGCTGAAATATATATGCACACGAATGTTTGGTAATAGCACCTAAAATCTAGTCTCGGCAAACTACCATTATATATCATAATACTTTTTAATAATAGACCGCATCTGATTATCAGATCTCCAGAACTCTTTATCTTACACAACTGAATCATTGTACTCCTTGATTTATGTTTCCTAGATCCTGGTCCCCTTACTCTCAACCCTCTTAATAACTGGTTGATTCTCGCTATGTATATTTCACATTGTTGAAGGATCTGCATGTGTTTTTAATGCAATAGTATTTGCCTTTCTTGAAAAGATGTAGTTCACTTAGTATGTGTTCTAGGTTCTTCCATATTATTACAAATGGCAGGATTTGGTCTTTATTAATGCTGAGTATCATCCCAGTGTACATTTGTACCATGTTTTGTTTATCAGCAATGATGCATAGGCAATGTGGTTGATTTGTATATTGGCTGTTGTGAATGCTACTGGGCAGGAGTCATCTCACATCTTTTTGGTATGAATCCAATGGTGGTATTACAGAGCTACAAAGTACATTTTTTACATTTTTGTCTCATTTAATTCATATTTTTAAATTTTATTTCATTGTAAAGATGCTGTACAGAGGGGCTACAGTTACATGAGTAAGGCCATGAGTACATTTCTTGTTGAGCATTGTTACCCCTTCCCTTGTTGTTCTCCCACTATCCCTTCCTTCCCTCCAACCTCCAGCACTCCTCCCCACTCAAAGTTGTAAAGTTCATTTCCAGTATACTGTCTTGTGGCTATCTCTCATTTAACTTTTTGAAGGGACATTTGCAGTATTTCCCAAAATGTTTATACGACAATATGAAAGTTGTTTCTATACAGTCCTGACAGAATATGTAGTCTTTTGCTTTTTATATAAAGACTTCATAGATGAGAGTATGCACCACTTGCTGTTGTAACAATGGAAAAAGAATCCATGTATTTTAGAAGATTAAGTCAGTCCTGGTTAAATTAAACTTTCTTTTATGTCAATGTCCAATGAAAGTCAACAATTAGAAAGATTTCCAATTTATGGCTTCTTTAGATCAGAGGAGAAACGGGGAAAGGAAGGGAGGGGTGGGGAGGGAGAGGGAGAGGGGAAGAGAAGCCACCAGCACAACCATGTTTGTTGCAGCCATATTCACCATAGCCAGGGTATGGAACCAGACCAAGTGCCCCTCAATGGATGAATGAATCAAGAAAATCTGGTAAATATACACAATGGATTTTTACACATTCCTTAGAAAGAATGCTATGGTACCATTTGTGAATAAATGGAAAGATTTGGGAAAAAATCATTTTAAGTGGAATAAGTCAGGCCAGAGAGACAAAAGATCCATGTTTTCCTTTATGTGTGGAAACTAGATTTAGATTATAAACTCATAAGTAAATACATTGGATGGTATGTAATACAAATGTATTAACTGAAATATGGTAGATTCAAGGGAGATCTCAAATACCATGATTCCTTACAAAGGCAAAGTCAGAGTTCTGCAAAATAAAGCATCAGAAAAACATCAGGGAAAAGGTATTTGAAAGGGGTAAGGAGGGTCAAGGGGAAAGAAGTAGACAAAAGAAGAGGAGAAGAGGGGGAGAATCCAATGTATATCATACAAAATTAAGAAAAACAAGGAAATGGGTGGGTAGGTGAGAATGTCAGAAGGGGTGATATTGATCAGGGTATATTGTGTTCATAAACTTCTTTGATATATGGAAATTCTTTTGTATGATGACTTAAAGATAATAAAACTACTCATTTGTAGATATGAAAAAAATAGTAGGGCTGGAGTAGAGTTCACAGGTTCCAGTGCCTACCTAGCAAGCTCAGGCCTTGAGTTCAAGCTCAGTACTACCAAACAACAATCAGCTGGGTGTCAGTAGCTCGTTCCTGTAATTCTAGCTACTCAAGAGGCTGAGATCTGAGGATGACATTCAAAGACAGCCTGGGCATAAAAATTTATGAGACTCTTATCTTTAATTAACCACTAAAAAAGTCAGAAGTGAAGCTGGAGCAGAAGTGGTAGAGCACAAGCCTACCACTTGAGCTCAGGACCCTAGACCCTAGACCCTTAGTTCCATCCCTGAGACAGACAGAATCTACATGGCCAGATAGAAAGTCAGACAGACAGACAGACACCCTCCCCCCACACACACACACACATACACAGAAACACACACAGAAGCACATACACAAAGTCAAATGCTAATGATAAATTTTTATTACTGTGAAATTTATTAGGCATTATGTTGAGCTCTCTGGGGAACAGAGATGTAGACGTTCTATTCTGGACTGTTTAAAAATTGAGTGAATTGAACATTTAAGAGCTCCCTGGAGGGAGCATTCCTTTATTAGAAACAGTACTAAAGAGACAGAGAGATGAATTAATAGCTTCCTTCTATAATTTATTCTTACATTGACTTAAAATAGTATGTGAATCTAATAATTTCCAAATACCACATGAGTGAAATGACTATAATAAATGAAAAAATTAAAGTTGTCAATTAAAGAATAGATTAAATATTATATAATGTATTAAGCTTTTGATTATAGTAACATACTGTCTTTAGGTTGTGGTTAACAGTCATTAGTTAGACATATGATGGCTAATAACATTGCAGTTAGAATTTTACATTTTTTGATTCATGAATAGTTTTATTGAATAGTTCTTTTATAACTTGAATATTAACATATAGAAAAATAAATCTGGATGATGATATTTTCACCTAAAATACATATATAGGCACAGGCACATACATATATTTACAGACATATGAACATATATAAGCATTCTGTGATTATGTAAAGTAATATTCAACCATGCTTAAAGTAGAGCTGACATGTTATTTTATCACATCTGTGTGCATTATAGTACTTGAGCAGAAACTGAATTATTACAAAATTGTAAGACTACATCTTTTGAACTAGGAAATTGTTGTTATTAAAATTATTATTATTAAAATATTAGCAACCAGGCCCATGGCTCATGCCTATAATCCTATCTGCTAAGTAAGAAGGCTGAGATCTGATGATCACAGTTTGAAGCCAGCCCAAGCAGGAAAGTATGTGAGACTCTTATCTTCCTAAACTGCCAAAAATAGCCAGAAGGGATTGTGGTTCAAGTGGTAGAGCACTAGCTTTGAGCAAACTGAAGATCTGAGAAAGAGTCCAGGCCCTCTGTTCAAGTCCCAGGTCTGGTGCATGCACACACACTTACACACACAGAGACACAGACACACACACGCACACACACACACACACACACACACGCACATACACACACACACACATACACAATTATGCAAGCCTCTTAGAGTATACCTGATTTTCTGCAGTGGGACCATGGTTTAACTGATTGTGAA
The DNA here is from genome assembly GCF_019054845.1 of Dipodomys spectabilis. Lineage (NCBI taxonomy): Eukaryota > Metazoa > Chordata > Mammalia > Rodentia > Heteromyidae > Dipodomys > Dipodomys spectabilis. The sequence goes on from NW_024870846.1 coordinate 5,250,658, forward strand.
TCTTAAGGTAGTAGCTGGGGAAAGTGATCTAAAGGTTGTCATTTCTTGTGAAGAAAATTGCTGCTAAAATTTCTCTCAGACCATATATTAACTTCATTTCATAAATCTTCATTCACTGGGATTTAAAAACAAAATCATTCAATGAGCAATATTCTCTAAACTTTTGTGTTTATTTGAACAAATGAGCTAATTAAAAGGATATCTAATTTCCATATAATTCTTATACATTCCCCTTGGACATTATTGTCCTATGAACAATGACTACACAGGGCCCCAGTTATTTTTTAATGTTATCCATTTATGAAATCTATTACAACTTCCTCTTGTTTACAGATAATTGGGATATGAAACCAAACCTTCCTCACACGGCGATCTGAGTGACTCTGACAAGAAGAAACACCTTCTCAAATCTCTTCTTCCTTCACTCGACAATTTGAAGCCTTTTTAATTATGACAAAAGATTTCATTATCTTACAGAGAAAGGCTAAAATCATTGGCTAATGAAACCACAGCAGCTCTAAAGATAGGTATGTGGACAACTGTGTGAGATTTGGCAATATTATTTCTCAAGATTGAGGATATTATTCATACCCATGTTATTAATCATAGAGCTCATTTGCATACATGTTATCATGCATTATCTTCATAATAATATTGTAATTGCTTGTATTTTTCTCAAGACTGAGATTCAGAAAGAAATGGTTTCTATTAGAGCACTTCAACTACAAATGTTTAAAAAATGAAGGTGTACTCTGGATCTTTTGCTATATATTTTTTTAATTTCAAATAATAATAATTCTATACATAAGTTTACCCCTAAAATGTATTGCCAGTTTTATGGAGAAGATGTCAGATAAATAAAGTCATTTTATACCATTTGTGAAAAGTATTCAAGGCTTACTTTGTAAAAAAAAAAAAAAAGTGACATGGGTCACTTTTACCTTACAAGTCGTTATGTAGAAAAATGAACTTTACAACTTTGGTGGCAGGGGGAGGAGGATTGAGTGAGGGGGCAAAGGGAAGGATGGGAAGGGATGGGAAGGGGAAACAAAGGAGGAGGCTACAATGCTTAATAAGAAGTGTACTCATTATCTTGCCCATGTAATTGTAACCCCTCTGTACAGTATTTTCACAATAAAAATAAAAATTAAAATAAAAAAAAGAAACGCTGCCCTTGATACGACACCAGAGTCTCAGTATTTAGTAGCTAATTCTTGGCCCTAACTTGAGATAGAGCAACACACGAGTTTCAATAGCTCTTAGAAAGAAAACAAGGGCTGGCATCACTGCATCTTACAATACAATGTGCTCCAATCAAAACTTTCCAACCTGTGACACTTAATACACCAACGATCTGTACCCTTGGACAGCTTAACTTCAGTGTCAATACTTTAATGGAAGCTGTCTGTGGTTATTTCACTTCGGTGGCTCAAGCAGGTGCACGTACAACTCACTGTCAAGAATCAACCAAAGGTGTTTCAGATCTGCAGGCCATCTTCCCCTTAGAGCGAACCTAGAAAAATACGCAACCCCCAACTGATGGGGCTTTCAGCCTGGTTTCACAGAGGGACTTCTACTGATTTGCTTCTCTACAAAACAAAGGAATTTGTTTGAAGGAAGACACAGAGGTAAGATAGTTTTTACTTCCGAAGACAGGGAGAAATATCATCGGGGCAGCCCTGCATGTCCCTGAAGAGCAAACGGAGAGGAAAGATAGATTCCTCTTCTCTCCTGTAAGTCAGTGCAGAGACATGAGCCGATAAATGCGAGCTACTCTTCAGGTTGAAAACAAGGCACCGTGGAGGAGAACCCTCAATAATTCTAGAGTACACTGCTCTGCAGGAGGTCACTGGGCCACAGGAGCCTCCAGAATTCTGGTCCCCTGGGCTCTGAGAGTCTAGGAGTGTTTGCTGTGGAAGTATTATTTTGTTGCTGTCTCTTTTGTGCCTTTGAACAGTTCTTCAAGGCAGTAAATTGTTTACAAATACACACTATGATATAGTTGCCTATAGTTATATCTATGGTTATATATAGTTACCTACACAACTATAGTAACAATTTATAATTATTTGTAACGTGCATTTTTCAGTTTTCTACACCACTATTTTATTGTTTATAACTTAGATAAGGTATAATACACAACGTGCTGTATTTATGAATAGACATATGATGGAGATGAATTTTTTCTTGTGCTTTTAGTTGAGATTATAGGTCAGCCATTCCTTAATGTGAGACAAATGATCTCTATTCATCTGGGACATGAAGTCAATGTCCAAGCTGTCATGAAATAAATGAGCTTATTAAATGAAAAAGAAGTGCTTACCTTGTGCCACAGTCCTGGAGGCTCTGTGGTAGAAAGGTCCCTGTGGAAACCTGGGGCAGGACACCGCACATGTCACAGATCAGGACACCGAGGAGCCAGGAGGAGAACAGGGTCCTCACCTGTTCCTCTGTATCAGCCTCCAACGTCACCACCTGGGCGAAAACTTTGGAGAGGGCATGTGGGCGACACTCCACGGTCAACCACGCAGATGCTGGTCTCAAGCCTGCTGCCAGGAGGTCCGTCAGTGAAGCTGTAGATTGTAAAAGAAAATCGATAGCATGAACATCTCAATGGCACTGTTCTTTGTTAGCTCATTTGCTCCTGACCACTGGACATGCTGAAAGCAAGGACAATTCTCCACGTCCCTCAACCTCCCAGATGCAGAGAGAGACTCAGCTTCCAGAGGAAACGATATTCTATCAGAGCAGAAATCAAGCGGTTCAGATTCTTTTTAATTGTATATGGTGTGTAAATGCAGGGGAAAAATACAAAAAAAACCACCCCAATTTGTGATTTGTGTCCATTGATGCTTCTAGTGTGCCATTTGTTAAAAATTTTAAATACATGACTAATAAAATGAGATTATATTTCACATTTTTGTATAACCTTGAATAAAAGTCAGTTTGTTATACCAGAATTTTAAATGTTCTAAACAAACATTTAACAAGTTCATATATTTGCTTTAGTTAGATGTGTAGTGGAAAGACTAGATGCTATTATTCTTGGATATTTTACATGAATTGTTCTATTTTCAAATGGCATTTTAATATTTTGTTAATTAATATAACATGTTGCATTAACATTCTTGAGTTAGAATTGATAATGTAGGAAATATGAAATCAAAATTTCCAAATTCATAATTCCTGAAAATCAGAAGAAATACAAAGATTAATTTCTCACTGAAGATCTTTGCCTTCATGCTTGCATTTCTAATACTTAATAAGTTCTCATTATCATAATTATTATCCAGAAAAAACTAAAAAAAGAAGGAAGGAAGGAAGGAAGGAAAGGAAGGCGGAGGGAGGGAAGGAAAAAGCAGGAGAAAGTAAGAGGAACAGAAAATATTTATTTTCATCCTTACCTGTACAAAAACTACAAGTAATAGTGGTATAGTTCAGAAATCACAAATTCCAGAAACTATATGTGTGTGTGCACATACACATTTATACATATATACACATAGGTATGACTTTTACAAACCACCTGGTTATATCAGTCTAATTTTATAATTAGAAGAAATTGTTTGTCTTACATTGTTATATGTTTCCTCCTAAAATTAACAAGATAAAATTGCTCCTGTCAATTTACTTGATTTTGCCTACACACAAAAAAATAGAGAATGAGTTAAATAAAAACAATTACTTCAATCTGTTAAAATGAAACTATTCATCATCTACAAATAGAGAATGCAGAATGACCTAAGTTCAACTTGGATTTCAGATTTTATATAACATTCTTACTGAAGGATGATTCTCTACAGTTTGATGTTCAGCTGAGAAACCATGAAGTACAAAATCCAGACATTGTCCTGAATTATGGTTGTGCCCTTGAGAAGTTAGAAATTTCACTTACTAAGTGCTCATGATGAGGAAGCTACTGTGGAGTTGGTAATTACAGGACGCAGCGCTGCTTCTGCCATTCAGGTACAAGCTCGTGTTCTGAGCACGTCTTGCTGCACAAGCAAATCTCTCCCACCACTTTTTATCCAACTGGCTTCTTTATTCTGGCTTTGTGTGGTTTGTGTGGTTTTTTGTGGTTGTTTTGGTCCTGAATTGTCGATCTCAAACTGATACTGAGTGCTAGTACTTTAAAATGTGTTTGCTTATTGGTGTGCTAAGTGAAAACACAGATGAACAAGTTTCAGATAAAAATGGAACACTAAGGGATGTATTTGGACTTTAAATATGGCTCCTGAGTTTCCCTTCCTCACATGGGAAGAATCCATTAGTTGCACACACTCTTCGTTTGCAGGAAAGCCACCTGTGTATTTTAATGCTTTAGTAAGCTAACAGGATGACATTCTGCCCTCCCTGAAATGCTGTGTTGGTGACATTGATGGTGACATCAACAGATAACTACACCATGAAATCCATTTTCTTGCTGGGAGCTGGTGGCTCACGCCTGTCATCCTTGCTACTCAGGATGCTGAGATTTGAGGATCGCAGTTCAAAGCCAGCCCAGGCAGGAAAGTCCGTGAGACTCTTATCTCGAATTAACCACAAGAAAATTGGAAGTGGCACTGTAGCTCAAGTGGTAGAGCTTCACCTTGAGCTGAAGAGCTCTGGGACAGTGTCTAGGCCTAGAGTTCAAATCCCACCACTGACCCATCCCCCCAAAAAATAATTATATTTTCTTTTTAAAGATTTTGTCAATTTCTCTTGAGCTGTAGTTATTGATGAAGAAAAGTTAACTCTGAAGAAAAGCCAACTTACGTGAGACAAAGGATAGGGGGGAAATCAATGCAACAGCCATATACATAAGAAAACATGTTGGAAATGATCTGTACAACTTCAGGGGCATTGGCGGTAGGGAAAGTAGGAGAAAATTGAGAGAAGTGGTAACAAGGTTGACAAGGAATGTATTCATTCCCTTACTGTTGTCACTGAAACCCCTCTGTACATCACCTTGAGAATAAAAAAAGAAAAGAAAAGAAAAAAAGAAAACAAAAAGCCAACTCACTAGATACAGTACACTCAGAGACGAATAGGTATCACTAGAGAGACAGCTCCACCCCCTGAGGCTGGTTAGGATAACTGCTCTGGTTTAATTTCTCAGAAATAGAAAAGACACAAACAATGAGAAGAAAATGCAATGAATGCATTGTAATTTTTCAATGCATAGCATAGATTTATAAAGGGTACATGGATGTTGAGTATCTCTATCCTTAACTTTATTATAGTCACAATATATAAACCAATTACTCTTGATTATGAACTTCTCTTCTCCCTTTTACCCCTTTGTCTTCTCATTGTTTTGGTAGTACCAAAGCCTGAATAACACATTTGTAAGATTATTTCTTTGTTGCTTTGTATGTCCCTCCCCCACGGTGTAACCCCTGTTTTCACTGTATTTGATGTTGTTATAATTTGTGGAGGGGAAGGGGAAAAATAAATCGTTTAAATAGGGATACAAGTAGACCCATTGCAACAATGGATGTACAAGTCGTTATGTCGAAAACGAACTTTACAACTTTGGTGGGGGGGAGGGTTTGATGGGGGGTGGGGGAAGGATGGGATGGGAAAGGGAAACAAAAGAGGAGGCTGCAATGCTTGATAAGAAATGTATTCATTATCTTGCCCATGTAATTGTAACCCCTCCGTACAGTATTTTCACAATAAAAACAAACAAACAAACAAATACTTGTTTGGCTGGTGCACTAGCAGTTGAGCCATGGCTTCTGAAGTGCTAGTTGGTGTTTATTTGGGAGGTGGAATCTAGAAAATATTTTTTTCCAGGCTGATCTTTAATCTCAATCCTCTAGATACCAGCCTCTTGAGTAGCTAGCATTGCAGTTATGAGTCACCAACATCTGGCTTCTTTTCCTTTCTCTCTACTCTGTTTCCAGAAGCATTTCATGCAGTCAGTAGTCTGCAGAATTCTTTACATAATAGTCATGAATTAGCACTGTCTATACCCCCTGGGAAAGACTGGCCTTCAGTTATTTTCTTCATTTACATTGGAAATGATTGCCATGAACAAGGTCATTGCTTTTTTTAAAAAAAAAATCTACACTCATGCATTATTTGGATGCTTCCAGTTGGAATATCTGCCCCAGAGAAAACATTTTAATGTCTTGTATCAATATATAGAAAGAAAACATTTACCATGCTGTGCACTTTTGTTTTATGTATCCCTCAGCACAAAAGGAAACTTTTTAAGATGTTTTGCCATTAATGTGTTTGTTTTAGGAGAGCTTGAGTTTACCAATCATTTTTCTTTCCTCTTTGATTCATAGATTCTCTAAGGCCCTTGCTTTTTAGTGCAAGGTGTATTGATATACTGATTTAATATAATAACACTACTCAGAGAGCTACCTCTCGGAGGCCATTGGGAACAATGAGCCAGCTGAGATGCTTGCAATATTAAAATCAATTAAAACTCAAAAATTGTTAAATTGCATTGTTATGATGGAATAAATTTGTTGAGTTGGCTACTGAGAAATTTTAGGAGAAAATTAGACTGGGATTTCATCTTGCTCTTGATTTTCTTGCCTAGGGTTTTTTTTTTGTAAGTTTAGTATTATCAGTATTCTCTGGTGATAAGTAAACTTTTCTAAAATTGATGCTTTGGCTTTCTACATCTCTCTCTTCCTCTCTCTCTCTCTCTCTCTCTCTGTCTGACTCTCTGTCTCTCTGTCTGTCCATATTTTTAAGATTTTCATGTCTTAGTTGTATAAATCAGTCTATTTCATCTCTTAAAAAGCACATTAGCCCTTTGTGCCATTTACGTGCAATGTAGATCACTATTTCAACAGGAAAGAAAAATGTAATCTCTTTCTTCATGATTGGGTAATATTTGAAAAGTTCCCCATTTCCTTCTCTGTTCATTGAAAACTATCAAGTGAATTTAACTATCAAATGAATTAAGTTCTCCATAAACATCCACATATCCCATAAACATCCACATATCCATTTAATACTGTGAATAGTAGACACTGAAAATCGTATGATTAAGTATTTCATTAGTTCTTTGGGCACCTAGGATTACATTGCAAAGAAGAGACATGAACACACAGGCACATACAGACGGACACACACACAAATTCACACATGTATGCTGCTTACAGACACAATATTTAAAAACATATGAAAAATTTTAGTACCTAAGAAAATAAAAATGTATAAAATAAGTACTGAGTAAACATGTACAAATGAGAAGAGAGCTTAGTATTATTAACATGGTAGATGTGGAGTTTGGAGCTCACTTAGGACAGGAACATGCTATGTTCTTTGATGCGCTGCTATCATTCAATGCAGAAAACAGGGTTAAACTGTCAATTGAACTTGTTATAGGAAGAATGAATCATTTGCAGAGCAGAAGCCCGTGAGCAAAGTCCTGCAGCAGTTGGAAGGTTCGGCCACGCTTACGGTAGTTCATTCTCTTCACACTGTGACACGCATCATTTCGAGAGGCTTCCGTCCCTTGAGGGTAGGATTAAACGTAGATGAATAATTATTTGCCATGCTCAGGCTGCTTCTGTTCTATCACATACAGCAGAGGTAGTGTTATTTCTTCTATGTGTGCTAAACCATGGCACCAGGCTTAGAAATCACCATCTCGATGACTTAGCAACTTGAAAGGGGACAAAGAGGAAAATGGCTCCTAGATATTCATAGATCCAGTAAAGGGAGGGAAAAAACACATGGTAAGCATCATGGTATTTTAAGTTAAGGGAAAAAATCAAGGGGAATGCCACAGAGAGTCATTGGATGGTTTATAAGAATTGTCTTGCTTTGGATATTTGAGTAGTAAAAGGTGCAGACAGCCATATGGCAAGCATTAGGAAATATCCTCAAAGAACATAAAATATTAGAGAATATAAAACATGAATGAAATAAGAAATGGGGTAATGGTAATTACTATAATAAAAGGTATACCAAATCAATTTGTGGAAGATAAATACCCAGGTGGTTAAGGACTTAAAGAAAGCAGACATACGGAAAGGATAGATCATTTTAAAAACTGATAGGGATCATTCTAGCACAATCAGAAAGTGGAAAAGCTAGGAGAGGGTATGTTTTTGTTTTACTCCCTCCCATCCTTACCCAAAATGCAGTTTTTTTCTTTTTACTGCCTACTTATAATCTTTCCAATGCCTCAAACTTATGCATTTTAATTCTGCATACATAGATTTCAAAAGAGATAGAAAAGCTGTACTAAAATCAGATTATATAAAAACAGAGTCGACATTTAACATGTGGAGATTTATAATGGCATTTAACAGCCGGCCTCTTTCATAGGCATTCAGATTAATGACATTAATATTTCCCACTTTTGCACAGATAGCTTTTCTATATTTTTATTTTTAGACTAATCATTTCTGAATGTGATTTTTAGAACACTTTTCTTCATAAACTTTTGCATGCTTAAGTCAGATGATATCTTGCTAAGGGAATTCTTTTATAGAATTAAATTATAAAGGAACATTGCACTGTTTTGTATTCTGAGACTAGGAAATTACTTGACTTTGAATTTATTTCACATTTGTATCAATGCCTGTCTGTCTCAGTTCTGATTCACTCGTTACATAGTCTATGAGCTTTGTGGAACAACAAAGCTAATTAATAATATTGAAAGGGGCAAGGTCCAAAGATATTGTATCAATAGATTGTTTGTGTTAATTCTTAGGAGAGTAAACAATGTTTGTCCTGAAACTCTTTAGCCATAAATTCTGCTTCTATTACAAGTCATTATGATCACAGTATATTTTAATGAGAGCTTTTAAAACTGTCTGAAAGACAATGTTAAAATGATTTTATATAAACAAGTATTAAATTAATTGAGAATATACTTGTTTCTATGTGGTCAACTTTGATCTATTATAGTTTACCAAACTCATTTCCGTTTATCAGATTGACTTCTTCACTTCCTCCTACATTCCCCAACCCTTTCACCCAAGTCTGAGTGTTAAGGGTAGAAGAACTAGAGGAGTCAATGTAGGATGGTGAAGATGGTCAAAATGTTTTATGTAGCTGGGTGCTGGTGGCTCAATGACTGTAATCCTAGCTACTCAGGAGGCTGAGACCTGAAAGCTCATGGTTCAAATCCAGCTCAGGCAGTTACATAGTGGTAAGACCAGAACTGGCACAAAATATGTACCCATGTGAAGCTGGGTCAAAGGCATGTTTTGAGCTTGGTTTGTGGGAGAACCTACCAACTCTGTGTCTGATCTGGGTACAGCCTTTGCACACGTGGAAACATCACTGAAACCTCTTATTCAGTGAATTGAGGGTAATTCAAATGCATGGAAAAAGAACGATTAATACAGTTGTTTAATATTTATTTGGTATTTTATTTTTCCCAGATCAGATAAATGTAGAAACGGAACTGAATCACCTGCTGCTGCTGAAATAAAGATGAATTCGCCTAGACGGTGGGCCCAGCCCCCGCCGTCCATGGGAGCAGGCGGGAGCCCGTGGCTTGTGGCCCTGGTAACTGTGTCTTCCCACGCGTGGGTTCTGTGATGCTAAACACAGGCAGGATAGCACAGGCCCTGGAGCACAGTGGGTACAGCGTGGGGAGGGGGACACCATTCTACAGCGGTAAATTGGCGCTTTTAAAGGAGTCTGCGGTCGGTTACACTGGGTGGGGCAACCAGAGAGCGCAGACCAAATTCAATATATGGTCTCAACTGCAATTGAGATTTAGTTTAAAGAAAAGAAAGGAGAGAGAGCGAGAGAGCGAGAGAGAGAGCGCAAGCAGGAGCAATGACAGCAGGTAATTGTCTGTGTGAGTACCCCGACTTGAAGGAGCAGCAGAGGGGGTGGGGGAGGGAGAGAACAGCATTGGTATCTGTAGAAGCTGGATTGGCGGCATCTGGTTCTGGTACGAGCTCATCACTCAGAGATGTACAGCTGAAATTGGAAACACAATTGAAATTGATAGGTGCTGGTTGCGGAGGGAGAATTGTACTGTTCACAACAAATGATGAAGAAATTAGGGGCAGTGTCCCCAACACATTACCTCCTCACCCTCTGGGTGCCACACACAGGGAGCGTGTGGCCTGACTTCTGTTATGCGATACATGTGTGACTGAATGAAAATAATAGACAGCTCTTTTCCATTTGTATCAGGATGTACATTCATTCCAACCCTGTCCCCAAACTATCAAACATGGGATAGGCTGTGGAATAACTAGGACATAAAATAGGCAGCCACATTGAATGATAATAGAAGTGTCCACACTCGGAGTAATTACGGTCACAAGGAAAGAGCTGGCCAACTTGAAAGTCAGCTGCCACAAGAATGGGAAGCTAGATGCTACCAGAGCACTGAGTAGAGGCACAGTGTCCAATGAACAAAGGATGAACTGGAAATCAGAAGTGAGGGTAAAAAATAAATCTGGGCTGAGTAATCCAGGTATTAGTTTACCCAAGGCATCCAGGAATGGCTTTCTTATAAATAGGCCACTCTAACTAAACTTCTTTGGACATGGCCTACTACATATCTATTTAGAATGATTACATATTACTCCATGAATCTGAACAAGTAAAACTCTAAATATGGGTCCTGTGCTGAATCACGCTTGTAATACCAGCAATCAGAGATCAGATGGATTTCAATTCAAGACAAGCCAAAGCAAGATCCCATGTCAACAAATAAACTTGTGGAGTAGTACCATTTGCAATATCAGGTTTTTCAGGAAACATAGACAGGATGATTGTGATCTGAAGCTGTCCCAGGCAGTAATTGCACACTAAATTAACTAAAGCCAAGAAGGAGGGCTGTGTTTGCAGCCCCAGTGGCAGAGCACCCACTTAGCAAACACTGGAACCTGTGTTCAAGCCTCTGTCCTGCCAGAAAAGCACAATTCAACCCCAGAATACTTGCCTAGCAGGTAAAAGGCCTTCAGTAAAAACCTCAGGGCCCCAAATAAAAAGTGAGAAGTGAATAAAATAAAACTAAAATCAGATATGAAATATTTAAATGTAAAAAATGAAGTTAAAAGAGAAGTGTGTTATTAAACAAAAAACAACTATTGGATTCAGGAGAAGAAGGGAGCATGACAGGGGTAATAAGCTGTTCACTGAGAGTTCGTTGGGAGAGATAAATTGTGGCATGTGGTTCCACACATAATAAAAATAATTATTATACATAGCATTTTTTCAAAAACTTAAGAATGTCACTTCACAGCAGCTGTATAATTTATAGATGGTAGATGTGTTTATCCTCAGTTGAATATTATAAAATGTACACATGTATGAAGGACATAGCAATGAACTACCATCTACATGTGCTCTTTCTTGAAAATAGGTGATGGTTCAAGGATCCTCAGCTTTCAGTTTCTTCTTGAGTTGGTATTGGTAGATTACTCACTTGTAACATGTTAAGCATGTTATCCTTTTAGATATTTTCTTAAACATTTATTATCTTTAAGTAGTTGTACAGAGGAGATGCCATTTAACAAAGCAGTTTGTGAATACCCTTGGCCTCGGCCAGTGTCATCCCTATGGTCATGCCCACCCATCCCCCCTAACACACCCCCTCCTTTACTTTCCTCCTCTTCATTCCCCTGTCAGTCTCCCCTCTGCCCAGCCCTCCCCTTGCCAGTACCATTGCCTGGTGATGTTTATTGTTGGGTTTGGACTTTGTCTTTCTAAGGAACTACACTGTTTGACTTTTCCCTTGAACTGGCCATATTTCAGTTAATACATTAGCAAATACTTGTATACCACCCAATGTATTGATGTACAGGTCCATAGGCTAATTCTAGCTTCCACATATGAGGAAAACCACACAACCTCTGTGTTTCTGGGCCTGACTTCCTCATCTATGAACGTGTCACACATTTTCTTATTATTCTCTCTTAATGTTTTATTATCATTTGCAAAAACCTTCCCTTTCTCCCTTTAATATTTCCTAGTCCTTAACATATCCCACCAGGCCTGGGAAGGTGGCTCAGTGGTAGAGTGCTCGCCTGGCATGCATGAGGGCCTGGGTTCAATTCTCCAGCACCACAGAAACAGAAAAAGGCAGACGTGGTGCTGTGGCTCAAGTGGTAGAGCGCCAGCCTTGAGCTGAAGAGCTGAGGGACAGGGCCCAGGCCCAGAGTTCAGGCCCACGACTGGATTCCCCCCCCCAAAAAAAAAATCCCACCAGACTTCTTGTCTATTTAAGTTTTCAGACTCACTTTTAATTCTATTAGACATCTGTTTATATTTTATGCATTCTAATGTGTCTTTCATCTCTATTATTTCATTGTAATTTTATATTTTGAATTTAGTTCTTATTCAAAATCACATTAGATGTTTGGCTCACTAAGATTTGGCTGTTATTTAATAAGGACCAAAATATTTTTCATATATTTTTATCCTATTTTTCCCCCATAGAATTGGATAGTAGTATTCACATATAATACAGGTGGAATTAGTCTTAATTTCCAATAAGCTATACTTTCATTTAGAAATGATCTGGTTTCTTGTGTATTGACATATTACAAATAGATACACAGGAAAATAAAAACAGTGATGAGGTCTACTCTACATGGATGAGAATGCCATCAAATAATCAATGAAACATTAACGTGAAAAGGATGGCTGAGCAAGCTGTCTGTTTGACATTCACACATTCATTTTTTTTAAAAATTCTGTCAGTAGTTGTACAAATCCACTCAACAAGTCTATTGGTGACAATAGTGCATTGTGGTTAATGTTACCCTCTTCACCACTTATGTATTCTTCCTGACACAGTGAGTTCTGCAAGAGTTTAGACAATACCCAATATAATCACAAGTCTCTCTTGGCATATTCATAAATATTTTCATGTGGATGGAATATAATTATGGAAATAAAGAAGATTAATTATATAGAAATTTTAAATGTTGACATTAAATGTCAACTAAATGTTGACACTAAATTTAATAGCAGATTTTATTCATTGCCTGGTATCGGAAAGAACAAATACCTTTCAAGTGATAAATGAATAAACCAATTTCAGCATATCTATAAATTAGCAGACACACAGCAGTACAAAGGTACAAATTGCATATTGACAGAATCGATAGTTTCACTTATACTTCTGGAGACCGAAGCTCAAAAGGTCATAAGCTTAACTTGTGTCACATTGTGGAAAATCAAAATTTTAGGAAAGGTAGCAAGTCATTAGCTGTCAATGGTTGGGGCAGGGGAGAAGGTAATGCTATGTTGCAATAGGGAATCTTTGAGAAGGAAGGACATGTTTATTGCTTAGAAGTTCCTACTTTGGTCTGCTAGCTTGGCTCTTGTTGCCGAAAAGGGGAATTGCTTTGGGATAAGGAAGCATTTTTGAAATATAAGAGTTTGTCCTAAACTGGTTTCTTTTCAAGATGGAACTGTAACAAGCCCCACGTTGTTCAAGAAACAGCAGAGGGTGTGGGTATGTTTTGAGATTACTTGTGTACTGTGAATCTCATTTCTAAATCACCTTATGTAAATACATTTTACCCTGTTCTTACTAGCCAATTGCGAGCAGATTGTAAAAGCGGAGCTCAGCCAGTCTGAGCAGAGGGCGGGGCCTGCTGCATTTCGGAGCAGAGTGCCTGCTCTGCTTGCTTCCTGCTTCCTTGGCGGATTTTTGCCAGATTTGATGGCTCACCCTTCCAAGCAGAAGTAGAATTTGCCTTGCTGAGACAATTCTTTATGTCTGTGTTTTTGTTGTGATTTCTACGGCATATTAATAGCATGAAACAAGACCCAAATACAAACATGTCCTTCTGCATGAAAAGTTTGCAAATAATTGGGCACTGGTGGCTCACGCCTGTCATTTGAGCTACTTGGGAGGCTGAGAATGGAGGATCGCACTTTCAAAGCCAGCCAAGGCAGGAAAGTCTATGAGACTCTTAGCTCCAATAAACCACTCACAAAAAGCCTGAAGTGACGCTGTGGCTCAAGTGGTAGAATACTAGCCTCAAGTAAAAGAAGTCCACAGACAGGGCCCAAGCTCAGAGTTCAAGCCCGGGGACAGATTGGGGTGGGAGTTCTCGATTTTATATTTGTCCTTATTCCTTCCCCTGACTCGTCAACGTCGTTGCACCTCTTCGGCCATGCTAAGCGCACACGGGTCTCATTTGAGCTCCTCTGCTCTGGTGTAGAAGGCGAGTGTCCCAGCGTCTTCTTTCTCTATACTCTTGCAGGGAAACCTATGCACTGGAGAAAATTTATTTGCAATGTATTTGCAATCAATGATACCCTTTTCCATACTTACTTAAAACCTCATTGTCTTGTCAGAGATAGTCATCTATGTGGTTCTCTTCTGGGGTGCTCAGTGGACACCCCCACCCTAAACATGACCAGAAATCGGGGTCATAGATGCTCTTCTTCCCATTTGTTTATATCCCCACCACTGGAAACCCATGGAGGGCACGTATGCACCCCCGGGTTCAGGCAGCATTCTGACCCGCAGTGGCTCCGCAATCGGGGTGACCCCCCTCCAGGGGAGGACAGGCGCCTGGCCACGACTCAGGCCGGCTCTCTCACCAGCCCCTGCCAGGAGCAGGGGCTTGGGGGTTTCAAGCAAGCCACTCCCAACCGGAGGAGGAAGAGGGGGCCGCGACCGTGCGGGCCAGCTGCACCTGGAGCTCAGAAGGACAGCCAGTGTGCGTGCTGTGGAGTGGCCTGTGCATCCTCTCTTTAGGACTGGCTGCCTGCTCTTGGCTTTAGTTCTCGCCGGAAAGCAAGGACCCCCGTGCATGCACGAATACCATCCCCACGCCAATCTAGACACCACCGTTCCAAGATGGTCAGGATGTCCACTCGGCTCCCGTTCCCACTGTCAGCGTGACACTGTCACCTTGCTTTCATTTTGCTGTTTGAGTTTTTTTCATTATTAATTTTTTTAATATAAGAGAAAAATGCAGTGAAAACAGCTTTTCCAGAAACAAATCTCACTTCTTCAATCGACGCAGTTAAACGAATTTAAAATTTACTCACATCTTATATTACTTATTTTTTGCTTCTTCCCACTACTGAGGTCTACTCAAAACCATGGACCCTGCTGCACTGCGGGATTCTAAGCATGCGTACAGGGACATGGACTGATTCCTATTTGGAAGGTATTAGAACTAAATTTCCAGTATCTGTTTGTATCTGTCTCCATCTTCTCACAGACTTGTGTAGTCTCACGGTTTTGTTGTTAATAACTGGAAGTGAAGAAGATAAAGCATATACTATTGTTACTTACTGTGTTAGCCATTTGCAAGCAACTTTTCAAAGTAAATATTTCATCTCCTAGAGCAGAGAAAAAGAGTTTAATCCATCAGATTCCATTCCTTTCACTTCTACACCAATACTTGAAATAATCAGTTATTTTAGTTATTCCAATAGGTATATATATATTCATATAGCTATGAACATATGTGCATACATGGACATACACATGAATACACACACACATGTGAATATACAAAAGTCACCAGCTACTTTGATGATTGAAGGAAGCAAGAGTAGCCCTGTAGAACTTGTCACTGTTCAAAATCATGATATAGACACAAACTCTTTTTGAAGATTCAATTGTTTTCATTAACTAGGAAACAGTAACTTTTTTCTTGTTCTCTCCTGGTGCCTGTGTATAAATTGCCTAGTTCTCGATGCTCCAACAAAATAATAAATTGGATGAGATGATGGTGAGACTTAGATCTGGTGAACATTGCAGACTTGACCCAGGGGTCACTGGGCAGTCATGTCCATCTCTGTGCACAGATCTGGTGTTTCCCCAATGGCTGCTCCTTCATCCAGAGCAAACAGTCCTAGAGGGAAGCACCTTGCATCTATTAGAGGTCTATGAACAATCAATCACATCTTGTTAACATAATGTAAAACATTAAGTCTTTTAGTCAGAAGTGACATGATTGCAATCGTATCACAATTGGCTGCAGACACCTTGGTCTTTCTGTAATAAGACATTGTAAAAGAAGCTAGTGAGTTACCTCTCTGAGTTCAGGAAATTGAGGGAAAAGCAGTTCACATCTGTACTTCCCTCCATAAAGTCTCAGAGAAAGCAAAAGAGTTCAGATCTAACCTCATTAAATAAGACAGCAAGTCTAAGTGGCTCACCAAGCTATTAAACAAACTAGATTGGTCCATAATAATAAGGAGCATATTTCACATCTGTTGCACAGTGTAGAGCTTTTAAGAAGTAATAGGATAATGCGCTGGATGAGAGTCACTACCCCTTCCAGTATATCATTGTCAATGGCAGCGCTGCCTCAAAGAAAGCACTTACCTCATACGCTTTATTGCTTGATAGCTTGCTGATTGCTTTTACAAAGCAATAAATTGATGGCCTGATTCAGCACTGACATTAGGTTATGTTCATTTTCAGTGATTGATGCTTTGAATTAGAACTCTTATATTCTCCTCGGCTTCAGAATATGAAATTCTAAACAGTCCTGTCGATGTCGCCCGCAAATAAAATAGCATAACCAGTGCTGAAGGAGCTATATTTATTCATTCGAATAACCCTGTAGTAAAGTTTGCATAATTTATGTTTTATTATCTCCATTTCCAATTGGATTGTCTGGCCAAATTATAAAACCTTGAAAAAAATGAGGCATAATCTTAATTAATGTTGTCAAAGCAGATATAGTCAAGGGTACATAATCAGAACATCTAAATTATTAATAAAATAATTAGATAAGTTGAGCGACTTAACTACATTAACTTTAACAGTCAAAATCTATTTATCACTTCCCATCAAGTGGAGGAATTACTTGAGTCTATAATTTTCAAATAGTAACAAAACTGGAAAGATCAAAATAGGGAAATCAATAGAAAAGGAAGTTCTTGCTTGTTACCTATAACATGCTCACTCTCAGGAAATTCGATGTGGCAACCTTGATTAAAATACATCAATATTAACCACAGCCCTTAGAAGCAAGCCGTCAGCCCAAAGACTTTAATAGTGTAAGAAAATCAGATCGCAAATATATTTCCAGCTCATTATATCAAACAAGGGCCAGCGCGGTGTCGGATGTGGCGATTTCTCAAGATCAGCAGCGCCTGGCGGGACACAGTCCTAGCCCCAGGAAGTAGGGAGCAAAGTGTGGAGACATTCTGGTGTCACAAGTGCATGGTTAGACTCAGTGTGGCACCTGAGCTGGTGCTACACTCAAATCATCATCAGGCTCAAAAGCCAGTAGCATAGGGGATGGAAGAAACCTGTTACGTCTACTTTAAAGAATGTACAGCAGGACTCTGTCTAGTTGAAGTGTCAGCCATCATCCAGTTGGCTGAGGCCTCATTGCCTCTAACACCTGCCCTCATTAGGAAATGAAATCTTTGCCTCTGGCCTTGCACATGCAGCAGGACTGGGAGCAGCGGATGGTTGGGAATGGGTGGTGTTCATTGTGCTGATCCTACGTAACGGGTTACTACTGGACAGACAAATGGAATCAGATGAGTTGGAAAGAGACTAGACTGATACACAAAGAGCTATGTTTCTGACACAATTGTCTGGTGATGGTTAGATTTGGACTGTGTTGACCAAAGAAAGAAATGGGCTTCAAAATTTTCCAATGCAGCTATTAATAAGAACGTGTTTAATATCACTCACCTTTAATTTTCTCATATATTTAGTTTTAATACTACTCAAATGAAATGAGTTCCTCTTGGGGTTTGTCTTTGTGTCAGTAAAAGAGGATAGAAAAAAAAACAATAGGAAAGGTGTTCTATTTGTTTCTGGAAGCAAACACTGGAACACATTCAAATGAAATAATAGGCATTTCTAATCCAGCAAGGCCATATTTTATTTTAAATGATGACTAAAAATAGCAATACAGTTGACAGGCAATTGAGACAAGGCCTTTGCAATGTCAGGACTGGCAAAGTTGTGCAAATTACCCGCTGGCCATCAGGTACTTGTTTTTTTTCCTTATTTGTTTTGGGACAGAATGTCCTTATTTATTACAGATCGGCCTCAAATACACAATCCTCCTACCTATGCCTCTATGGTGCTGAGACCATGGACATGCATCACCTCTCCTGGAAACACTCCTTAATGTCAGCCATTCCATTTCTTAGATCTAATTCTAATTAATGTATGTTCTATTATTTTAAAGTCGTTCTATAAAGGAGTTGTTATTCAACCAAGCAATATAGTATATTTTGATCAATATCATTCCTTTCCCTTGGTTGTATGCATCAAGTTTATTAAATAATAATGCACCAATTAAATGATGTTCATGACAGTTTAGCAAATGTGTTATTATACCTTTAAGTTTACATACATAAAGTATGTAAATTTTGTGCTCATGTAGAGAAATCTTAAATCATTTCTAAATATTCGGCTATGACTTCATTTGGCTGAAAAATGTTTGTTTAAATATCTGAAATATGAACAACCCCAAGCCCTCCAGATTTGACACAGAACATCAGAAATGCTCCATACTCTGTGAAGAAAATGGGTGAAGCAAATGGATATCTTGTGTTTGTTGTGGGTAAAGATTAAGACGAGTTTTATAGGATACTACTAGGAGAAATTATTTTGTTTTAGCTCTTACTCAGTAACTACTGGAGAATCATCAGGCATTGATGACAGACTTTTCTTAGCTTTGTGGTCTCTATCCCAGGACTATGGGAGACACCAAAGTTGTGGTGGGCATGGCGAGCTAATGGCCATCAGTAAACAGTTCTGTAAGAGTTGTCCATAAACACACATCTCTTAGGTGTGGCCTCATTAGTGACCTCAAATGAAGATTAAAACAGTCTGTGAGGGGCTTCTACTATTCGTTTTCATATATTTAACTTAAACTTATTCTAACAAATATGGGAAACAGAAAATATTACCTATGTATGAAGTATCATGAGATATTTCCACACATATATACTTTCTGCAGTGTCTGGATGCATGATGTATAAAAGAGTTTCTTTAAGGTGCACATCCTCCAAGTCTGCAGACCTGCTCCTGAGTGTGTTAGTTTGCCAGAACTTCCTGCCCCTCTCTAAGTGGGCATAGGTAGCCATCCTCCATCCCTTCTCTGACTCTTTTTATAGCTGTCATTCTCTCTTCAGCTCCTACAATGTGAACAACGATACATCTCACATGTAAGTGAGATCATGCGGTGCCATTATTTTCAATCCACAGCTAGTGAATGTAGAATGAGAAGGACTGAGCAAGTTCCTTTGCTTATCTATCTCATTCCCCAATACTGAAAAAAAAATAAGTGCTCTATGTAACCTATTTGGAGATAAGGTCACACCAAAAATTGTCAATCTGAGTACTTTGTCAGTTGAAATAAATACCCCAACAGAGCATTTCCACAGGAAAATAAAACCGGAGGGGGATTGTTAATGGTTTGACGATTCTATTTTTTACGAAAACACTTTTCATTTTTCAAAACCGGGTACAGAAATGTTATTGTGACCCTATAAGTGCAGATATGTACATAAATTTTTGACATGTAAATTTTGGGAGCCCAGGTTTTTCTTACATTAAAATAAATTGTAGTGGCACTGTGGCTCAAGTGGTAGAGAACTCCCCTTGAGCTGAAGAGCTGAAGGACAGCACCCAGGCCCAGAGTTCAAGCCCCACGACCAAAATAAATAAATAAATAAATAAATTGTAACAATATGATGGAATTTAGATATCAACAACTAATTTTCTCTTGCACAGTCATTAAAAAATTATTGAGAAAGAGAAATTTTAAATTACATCTTAGAGAACTGCTATCAGTAAAAGGAAACTTAAGGCATAATCTCTTGTAATTAAGGAAAAAAATTAATTTGCTATTAATAAATGTACGCAAAAGTAGGACAATGAGTAATGTTCCGTAAGATGTGGAAAGAGGACATGGGGGGTTGGACATATTGACAGTGACAGAAGAGAAAGAGAGAGATGGATGGAAGCTGCCTTCTCTCGGCCTGTCTCAGGGTAGAAAACACCTTGATGTGCCTGCCAGAATCAAGCCATTCAGACTTCAGCCTGGTCTCCAGGCTTTCTCCAAGACTATGCAACTTCAAGGCCGCTATTCCTGTCTGTGGATTTTCTCAGAACTTTCAACATCCCTTGTGCCACAGATAACCAGCACACTCAGATACTTTTGTACTGTCTTCTATCCTGCCATCTGGATGACTATCTGTAGGCGAGCTGCCTTTGAATTTCTCATCTCTTCTCTTCCTCCATCCTGAGGGAAAGCATTCTGACTGAGTGGATTGCTAAACCGCTCTGGTTGAATGAATGGTGATGAGAAGGATTGAAGAGATGGCAGGATTTATTCTAGAAATGTGTTTCTTTGAGGAAGTGGGGAAGTTGACTTCCAAGTCTTAAAAGTTGTATGTGATTTGATTTGCCTCACAGAGATCAAACACTCAATTTTCTATGGCAAGGACATATGAAATAGACTCATTTCTAAACATTAAACACACATATACACACAAATGTTAAGAACATAGAAGTACATCCTAGGCAATTTGTAGTGTATACATGTGAAGTCAGAATTGTACGTAGGAATAATAAATGCATAGGAAAGAGAAGAAAGTTTACACTTTGTCTCATAGACTTTGAGTCCTCATCCATAAAGTGCATAAGACTAGCATTATGCATCTCAATATATTCTTGATGTGACTCATTTCTCTTCCGTTTTAGTACATAAGCTTTATGTATATATCTACATAGGATTTAAACAAGGATTGTATAAACAAGGATTGAATGTAAAAAGCAAAAAGCCTGAAATAAAAATCATTGTATTAAATTATTATGTACAATGTATGAAACACATCAGTCAACTAATGCTCAAGGAGCATGCTTCAGATAAGCAGAGCACATGGTAGGATGATATTAACACCTCATATTTCATAAACCCTCAGATTTACATGAGAAGGCATGGGAGTCTATTAATGCTGAGCTATCAAAGAGTGTCATTATTGCCTTGTTAAACATTGTTGCTATTGAAATCAACACTCTGTAGGAAATATTTTTCATGAAACATTTTTATAGGTTAACTAGAACTTATGTGATTATACAGAAGTTTGGAAAACATTGCAGCTGCTCTTTCCAATCTATTTGTCAATCTATCAAATATTTTTCCCACATATGACTATAATTTCCCCTACTTCCTTGTAGAATGGCAATTGTGTATTCACAGTAGGAGTTTCTTTGCAATTTGATAGGAGATTGATGATAGTAGCTTAAAAATGAACATGAATCAGAAAATACTTTTCACAATAAAAAGAGTTTTCTTGTTCTTGTTTGCTTTTGCCACACACGTCGATTTTATGTAAATAACATGACTCCTTGCAGTGATTAATTTTGTGTCCATTTGAGAAGTCTGAGGAGTACTCCCAAAGCTGTTATCACCTTATCTCTGGGGGTATGTGAGGGCGCAAATATTAGAGCTTTTCAGGATAAATAAGCTGATTGAAAAAGTGATGATACTTGAACAACCTGGGCCTGAGCCATCCTGTTGACTGAGGGTGATGAACGAATCAAATTCCTTTCTCTCTTTGGGCCTCCTTTCAGACAAATGTTGAAACTCTTCACCAGGTTTGGAAGCTCATGTGTGTACTACCACACTTGAGAGGCTCATACTTTCAGTCAGTTTGCCCAGGCAAAAGCTAATATCACATCTCAATAAATAAGCTTGCTATAATGGCTCTCTCTCTCTCTCTCTCTCTCTCTCTTTCTCTCTCTCTCTGTGTCTCTCTCTCTCAACTATGCTGGGAAATTTTGTAGGAAGGTGGTTCTTGGAAGCCAGCCTGGGGTAAAAACATAAATTTTATCTGGAAAAATAATAAAAACATGAAACCAAAAGTAGGAATCATGGGTCAAAGTGGTAGAGGCCTATCTCTTAGCTAGCTCAAAGACCTGAACTAAAAATCTTCCTTATTAGAGAAAAGGAAGAAGAAGGAGGAGGAGGAAGAGGAGCTGGGGAAATAGGAGAATGCGGAAGGAGAGTAGGAGAAAGAGAAGGAGACGGAAGAAGAGGAAGCAGAAGAGGAAGAGGAAAAGGAGGAAGAGGAGGAGGAAGGGGATGAGGAAGGGGAGGAGGGAAAGGAGGAAGAGGAAGAGGAGGAAGAAGAAGAGGAAGAGGAGGAGGAGGAGGAGGAAGAGGAGGGGGAGGAGGGGGAGGAGGGGGAGGAGGGGGAGGAGGGGGAGGAGGAGGAGGAATTTTGAGCTCTCTGGGACCCCGTCAGCCCAGTGCCTCTCCCTAGCCCACTTCCGGAATGTGGTTTTCCCTGCAGTCTTCCTCGTTGTCCATCATGCAGATAGCTTGCAGTTAGACGTCTCAGTGTCTATAATCAAATGAGATAAACTCTATAACAAATTCCCTCTCTCATTTCTACCTCTATTTATATGTATGTGTATAGATAAATGGCTGGTAGAGGAAAGAGATAGACAGACAGACAGACAGATAGACAGATGGCACGCAGTGCTTTTGCTTTCCTGGAGAACCTTTGCTTAATGGCAAGTAAGATCTTGCCTAATAATGTCATGCTAGAGAGTATGCTTGTGGGTGGTCAAAAGTGAGACTATTAATGTATTTAATGAACTCCTATTCCAACGTCCACAAGACAGTAATCAGAGAAAATCTGTCAGGATGGGAAATAAGAACGTGCTTTATAGAGAGGATACACTGAAGCCAGAGCCGAGGCAAGCCCGTCACAATGTTCCGGAGGAGTCTTCAGCACTGCCTCCTCTTTACCTTCCTGCTGATGTTTGTCAAGATCTCACTCATTTTCTGTGCACAGCCTTGTTCTGAAGAGCTATAAATTCAATCCCTTGTGACTTTCAATCAACATTTTACTTTTTAATTGCTCTTTTAACAATAAAACCCAAGTTTTATCTCAATTTAATCTGGTTTGGCTTTGGATTGCACAGAGACCCTTTGTTCATAAACTTTTGCTTATAAAACACTTTTGTCAGCATAAATTAGACTACTCATGTATAACTGACACTTCATTCCTTCACTGCTTGTGGAAGGAGATTGATAAAGGAAGTCTTTTTAGAAATTTTGGCTCATTTCACCATGTCGCATTATCTGATAAAATGAGGTTTTTAGGTGAATATAACATGAACAACCAAGGAAATTCAATTCAGTTTTACCTCTGCTTTCCATCTTTTAAATAACCACAAGTAAATAAAAAAGTAAAATACCCACCTCTGACCTCTAAGAATGAATAAGGAAATTACCTGACTGTTGGTCTCTCTGGAAACTATTTATGGATTCATTCTCTGTTCCTTTGGGATTGGGGCCTATTCAGGAAAATGCCTTTCCATAATCCCTTCTATCCATAATCCTTAAAATCCTGTCTCCATACCCACATGCACACTAAATGAACTTGACTCTCAGTTGGCTCACAAGTACTGAAACCTTTAAAATAACCAAAAAAAAAAACAAACCAAAAAACATTTCTTCTCACACCATTTCAAAGAGAATGGTTGCTTTCCATTACATAGAAAATGGGTTCCTTCTCTTTCTTATAAGAAAATCTCCAACGCAGATGTTGCATTTCCTCAAAATATATTTATCAAAACACATGCATTTAAAAATAACAGGGGATGTCTGTGTAAAGATGATGGATGAAATGTTTTTGCAGTTGTGTAGCTCAAAGAAATTTTCTTCCATCCAAGGACAACATTACCCATAGGGCTCTTGTTTATAAAAAACACTAATATTTTGAATTTCTTGCCAGGTAGTGGCAAATAATGCCTTCCAAGCTTATGAGATTTTGAGTGCCCGCTGTGGGAGCTGTCATTCACCAGCAGATTCGTTCTCCTCCCTGAGCCCCTACCCACTCACCTCAAGGTTTATGATGAAAGACTGTGCTAAGGAAACCTGAAAATCCTCTAAGCTGGAGAGATACTCAGAGAATCTAAAATATGATTCATCGCTCAGAACATCATTTATTATTTGCAACAGAGTAGAGAGTCCGAACTGAGACTAACAGCCGTGTGTGTGTGTGTGTGTGTGTGTGTGTGTGTGTGTGTGTGTGTGTGTGTGTGTGTGTGTGTATGACAGAGAAAGAGAGACAGAGACAGAGGAAAGACAGAGACACAGAGACAGAGAAGAACCGGATCATACAAAAGAACAAGGGTTTCCCCAGAGCATGTTAAATAGAAACCATCTCATTATAATACATCTGACCTCATTTGTCATATGCAACAATTGACGTCATTGAAGCCCTGCCGCCCTTCTCCCTGTGTGCTCCGGCTCTTTTTAGATGCCAGGCTCTGTCCTTGTCTAACCTCATTGGAAGACACATCTTCTGGAAGCAACAGGGACTCTCACCAGCCATGACCCCTCCCCTATAAAAGGACTCTAAGGGTCCCTGCCCTTTCTTTTATCTGTTTCTGATGACATAAGTTCGTCCCTCCTCTGGCTGCGCAAGTGGCTTTATGGGTGCCAATAACTGGAACAAATTCTGCCCCAGTCTCTGAGGCCCACCGGGGGTCCTCAGGGGGCTCCATCCACGTGTTCGCGTGGCTTACATTTCACTACGTTACATATTAGGAACCAGAGAAACAAGTCTCTTGTAGTGGCTTTTTGAGTCTGGGTTTGGGGGTGAGGGTGTTAGTAATATAGAATTCCTATTAGGTGGTAGAAATAAGTGGAATACTGCTACTATGCAATGCTGTGATTATAGTAAATGCAAATCCATCCATGTGCAATCAAAATAGCCTAGGGAAGAGACAAAATAGTGTATCATTTATAAACTAATTAGCTCAATTGAGCTATTGCGTACCACGTAGTTTTGTCATCAAAACAGTAAAATTTTAAATAAGTAAATAACTTGCACATAAAACCACTTTGTAGCAAGCCGTCTCCAAAATAGCAGCAGAGGAGAAAGATATGAAAACCATAATAAAAAATACTAAAATTTATTTTCAGCACCTTGTTTGATACAGAGATTGTATGGTTAATCACCCACTTAAAAATTATGAACTTTAGAGATTTTGGTCAAAATACTTAAACATACAAGTTCAAGCAGTTCGGTGGACACCTAGGGCTCATCTCAAAAATCTCAACACGGGTATGCATCATATTCAAAAGTCTGGGGGAAGCCTAACACATTTAATATTGTCTAAGTAGGGGCTGGGAAGGTGGCTTAGTGGTAGAGTGCTTGCCTGCCATGCATGAATCCCTGGGTTGGATTCCTCAGTACCATATAAACAGAAAAAGCCAAAAGTGGAGCTGAAGCTCAAGTGGTAGAGTGCTAGCCTTGAGAAAAAGAAGCTCAGAGACAGTGCCCAGGACCTGAGTTCAAGCCCCAGGACTGTCAAAATTTCAAAGTAAAGGACTGATGGACAAGTCTGAACTCTGTTTATAATGAAAATAGGGACCTTCTGTGAAGATATTTTCAGTTGAAGGAAATCAACTATTTTAGAATCAGAAAATCTACATTAAAAGAATCAGTAGGAGGGGCTGGAAAGGTGGCTCAGTGGTAGAGCGCTTGCCTTGCATGCATGAGGCCCTGGGTTCGATTCCTCAGCACCACATAAGCAGAAAAAAAAGCGGGAAGTGGTACTGTGGCTCAAGTGGTAGAGCACTAGCCTTGAGCTGAAGAGCTGAGGGACAGAGCCCAGGCCAAGAGTTCAGGCCCACGACCCGACACAAAATAAAAAGAATCAGTAGAAGTAATTCTTCTATGAAAAGGAAAATAACCTAATACCAAGGATGAAACAAATATAAAATAAGTACATAAATACATGGACTGAATTTTATTTGCTAGTTGCTGGAATGCATTATAACACTTGTGGAGACAGCTACCTAGAAAGAGATGTGTTAAAATATACCTCTAATACTAAAAAGGTACTACTCAAGAATGTATATATACCACCTAATCTCATAGAAAGACATCCTGAAGATTATAAATATGCATTTTGAACCATTGATAATAAAAAAAAACATGAAGCATTACAATGCTCAAGTAGCACACTAAAGCGAGATTCACTGTAAAGACTGGCATTTCACACAGATCACTTGCTGAACCTAAGTCTGCGGTCACAAGTCTCTTCTCTGCCATGTATCTGCTCTGGAATTCAGGAAGATGAGTACACCTGCTTGAGACTAACATCTGCAAACAGACATCACTAGAGAGAAGCGTCAGAGCCCGGGTCTGCAGCACAGTGAACTTCAGCAGGTGGACATACTGGCAGAGTAGCTGTCCAAGGTAGCAGTGGACCCATTACAGCTGGGGAATTCCAACTTTCCACTCTCAGGTTTATTTCCAGTGGGAGAAAAAACTAGACAGGACAGCTCATGACATCACTCCTTCCCTACTGAATTTCACAAGAATATGACATGCTGATAATGAATCTCCATCAGAATTACAGGGCACATTTCTTTGACTCTATGAGTCAATTTCTGGAAGTTTCTTTACTCCATTCTCACTTGCTTCAAAGGGAGGCCATGATGCATATCTGGAAATTAATTTTAAAAAGTCAATATATACTTGTTTATATAGTTGTTTATTAAAATATCTCTTGAATTATTATGTAACCTCTTGTAAGAATTGTGGCTGAATTATAATGCTTAGTTTTTGAGGAAATCATGAAATGGAAAGACTGAGGGAAAGAGAAATTTGCAGTGAAAAATACTTTAATATTTTAACTAATGCATATGTTAACATTTATAAATATTTAGGACAAGTCTTGACCCACACTTTTTATAACAGTGGAAAGAAAGCAGTGATAATAGTTTAAAGGAAACTACGTTAGGTTACTGTTACTGAAAAATATTGAAGAATGTTTTTATGTCTGACCTCAGGATATTTCTTAAAACTGTAGTAGACTAAATAATCCATGTTTTATTTGCTTTTGAATTTTAAATACAAATTATAAGGAGGCTGTGGCCTTTAGAATAGAAGGATGATGCAAATATATACACTATGAAATTAAAAATGAACAGTAATGATTTAGGGAAAATTCCTCTCTCTCTCTTTCTCTCCCTCTCTCTTTCTCTCTCTGTATGTGTGGTTTCTTTTTCTATTCTGGATTAATTTTTCTGCAACACACAGACACCTGGTCCTGACTCTAGAATGCTGGGTTGATCCAAACATCCGCTCAAGCAGAATCTAAACCATTAGTAGCCTGTCAAAATATTTTTATGCACATTTAATCTTTTTAATCACACACAGTGGTTGTACTGACACTAGAAATGGAGCTCTCATGCATATCTCATACTAGGGAATTTCCTTTGATGTTTAAAGTTACACAGGCCAGTATGCTTACCCATGAGCCCATTGTTTACTTACCTTGCTTACATACATTTACCTCTGTGAGTAATGTGATTGTGAACACATGTGTGTACATATCACCTTGAAATCCCGTTGTTAGATCATATGGGAAGCCTCAGTGGGTAGGGGTGGTGTTTCATTGTGTTGATATGGTCTTGGCATCTTCTCAGGTAATTTTGCCTTGTTGTTTGTCTATCCTCTCAGAAGACATGTCTCTAGTCCTCAGTGCGTTTTTGAGTCACACTTGACGATGCTGTTTTTGAGAAGAGACATTGAATTTCTCTGTGTCTTCTTTCTGTCCTATTGGATGTTGCACTTCCTTCATCCTTCCTCTCTAGAGTCTGGTGATCTGATTTTGCTCAGTTTGATGGGCAGTAAAACGTAAGGAATTTTATAACTAAAGTCCGATCGCTTGGTGGAGATGTGCATTTTTCGTGTGGCAGAGTGTTATATTTTCTGTGACCACTCTGTATGTATACCATCCCCAGACTATTAACTTGAACCCTTGACCCCATGGTCCACATCCTGTGAAGGTGAAACAGCAGGATTAAAAGCAGCTGGGGAAAGGGTATTATTGCTCAGAGCCACGTAGAGGCCTTAAATATGTTTTTATTGTGAAAATACTGTACTGAGGGGTTACAGTTACATAGCAAGATAATGAGTACATTTCTTATCAAGCATTCTTGCCTCCTCCTTTTTCTCCCTACCATCCCTTCCCTCCCACCTCCAAAACTACATCCCCCTCACCCCCCTCCCCACCTACATCTCATGGTTACAATGGGTCAACCTGTATCCCTATTTAAGCATTTTGTTTTTTCCCTTCCCCTCACCAAGCTAGAGAAATGTATATACAAGTTGCAGGGCATCAACATCAAATACAGTGAAAACAGGGGCTATATCGTGGGGGGAGAGGGAGCATTTTTTAAGTGTCTCCTAAGGACTAGGATTTATCCAGTTCATAATTCACTGTGACTACAACTTCAACTCTCATTCTTCCATTGCCAGCCAGAGAGAAGAGAAAGTTTCTTGAATCTACCCTGCAGGAGCAGTTGGAGGTTCGTAGGGGCAAAAAACCCTGAGTCTACAAAGGCATTCTGAGTCTATGGGTCCCAGGAAGTTGGCATCTGCTGTTGTTCAATGTAGTCCATAAAACTCAGTAAAACAGTCACTACACTGTCTTTCCCAATGGATGCCCCCCAGGGCTTCTGGTCCAGCAGGGTAAGTCTTGGCTTCCAGTCTATGAGTAAAGGCCTCTCCGCACTTGGACAGTGAACTCTGCAAATTCACTTTACTAGTGGGTAGGAGAAGTCAGCAACCTTCATACCAATGCTATTCTTTCTGTTTGTAAATATAAAGGTGATAGATTTAGGGTTTTTCACGTGTGAGAATTTGAGGAATCTAAATTTTCTATCTATATTTTAGCTTAAAGCCAACATTTTAGTATTTATTTTCTCTGAATTATCTTGCTTTCTCTTGCCACACAATTGATGATTCTATAATTGCAGGTGTACTTTTAATGGAGTAAAGGGTATTAAAGTTGAATAAAGGCAATACAACTAAATAAACACTGATCTGATGATAATTTACCACAAAACCAATATTATGACATATTCATAATTGTTCTCCATATTTATCTGATTGCTAAGAAGTACAGAGGAATAAATATCCAAAGAGAATCACAACTTGTTATGGGTTGTTATTTTACTAGGGGAATTCAGGTAGTAATTTGAAGGTGATTCAGAAAAGGTTGTCTTGGGAAGGTGATGCTACAGCAGTGCTTTGGAAAGAATTAAAAACAGATTACAATAACTACCTGTGAACAGCTCAATCATAGATACATGTATACTCATATATGTGTGTATACCCATAGATTTATATATAAAGCAGAATTTTCATTTCAGAGTTGCTAAATTAAGCATCATTGAATCATATAAAATTGCTTAGAGAAGATCAGAAATTTCACATCTAAATCTAAATCTGTGAAATTCCAGATTCTTACTATGAGCAAATACTTATGTACTAAAGTGAAAATTTGGACATTGTAATGTCTATAATTATATCGTGGCATGCCCTTCTTATTTTTCTTGCCCTTGGCTTGATACTTTTGTTTTCTCTTGTAATATTGGTGTGATCTTTCTTTTTACATAAGTGTTTAATATATATTTGTTTGACTATCTTTTTTCTTCTTTCTTTAGCCAAAATCTGGGGTATTCGACAAGATCCATTTGCACATCTTTATAGAGACTGAATCCCTGAGGCTATATTTTCCTCAATTGTTACTGAAACATTGAAAAACTTTAAACTAAGAAACAGATCGAGATGTAATTTACCAAGAAGCATAGTACTCATGACCTTACGGAATTGTAACCCCATGCTATATTTCTAACTTTCCATTGGAGGTAAGTATATATTTATATAACATATATTATATGTAAATCTATAATATATACATCTATATTACATATAAGTATAGAATATGTACTATATATGTGCACACACATACAAATTAGGAATTATCTGTTAATCCCATATTCTTATTTGAGAAAAAAGTGAAATAAAAATAGTAGAGGTGTTCTAAACTTTTTCTTGGGATTTTCCCCAAGATATTTGAAAAATTCCTGCATATTCTGGAGTTTCTTGAACTTGCGTGAGGCTTACATGTGAGAGGTAGTTCCATATTTTACATAGGGACGGGGCAGGAAGCATGCTGTATGTAAGTCATTACTTTTATCAATACAGGTCTTTTCATTAGTTCAAATTATTGTCAAAAAATCTGCTATAACTCTTCATTTCACTTTGCTGAAAATTGTTTTTGTCAATAGATTTTTATATTATTATATATCACGTATTTTAACGATACAAGAAATAACAACAGGTAGGTAAATGCAAATTAAAGGCCACTTGTCTTGGAACTAACAGAAATAAATGCCTAGAAT
This sequence comes from Dipodomys spectabilis, assembly GCF_019054845.1. NCBI lineage: Eukaryota > Metazoa > Chordata > Mammalia > Rodentia > Heteromyidae > Dipodomys > Dipodomys spectabilis. The sequence goes on from NW_024870846.1 coordinate 5,280,783, forward strand.
CAATTAATTTTATAAAACTTCCAGGAAATCTTTTTTAGCTTGTGATTTAGCTTCACTCTTATCAGAAAAACAAAACAAAACTTACCAATCTCTCCCTTCCCAAAGGGAGAGTTACAGAGCAGTACATTCAGAAATAGTGGTAGGAAATATGTTCTCTAAATGGATGCTGTGCTGAGAACAATGGTAATTACCAGTTTGCAGGAGAGTTAGAAAATCACTGACTATAATCAGCTACAATTGAACTCTACCTTTGGGAGAAACATTGCTTCACAACACAAAATCAAAAGCTCTCCAGACAGAAATCAACAATCAAGTCACAGATACGCAGTTTCTCTGCTTTGGTGGCTTCTGTTGAAATATTTTAATAATGTACACTTCAATAACCACAGATTTATTTCAGTTCTCAATCATCGCTGAAGTTCATCAAACCTTCTATTTTAATGAGAAGGAAACCTGTGGAGGTGACTCAAAGCATAAAGTCAAGTGCGACCCAGCCCTTTTCACTGTAATCATTTCTTAAGGATGCTCATTAACACTAGTGTCAACACCCCCTGTGTAAACTTAAAAATTCAGGTTTACAAGCAGTTTTTTTTTTTTAAAAAGGGGTCCAAATAATTCAATTGTTCATTTTCAAACCAGCCTGAAAAGGGAGGAAAGAAATCCAGAATGTTTCTCTAGCAGCCAGAGCAATTCTCGCTGAAAAAGTGAGAAAGATGCATTGTATTCATAAACTGTTTGTGCAGCTACTTAAAGATAATATTAAATAAAAAGAAAAAAGTGAAACTTCCAAACACTTAACAAAGAAATGAAATATGATGATGAAATATGATTTACTTAGAAGAACAATCACATTTTGTAAAATAAAACAAAGTTTATAATACAAGCCTACAAAAGAGAATTCTGGTGTTTCATAAGGAGTTCAATTCAAAGCATTAAACTTTGAATGTTTATATTATATCCTCTATAGAAAAGAAAATGACATGTTAACTTTTGTGTCGAGACTTTCAAAATTCATTGAAACCACACATTTGATAGCTAATATTTCTATAGACAGATTTGTTTATGACTATGGTACTTTAACCTCCATTGTGTTACATGCTCTCACTAGATAAAACTATATATGTAAAGTTTTATATATATATATATATATAAACACTGTTATGCACATTAATGTACAACTAAACTGTTTCACTGGAAAAAAATTATACCCTTGAGTAAGATGTTATTCAAGACTATCTCAATAAGGAGTGAGATTGAACTCATTTCCTCTAAACCAAGGTGGGAGAATTTTTAAGAAAAGCAATAGGATAGGGCTCCTGTCTAGAGACAGGTCTGTGAATGGTGAGACTCTGTGGAAGATTTTCCTTGAGAAGAGAATGCCCACAAGGTACCAGCTTACAGCAGGCTTCCTAGAAGATGGTTTTCAATATGACTCATTAAGAACCATATATATATCTATATATATGAGAACTTGACAACATAGCCTATTATTTTGTATACTTATTTAATGATTAAATTTTAAGAGCTAAAATGAAAGAAGTTTCTTTTTGTAATAAAAAAAAGCTTGTGACAATTTTGCAAGTTAACTATTGCTTTATCTTCCATCTTTTAACTGCTTTAAACATTTTGATAGTGGATGATGCCAAATGTGCTTGCAATTATTTCTCTTTTTCCAGGAGCACATCAAATAAGCTGACCAAGAATGCAAGGTGTCAGTGAGAAATCATGGTTCTGACTCCAACTCTCACACTGAAATGGCCTAGGGAAAATCAGAAAAATTCTGAATTTATAGGGTGATTGTAAGGATAAATATGGTTATCTTATATAATGTATTTGTATATATTATGTATATGTGCTACATTTGTATATGTGATTATCTCATGCTTGTCTTTTTGTGTCTGGTTTATTGCACTTAATAGTTTCACTTACATTGCATAGATTATATATCTATATATAAATATATATACCTATTTACACAAATAGCATGCATCCAAGCTCTTCAGACTAAGCATCTGATAAATGTTTCCATTTATACATATGATAAAAATTGAATTTCAAAATTTTAGCAAAATTTGTAACTATACAAATAATGTATAAATGACATATTAATGTATTGTATACTAGAGTAATCAGAAAAACTAAACACTGTATAAATGTATTGAGAATTCATATTTAAGTTATCCTGTCCTGTGTTTTCAGATTTAATGGGAATGCTTTACTCCAAATCAGTTAAAATCCTGGAAACACTTCGTCAAAGACATAGGTAAAATGTAAAGAAAAATGGAGACTCTGTGGCTCTCTGCCCACTTCGTCTGAGATTTCTGCCATGAACTTCAAAACTCCAATTCACTGCCTGGTTTGGAAAGAGAAATGATCCAGTCAGTGGAATCAAGTATATTCATTACAACAGCATAAATCTTTTTAATCCTATGGCTTCCTTGGAAGAATGCAGTAGGATTTGAAAGTGTCATTTATTTTAATTTGATCTGAAGCTAGGTAATGAAATATTCTTAAAGATATTTACTAAAACGAGCTTTAAACTTAAGCACCTTTCTATTCTGGGGCTGACGATCTTAAAAGCCTGCATTTATCTCTTCCATCCGTCCTTACGGATGGTCTTAGCTTCCACACTCTGGTAACTTACAACATCTATCTTTATTATTAAATGTGAAAAACACATTTTAACTTTAACTGCATAGAAAAATATAGACTTTAAAAGTCAAGTCCAAAAAGCACTGTTCAGATTGGTGTAAAGTGGTACCAAGGGCAGCTCAGTAAAGGTCAATTCCTCAAAGAGTAGTTGGGACATAAGAGGAAAAAAATGGACATTTGTTCCATTGTTTTGAATATGCAAATTAGATGACACGTCATGATGCATGTAGGGGCAAATTTCAAGTTTTAGTCAAACTTGAATGATTTCCTTTGAGGATTTTGATGTTCCTGAGAACCTCATTTCCCACCTACACCTGGGCAAGAGCAAAGCTGTATTTCTGTACCTACAAGGCTGAGAAGATCCAATCTTCCTGAAAACAAGTTCAGTGGCAAACTCATTAATCGGGTCTGATTTTCAAGGCTTTATTCCCCCTATTTATCTTACAACCTTTCCCTCTTGTGGGAATTCTGTTGATACAAAATGATGTTGGTTGTACATTAACTCTGGACCCAAAGTCTTTAGTTGTAAGAAAGTTGGATGGAATATTATTACCACACAGAATGCAGAAGAAAATAAAATTCTAATTTTACAGTTTTTTCCCTGAATGCGTCTCTATATGCTGTTTTTTATCTGTTTTGTTTCATATTATTCTCTTATCAGTTTATAGACCTATTCCTTCATCACCCTAAATTTACTACTTATTTTTTATTATAATAGTACCTCAAGATTTTGGAGATCATAGAATAATTCACTCCACCACTCCTGACCATAGTGAAAGCTGACCCTTCCCTCATCATAGTTTGAGCTCCTGAGGACTGAGCACTACCATAAATTTGAATAGAAGGAAAAGGTAGAGGAAGGAGACGGCAAGAAGAAAGGTGCACAGCCCTATTGGGTGGTATTTCATGTATTTTTAGGACTTGCATCTTCATATGCAATACAATTTAAATTTTGTTTTCAGAATAAGGCAACTGCTATAGATGAAGAAAGATGGATGGTTTAGTTTTCCCTCAACTGAAATATAGTTGTATCTCTGAGACGGAAATATATTTTATGGTTTTATATAAGAATGTCATTAAATATTTAGAAAACAATTTCGATGCAACCATTACCAAAAAAAATCATAGAAAAATCATAGTATACATTTTCACTATTATAGCTGTTCTCAGCAACTTTGATTGTAGTGAAGAAAATTCAGATGGAAACTTGGAAAAAAAGCATTGGTATCAGTTAGCAAAGAATGATCCAACACATATAACAATTATATTTAAATAACTTGTTTACAATGACTTCAGAGAGATTATCTTCACATAAAACAGAAAGATTAAGTATGAAAATAAACAATGCTTGATAAGAAATGTACTCATTACCTTGCCCGTGTAATTGTAACCCCCCTGTACGGTATTTTCACAATAAAAAATTTCAAAAAAAAGAAAATAAAGTGTAACTTAAAAATAAAATATCTTTCATGAGAAAAGTGTAACTTCAAATTTTTAAGTAATAGAAAAAATTTTGTACAATCAATATTTTCATTATTATGAAAACACTCCAAATAAATGTAACAGGTATAGTGTTTAGTAATGGATATAATATGTAGAAAAATCTTTGAAAATATAATTTCAGGATATCTAAGGTTTCTTGGCAGTTTTAACAACAAATATTTTGAAATTACTTTATTGGGTATAATCAATTGTTATGAATAAGTCTGACATAATTTTGCACAAGTATTTATTTGCACTTTTAATTTTTCTATTGCTTTATGTGATCCCTTTATTTTTATATTAAAAATATATTTATGATGGTTAATTATATAATATGTAAATTAAAACCATCAACTTAATATTATCAATTAGTATATTGCTAATTTATTAACCATGTTATGGTAGACAGTAATAATCTGGGTCATACTAATGGGACCTATTTTATTTGAAATAATTTTAAAAGACTAGAATTTCAAAATAAAGCACCAGGACCACTTAACATTTAAGCAGCTGTGAAACAATTTCAAGACTATTAGAGTAGAACAGTAAATAAAATTGTGCTTATTCTTAGTAATTTTTCATTTAAAATTTATGATGTACATTGGGGCTACAGTTACATAAGTAAGGTCATGAGTACATTTCCTTTTGAAAAGTTACCACACCCTTTGTTTTCTTCCACTTCTCCTCCTCACCCCATATTCTTAGTAATTGCTCAAAGTTACTTCAATTGGAAAAATGTATATTTCTTTCCATAATAACTTCAAGTAACTGCAATAGAAAACCATGTTTCTATGATTGATTTTTTATCATTTAAGCAAATTATGTTACTTTGTTCAGAAAGTCCTTTTTGACAATTCTGATTGTACTGATTACATTTTAAAGTAAGAGATTTATGACTTTCACTGAGTAAAGACTATTTAGCTTGTATGAGTTTTAAATAGCACACAGGTTATACAGCCCAACCCTGTCCTAGGGTGACAAATACTTCTTATTTGAGTTTCCACCATCAAAACTGATAGGTTCTCTAAACACTTCCTGTTTCTAAGAAAGATTACTAATATAGAAACATTGTGTGGCAATTTGCTTAGGGGAAAGAAGACCATAGGTCAGGAAGAAACATGCAAAGACCTATTGGTGCTGAGGAATTGGGAGGAAGGGATGGCAGGGAAAAAACAAAGGAGAAGGCAACAATGCTGAATAAGAAATGTACTCATTACGTGGCTCATGTAACTGTAACCCCTCTGTAGTTTCACAATAAAAACAATTAAAAAATAAAATAATAAAAAAGTAAAAAAAGACCTACTGGTTCAGAACCCTATCATTTTTCATAGTGTAATCCATAGTATTTCAAATATTTATTCTGTCTCTACTAAAGCTCAGTATTAATAAATTTTTATTTCTTTATGTGAAATTTATAGGATATTATCAATAATTTTGAGCAATGTAAGCTAAGTCTTAATGAAAGATTTTTTTGATACATAAATTATGGCACACTTGAAGTAGTAGAGTGTGGATCCATTAGATAGTCCTATGAATAATATTTAATGAATGTGTCTGATGAATTATTGGATAGAAAGTATAATTCCTGTGAAAAAGACTAAAGAATCTGGGAATGGATAGTTTCATTGTCCAATTTAGGAATTTTAATTATTTTCCATGTGATTTACAAAGGAGAGATTATTCAATTAAGAATAAAAAGAATAAATATGTATGGAGAGGAAAATGTGTAGAAATATGAATCAACAGTGCATTGGATAAAAGCCACTTTTAGAAAACAAACCAACAAAAGCTCAGCAAAACAAGCTCTTCATTTCCATTTTCAAGTGCTCTGTGAGATGAAGATGTTTTCAAATTCCCATATTTTAATTTCCTCCATACAGCAATCCATCAACTAACTTGCCAACATATAGACGTGCCCTTGTGTTGCTTCAAAGTTTATTTTCTGAAATTTGTATTGAATCACAAATCAAAAAGTTCTCAACATAACTTTGATTAATTTAAGATTCAATAGAAGCTGTTTTCTGTTTTATGTCTGGTGGTAATTAAGCATAATATAGAGTGGTATTGCATTAAACAACATTCCTAAACAAATTCAGTTCCATTAACAAGCTCCATTAGGGAAACACAGCTACTACAAATCAAGAATTTTGTGTCAGTTTTGGTAATTACTGTGTATGCATAATTTGAGTAATAGGATACCTTGTGTGATGGTGTTTGAATTGTTTAGATAGGGAAGGTAAAACAGCATGTTGAACAGAGTATAATTTAATGCAAAGTAAAATTAATTATCTCAGAGTTTGTCACTCAAAAAAGAAAACTACCACTTGCCTATGGAATTCAGGACTAACATTTTAATTATATATGTGTGATCTATTTATCAGAAGGTAATTCAAGGTAAATATTTGGAAAAGGCATATAAAATAGAAAAGTCCACTTTTTGTGATGTGGTCAACTTCTATGTAGTACTTTAGGAAGAAGAGATATTGTAGCTATGTTTGTATTGTAATAAAATACTTTTTATCTTCCTAAGAGAAAGTGATTCCCTAAATATTAATTTAGCACTATAGAGAAGTTCTGATGTTCACTCTATTTCTTATCCAACAAATCTCCCCTGTAGATTTAACATAGTCCACCTGAGCAACTCTCTAGAGTAATGCCTATGTTCTCTTCATTATTGAATCAAACATGCTCTATGACAAGCATGTCATAGAGTGATTACGAGTGGATTTATTAGAAGCTTCTCTGCTGTTTAAACAAAATATATAATACATACCGATCGTTAGGCTTTGATTTGAATGTTTGATGCTTGAATGTGGCTGCAGCAGGATTAGAAGAGGGGCACTACAGGAAGTCGTGAGACCCTGCCTTCACAGCCCTGTGTGCTAAGATACCACAAAAAGACGACTGCCATTTTCCAGCAAATGGGAGTCAGTTGTTCAAAAAGTTGTAACATCTCTAATTCATATTCTTTCCATTGTAAATAAAGGTTATATCCATGCATTTTGTATACTATGTCTCAAATGGGGGATATACATGGTTGTAACCCTAGGCTCACAAGTTAGCCAGAAGCTGGCTCAAATGTCCTCTTTGTTTGTCTCATTAATGATAGGAAGGAAGAGTTAATCCATCAAATAAATGGATGTGAATGCTTATATTTTTATGCATGTATAAGGAATTATCTATAGCCAAACAAAATGCTATTCAATAATTGATACGTTTGTCTTTTAGAACTGTTTATTTCTACATTTTGAAATGTTCTAATTAAAAGTTTCTAGGTCTTTTGGGTCTTGCCAAAATAAAGATGAACTGCTTTGAGAAAATAACATGTGAGTCTAAAATTCAAATTTGTACTCAGTTTTTTTTTCATGTTTTGCTTTTTAATGTCACATCCCTGCCAAAATAATTCTAAACAAATTAGTTCCAATCTCACATAAAAATACTTAGTCTTTGTGTCAGCAATTTGCAGTGAAAAATTAAGTTAATATTACCATGCCGAAAACCAAGTTTTATATATTGAAGCTGTCACTAATTGCAGATCCAAAATTGTGTATGAAAAATAAAAACAATAACATTTTCCAATTAAAATACACACAAGTCAAGGTCCCCGAAGAAAGAAATCATCTCCATATACTAACATAGATGAGTTGAAATGCCTTAAAATTATTAAATAAGTATACAAATAAAACATTAAGTTACATTTGGTGATACATACAGTGGTAAAAGTGGCTGAGAAATGATTGGAAAGAGGTAGGAATCATCTTGAGTTTAGCAAGTTGAAAGTTCTTGGCTAGATTTTTTTCTGGAATTCCCTTTTTAGGTAAGAAGCTAACCCTTATCCGTAATGATTCATTAAATCAATGCATCACTCACCCATCATCCACTATTGATTAAACCTCTTTCTTAAAGTATACTCATTTGCTATCTTTTGATCCTTGGTATATGAAAACTTTCTTAGCTTCTCCCAAAGGAGAGGCAGGGCCTGCAAGAAATATATGATTCCTCTTTCAAACTCTGTGGCAATACAGACATCTCCTTCTTTGCTAAAAGCTAATTTTGCATAAGAATGGCACAAAAATGGATTTTTGTGCACATACCATTTATCAGCCTGTAAACACAGCCTTTAACGTAAAAACAGGAAAGTCTTTATTTGGATGCAGGCAGTGCCAAAAATTCTGCAGAGCCTTATAAGATTTATGATTGCTTTCATGGTGTTCTTTATTCTGGCATCCACTTGAGTACATTAACTTTGAAAAGAAACTGTTTGGCTTGAGTTGTGAATATGACTTCAACAATAAAAGCAGAGAAGCCCGTAGTTCACATACCGCCTTATACATCAAATCACAAGGGCTCACATATTGAACTGTAGCCTGGTGCTTTTGGGTACCTGCAGGTTCACTTGAAGTTCACATAAAAGACCTGCCTGGAAATTTTAGGTGTTAGTGCATTGTGAAATATTGGTTGACAGAGTGGCAAAGAATTGGAACAAAATAACATCCCATTGTTGTATTTTTTATTGCAAAGAAGAAAGAAATGAGGATCTAAATCTGGGAGAAACAAGATTTTCAGAGTTCAAATTTAACTATAAAGCAAAGGGTGGAACATTTAACTTACGATTTTCAAGGAGACAATGCAGATATTTCAAAAACAGCTAAGCCAATTTTTTTCTTTTTTCTTTTTTTGTTATTGTTGATTGTGGGGCTTGAACTCAGGGCCTGAGTGCTGTCCCTGAGCTCTTTTGCTCAAGACTAGAGCTCTACCACTTTGAGCCCAGCACTACTGCCAGTTTCCTGCTGGTTAATTGGAGATAAGTTTCTCATGGATTATCCCTGCCCAGGTTGGCTTTGAACGATGAGCCTCAGATCTCAGTCTCCCGAGTAGCAAGGATTACATGTGTGAGCTACCAGCACCATTGTTCTAATGTAGGTCCATCAGAAAGGAGTTGTGTAATGAGCTAAACGTCTGGGATAGAGTTCAGATCCTGCAGTCAAACAGGTTTTTTACACTGGCTCAAATATGAATAACTAAAAGAAGAAAAATATCTCACATTCTTTGCCCATTCTGTAGCATTAGTTTGCCATTTATTCAATAGACCTGTGACAAAGAAAATGAATTCGCTTTTCTATTACCTACTGTTTACAGTGTACAGGTAGTTCCTCAGGGCTGGCTGTGCAATCCTGACATTTTAAGAGGCTTATGAAAGTTATATTTTGTAATAATATTTCACTATCATAGTAATCACTGCAACAACAAAACACTGTTATTAACGTTTAATAACACCTTTGGATGGGTACCATGATCTTGGTTGGCAGATATGCAAAAACTACATCTAGGGTTAGACAAAGTCATTAGAATCATAATAGCTTGTAAATTCTAGCATTGGAAGTAAAACACTGGTTTTTTTTTTTTTTATATCCAGTATTATGGAGTTCAATTCCATGACATGCTGTCTCCTACATTAAAATACTCAAGTCATAAAATGTGAGTGGATTGCAAGAGAAGAAAGATTTTATCTTGCACAGGTAAAGCTTTGAAATTTATGAGAGAGAGTTTAACAGAAAGCAACAAAAATGAAATTGATGAGTTGTTTAAAAATAGAAGACTCCCTAATTTGATAGCAAAAATGTCTAGCAGGTTTTTCTGAAAATGCTAAGTTGTTTGATTAAGCTTAACTTAATAAAATGTGCTCTCTACTATCACACTTTCTTCAAATGATGAGTTTCATTAACATAAGTGTCATAATGAATTATTAAAGAAAAATAAGTCCAAAAATATGTCTATTTTGATTTTCCACTTGTTTGTTGAAAACTTAAGAATATGTTGCTCCTCCTAAAAAGTATAATTTATTCAGATAAATTAAAAAATCAGTACACTCTAGATAATATCTATTACTGTGACAATAAATTAGATAATATGTGATATGGAATTAGCCTCGTGAGTTTTCTTATCGAATGCATTTAAAGCTATTAATTTTGTAAATAAATTTATAATGAAAGTCTAATTACAAGAATATTTAAAATTACATGTGAATTTTGGAAGAAATTAAATTCTGACACTTTAAATCTTGTTGAGAAAATAATTCTAGGAAATGATTTTAGTAATAAGAATCTTACTTTTGTCATTTAATTGAATTAAATCTCATGGCAATGTGGATTATTTTTAAAAAGGGTCATTATCATTAGAAAACCTGGGAACATGAGGTCTTCAATTATCTTTAAACATAAATTGGTCTTCTGCACGTGCATTGATATGAAGGTGTAAGTTGGTGAGGTAGCCTCCAGGCTATGCTACCCACAAGCATTGCTAGAAATGGATTGGAAGGGACAAAACGGATGGTCAATAATGAGTGTCAACTACACATCACCTCCTCCCTAGAAGGACACATGGTTTTCTCACGCTGCAAAATTGCAGGGACAACCTTTCCAAGAAAGATTGAAAGCCTAATGTTTCTATCAACAATATATTGTACTTGACCCCTTTCCTTTCAAGGAAGGGCAATCTAGACCTTAGATTTCTGCTTTCCATGGAAGGACCTGATATCCACATAGAGCTACTTTCTCTTCTATTAAATCACTTCATGCTTCTTTCCTAGAATGTTGATTCTTTTCCATTAGTAACTTGTTTGAATTGGGAAACTCCCAGGAGATTATTAAAGCACACTTCTAGGAATGCTGGTGAGGGTGTTTTCAGCGCTATTGGGGCCTTAATTCTGGGCTAATCAATGGGTTATTTCCTGGATGAATTATAATGAGATGGCATCATGGAAGGTGCTGAAAGTTAGGAACTAGCAACTACTTAGGAAGGGGCCAGAGCACGGTAGACGCAGCCTTTTCTTGGCCTTGTTTTCTCTGCTTCCTGTCCACCATTCTGTGGACATTCTCATCCCCCTCCATGACAAAATGAAACTAGGAGCAGGATAAATCTTTCCTGCCTCAAGTGATTTCTGTCAGGTGCTGGCTTCCTCTTTTGATGGTATTATTGAGATAGGGTAAAAAGTGGGAGCTGAGACTGTGTAGGCTCCTTCTCGGATTCTATTTTGCCCAGTACCTTTATTATTATTATTATTTTTAACTCCATTGCATTTGCCATGAGGCTCCAAATTTACTCTTAAATATGCTCCTGATGGCTTGCTGGCACATGGAACCTGGAAACTAGGAAAAAAAAAGGATTAAAAATTCCTATCTGTAATTCTTTCAGTGTACCCTTCCTCCTCTTCTCTCCTTCTCTAACCACTCCTGTATATATAAAGCAATGGCATGGGGAGTTGTTCTACTTGACCACGACCTTTTGCATTATGACATAAAGCTCACAAATACCTTACCTGTAGGTAGCTGGTTCCAAAAACATAACTTTCTTAAGTGCTTAGGGCTTTAAAAGAATAGTTTAAATGCATGATGGTATTTTGACATATTGGTTATAGAGTGGATGGTATTAATTTCGTGTCACCAGAGTCCAGATTGAAACTTACATTTGTGCTCTGTACCTTGCCCTGCTTGGTTGGGGCACCATGGGGCTTGATCTCCTGTGGTCAGTCAGCAAGCCATGCTGGCCTATTTCCTTCCTGCCTGTCTCCATTATGGTGTTCTCCCTGGACAGAGGATAATCAATGATATATTGCCAAGCTAAAATGCTGTGGCACACACAATACTGGAAACATCTGTTCTAGCTGTTCACTTTTCTCAGTACCAGATGAATAAAACTTCAATCCAAATATCATGATTGCGAAGGAAACACTTCAGAAAACCAACCCACTGACTCCCACCGCTGGGTACATCTAAAGAGACTTCAAGGGGCAGCCACAGCTCTTCAGAAGGAAGAAGCAAGAAAAGACAATGACTTTCTTTTAATACTTGTTAATTTGCTGAGAGTACACTGAACTATATTTGTGGCTAATATGTTTATGGTGGAGTCTGCAATTTGGGAAGGAAAATGGAGAGAAGAGGTGAAAAATACAGAAGAAAAGAAGGGTTTAAAAATTACCTTCTTTAGCTGACAGACCCAATCATCTCCAGCACTCAGGGGATCGAGGGAAGAGAGCCTTGAGTTCAAGGCCAAGGCCTGGCAACAGACAGTGTCACACTGCCAAAAACAAACAAATAAAAAAAAAAAAGAACTAAAGAGCTGGAGTCATAACTGCAATGGTAAGAGTCTTTCATTCAATCCTCAACTATAGGGGAAAATGCAAAAAATAAAATCTGAAGATACTTACATGATAGTTGATAATGCTGGAAGAATGAGAGTCTTAAACAAAAAGTGTCTCTCAGGTTCTTTAGCATCTTGGACTCCTTCTCCCCTGTGCTGGTGGAAGGTTAGGTTTGATGGGAAAACCCACCACAAAGAAGACGTTCCTAGGCAAAAGGGCTCATGCATCCGTGCTAACAGGCACAGGCAAAATCACGTCTAATGGGCATTTACTTGGGTAAGCAGGTGTGAAAATTCTCCAGGGAGATGAATGTCTGCAGACACAGCTCACAGACTCGGAGCTCTGGTAATTACGCTGTCTCTCCCTCAGGCTTACCTTGTTTATTTGTCTGTTGGTGGCTGCTTGAACTTTTTAAATTAAAATTTTGATGAAAAAGAAAGATCCTTCCTTAAAAAAAAAACAAAAAAAAAGTTTTCTGAAGTGCTAAAAGGTCTCCGGAGAGCAACTTTAGGGTTTTTATGAAGATATTTTTAAAAATTGGATTTATTTTTATTGTGCATTTTGGTTTTCTCTTTATTCTGCTCTGGTTAGGAGAAAATTAATTTAGAAAATAAAAGTAAGTGGCCCCCGATGTCTTCCAAACTGTTTCTGTTGTACATTATACAAATTAAATTGGGTAAACGACACTGTGGTAACGATTTAGTGGTGTATAAAGATTAGTGAGGACTCTTGTTAAAAAGAGTATCATATTGATTATTTTAAGAATACCTTATACTCATTAAGAAAGATGGTCTTCATATAAATGTACATTTTTGTGTACAAGGAAAAGCAATATTAAGGAAATTAAAGTACTTTGTGGGCACTTAAGAAACATGTATTTTATAAATCCTTAGACATATCAAAATAATAAATAAAATATGTAGGTAGCTAGCTGCCATCAAACATATTTATAATAAGTAAGTTAAAATTGAAAGATGGTGGTTCAAGAATTAGCCTGAGAAAAAAAATTAGAGACCCAACTCAACAAACAAGCCAAGAATGGTCCTTTACCACTATGATACCAGCTATTCTGAAGGTCTAGGTAGGATTCTAGACATCAGCCTTGGGCAGGGGAAAGATGAGGCCTTGTCTGAAAAAATACTAAACAAAAAGAAAATGCTAGAGTCATGGTTCATGTGGTAGATAAACAGCCTAGCAAGGGTGAGGTTCTGCATTCAAATGCTAGTAACACCAACATTAGGGCAAACAGATGGCAGGGGACAGACAGCTGTGACAGAACCTTGCTACATAAGCATTGTGACTTCCAATCCTGCTGGACAATAATTTGAGCAGTTTAACTGAGAACACTCAGGATTAAATGCTTCTTGTTTTTACTATACATTTAGGAATTTACCTTGAATTAGTGTATGAATACAAATAAAAATATAACTATATGTGCATCTACATTTACTTCACCCCTTGATAAGAAATGAAGAGAAGATTTCCTTATTCTCTATAAGAACATGGACTTAATAAATTGAGAGGTAAAAATCATCTGCAGACTATAAGATGACGTCAAAAGGTAAGTTGGAAATGTATATATGGGGAATTAATTAAAAATTAACACTCCAGGGCAAATAAGAAAATATAAGAGGAGAGAAGGTATGTGCTTGTCACAGAGATACAGCAGGAGCAGGCACGGATAGAAACTGGTAGACCTGATCATATATAATTCAGATACTTTTTATTTTTGCCTTGGGATATATATTGCATGCAGAGTAAACAAGAAAACCCTATCTGCAAACGTGGATAGAATAACATTTATTCATTAAAAAAAGATGGTCTTCATATAAATGCACTTTTTATGTACAAAGAGAAGCAGTATTAAGGAAATTAAGGTATTTTGTGTGCCAAAGTCACATTTAAGAAACATATGTAATATTTCCTGATATTGTAAATATTTAAATAGATAATTGTTCAATATGAAACACTTCTACAAAGATGTACCTACAACTGATAATATATTTAATGATGAAAGTTTAACGTTTTCTGTCAAAATAGGGTAATCAGCTAAAGATGTCAACCTGTCTTCCTTCCATTCCCTTCACCTCCCACTACTGGTGGGAGACAGTGGAATAGAACCCACAGGGCTGAGCGCAAGGCTAGAGATTTTACACCATCTCTCGCAAAGACCCCAGGAAATAGTTCTCCGTTTTTCCTTACTTTATTCTGTCATACTAAGATAAATCCTTGCTGAAACAAAAACAAAAACAAAAAAAGCCCAATTCCCCCCCCCCCAACACACATTGCTGAGGAATTTGAGAATATAAAAATAATCAAGATATCTACTGTTATACTGAAGATCATAACTTCTTATTATACATATGACAATTCTCCTTGCAGAACTAATCAATAAGCCACAGAAAAGCTAACAACGGAAGTGTGATTCAATTATTTCATAGATATTTCAAGTTTTATCTGTTAACAATACATTATCAGCAGCTGACATTTACAAAGTGAAATACCAGTTGCTTCTATATGAAAACGTGACACACTTAGGGATAAATGTATAAGTTATGAGTATTACACGTGCTCTTAAAAATTAGTAAGTTCCAAGGTCTCCATTAATTTAAGAGTGAGTTGTCTGTTAATGAGAAGTCTCCTTGTTCTAGTACGTTTTGTAGGGAACTCAACATTCAACACTGAATTGTTTTTCTCCAAACCAATTGATTTCATTTGTGCGTGAGTCTTCCCTGTACTCAGTATCAGTTTCTGTTCCCTTGCATGTGTGTTACGTTATGCAAATATATACAGGTGAGTGCTGTGACTTTACTCCAGCCTTGAAGTAAAGCCATCGGAAGGCATTGTTCTGCATCCTTGAAAAAATTAATATTGGTTACTTAGGCCTTTCTCATTTAAACAAAATAAACTTTGACCTAAGACTGTCAAAGATGCTTTCAATTAGGAGATATTGAATTTGTTAATTTTAGAAGTACTGATGATTACAATTGTTAAATAGATCTATCCCTAAGCATCTTGTATTTTCACATAAACTAACCTTAAAGCATTTGCTGTGTAAATAAATATTAATGTCATTACAAAGACAGGAAAGACTGTAACAGAAGGAACCAGCACAGCAGTGACCAGGGCCTGAGGAAAGAGACACAATCACTCAACAGCAGGGAAGTTTGAAGATTTCATTGAAGTTTCTCTTGACTGCAGTGATGTGTAGGTTATATCTTTGCCCCAAATTATCAGGCCATGCATCCAAACAGAGCGAATGGTGCTACACTGCTGTGTAATGTCACTAAAATTCTCTTTAAATAATTACCTAAATACGGTATGTATTTGAATCTAGATGAAGCATTTGGAATTACTGACTCAGCGATTCCCTTCCCACCCTTCAACATTGCTCCTTCCCATGACACTTTGCTTATAGGTAATGTAGGTTTCACTCTTTCCATATACCCCAGAATAAAAATAATACACTCAGGGCTAGATTTACGCCTCTCAACCAAGTTCTCCCGCCTCCATATCTGCCAGCTACAGGCAGGGCCTGCAATCTCCTCCCCGCTGGAGGCCACGATTGATGCTCCTCCTTGCCCCAGCAGGAACCCATGGAGAGGCCTCTAAGGAGAGATCATGAAGTTCTGACGCGGCACACACTTTGCCTTTGAGGTCTGCGGTTGCCATGGCTACTGACATGACCAAGGCTAAGTCCACTCCTGCTTTAAGGCAGTCAAAGGATAGTCAAACACGGTTGGCCTGACTGCATTCAAACGCAGGTGATAACCAAAAGAGATAACCATAGAGGTGATAGCACTCTGCTGAAATAGGAATTATATAGAGATAGAATAACTTCAGCACTGCATTTGCTTTATTGAGTCTTTTCATTTACTTGAACACAAAGTAAAGGATTGTAGACCCCAGGATTAGAAAATATGGTACATGTATTAGGGTTAGATAATTGTATTTGATATTTCTTACAATGACCTAAAATTATATAGGGGCTATTTTTTTATGGAAGTGCAAGTATTTTTAAACATGTCAGAAATGTGCCTTATACTAATAAAACACTTTTGTCATGCTTAATCATCTAGAATGAAGAAGATAATATTCCCAAGTAGATAGCTAGCAAAGACAAAATAGCCACAAAAAATAACAATTAGAGAACAAAAGCTTCTGCAGTAAATGATCTGCATCCATTAATCCTTACAACACATATGTAAAACTTCTTTTGTGATGTTTTATTTGTTCACACATACATACACACATTTAGTTAAATATTTATGAATGTGTCATAATAGATAATGCATGTATACATGCAAATAGGTACAAATACATATATGTATATATATTATGTACATATGCAAATATAAAAACTCACTTAGACTTGCAACTCTACCCATTTCCTTCATCAAAGGATTTAAAATCCCCTCAAGGGAAGGTAGAATATGGGAACTTTCAGTTGGTTAAAAAGAAGCAAATGTTTGCCAGCTAAAGCCAGCAACTCTCTACCATAGTTAAGGAGAGAGTTTGAGGCATTCTTCAATGTAATATATCTCTTTTGCTGCCCGGTCTGCAGCAGACTTTGGAGAAGAGAGTGTCAATATTTTTTCAGAAGAAATCTTAAAGATGGTACCATTGCCTAAGTCTCACAGAACTTGCACTGAGTTGGAACACTGTTTGAGGCCCTTCCCCCAACTGTAAAATTTATAGAATAACACCAGACTATCTGTATTTTTACATTCTCCTTAGGATTATTTTAATTATATGTTACCATTTTTTCACAGCCAATGAAATAAAACTTTAAATGCAATCAATAACATTGTTATTAATGCAATAATTTTATACAATGATTTTAATTATTACAATCAAGCAGATAATGTTACTATTTGTATATGCTTAAAGCAAGTATAATAATAATTATTCATAATTCATTTGAACTGTATCTAGTACATAAGAACTATTGAAGTCTTTAGAATATTTTCTTCTTTCACATTCTTCTTGTTCTCCCTCTGAAGTACATGTCATACATGTAAACCAGAAACAAAACAGAAATTGTGGACAAAGTATTAATAATATGCTTTTATTTTTCATACTATAATCATTTTTACAAGTATTGTTTGTCCATTATTGAAAATATCTTGATTCTATTTTCAAAGGCTCAATCTCTGTATATATTTTGAAACTTCCGTAGTGTTTACAATTTTGTGGTTTTAAGATAGTGACTTTAAGAAGGTTGCCATATTATACTCACCAATACTCACCTGAGAAAAAATTGTCAAGTGCACAAAGAGAAGAGAGTTATTATTATGTGTGTGAATACACGGATGGAAATTTCATCCATTTGTAGATAAAATTATACACAGAAGATACATATAATCATCATCTATAACTTTACCAAATTTTTAAGCCATTAGTCTGGCAATCTGGTTTTATGGTAAATTCAGCATAATTAAATAAAAATACATAATCATGATTTTTAGTCATTGAATTTTCTACAGCAGCATAGGTTAAATTGCAAGCCTCAATGTTGCTCAATGATCTGAAATATATAATGTATGTTCATTAAAAACACACATACCAAAGGAAGGAAACAGTAGGCAATTTAATGAGAATAAAGTTGGGGAATTCCATTGCAGCATAATGATATCACATATCCCAAATTTGCTTTAAGGATGGTCTGATATCCTAGTTAGCTGGTCATTAGTGACATCAATCTGCTGCTGTCTTTAGTCTTGACTAACTTAAAGACATGCAACACCAACTATTCTTCAAGGCACAGAAATCACCTCTTGTCCAGGTATCAACTGGGAACACTCTATTTTCCTGGTATAGTCCAAACATCAAATGGATGAAGACTGAAGCTGTTTCCCTATTTGAGCCTAGATTTTTGGAAGACAATCGCTGCTCAGGAACAAACTGCAGTATCAGCCTTGCCTGGAAGATACATCTGGACCTAGGCTAATTGTTCATTGAGTTATAAAAAAGAAACACTGCCTTAGACTTAAACTTTTTGGTTTTCCATTGGTTGTATCGAGGCTCATGTGCCACATGAGCAGAAAGAACACTGACTCCATATGCAGAGCACGTGGTTAGCTCCGAATCCCTCAGCCCTGTGGTGAAGCATGGAAGTGCACGGAACAACTCATGTGGCACTGTGAAGGGGAGAGATGGATTTGGTTTGGTTCAACCCTCTTTGTTTCAGGATCAGTGTGCACGAAACCAGCATCAAAATTAAGTCACACAAATCCAATGTCATAGAAAATTGTCATTGGGACTGTCCTATTTGTATAGCCTTGGATTATGATCACTGACATGTGCTGAGACTCCATGCTGTCCACTCCCTGGCAGAGGTGGTGCTCCATGCGTGAAGAAGCTGAAGAAGTATCAGAAAATCTCTAAGGTCTACACAAACTGAGTATGCCCACTGCCAGCCTTCCCGGCCATGCTGCTCCCACCTCGATGGCTGCCTTCTCCTTGAATGGTCATCCTTGTGACCCAGCCAAGGTGGACTGTGCTGAGCACTTCATCTCCACATTGTGTTCCTGTTGCCTACATCACACCACACAGTCCTCTGCATCCCTTAATTCTCTGCCTAATTCTGAATTCTCAACTCAGCTCTGCGCTCAGCCAACTTCATCTCAGCATCAGCTTTGCCCCTCGGTATTTCCATCCATTTTTGTGCTTATTCAAATTTGGCTCATCTCCAGTACTAGATTGCTGTTAGACTCTTTTGAATTCAAGGCAAACATGTACATGTGACTTCAAAATGGTTCCGAGTTCTTGGATCTCGCGTAGATCACAAAGTTGGAAGTTTGTGGAGCAGCGGAGAGGAGTTTTATAACAGCTGGCCTGATTTGAAACAGAATTACGCCAGTGAGGATCTGTGATGTGCACTTGTGAGGAAAGTCCAGGAAAATGTTTTTATAACACAAAACAGTCATTAAACAACCCTAGCTCCTTTAATTTAAAGACATTTGTAATAAAATGACACCATAGTTCATCCAAGCATACTGGTTGGCTACAGTGGCCAGATAAATTAGCCTCAAAGCTACTCTGAAACCATGAAAACTTTTAGAAGGAAAATCAATTTCTTGGTCATTATTTTACCCCCAGAACAGGTGTATGCCTTGCACCTACAGCTCTCTAACATTGTTTTAATTGAATTGGTTATGGTCTCCTCTCCTGATGTGGGCACACATCTCCCAATGCAGCCTTGAATTATAACAGTACATCAGCATCTCTCCTTTTGCAATCATCAACTTCCCAGGCTCTAAGTGCTGTGACAAATAGGAATATATCGTCTGAGAATAAATATCTGATGGTAGCATGCCAGACGTATAAATCAAACAAAAGAAAGTGGGAGTAAATAAACGAATAAAAGCTAGGGTTAAGTCAGTAAAGGGAGCTATTTCCTGGAATAGAAGCCATGTCAGAGGTAGAATATTTGAAACTGAGAATATTTTAAACTTTTAAAAAAAATTTCCCATACTCAGTTATTGGTAGAAACTCAGAAGTAGTGGAAAGTTCAAGATGAGAGAGTGTTGTGTTAACTTTCAAGAAACTGGGCATAAGAATAAGACCTGAGAAGGTCTCTCTTTATATTTCCATTTATCCATGAAACTGGTTTTTCCCCTAATTTCATATATAAATATGACACATAAAATACATTGAAAGAAGTGCATCAGTGTTAGAACTTATGACATTACTCAACATAGGAAAAGATAAAATGTTCTGTGAGTTTGAAAGGGGCTTTATTCCTAAGAAATTCCTAACGAAAGAAGAGTGGCAGAGTGACTTTGTTCTGTTTCTGCAACTTGAAGCAAAAGATTGTATAGGTCAGAAGCAAAATGACCTGAGATATGTAACAAAAATTTCTATAATCCTACACAATATTTATTTCCTTTTCATAGAAAAAATGATAAGGGTAATGTATTCCTTTCTTCTTTTTTTGCTGGTCCTGGGGCTTGAACTCAGGGCTTAAGAGCTGTCTCTGTGCCGTACCACTTGAGCCACAGCACAACTTTTCTGAGTAGTTTCCTGGAGATAAAAGTCTCACAGATTTCCTTGAAACTGATGGTGCCTGGTTGTAATGTATTTTTAATCTTATTATTTATTCAAGTGTAATTGAGAAAAATTTTGTGTATTTGAGGTATATAGGTTAGTTTCAAACATACACATGCATAGTGAACACTTCACAAAATGATCAAAATATCACTTTGTATAAGCACTACTCCTATATTTTTGGGTGTGGGTGTCAGTATGCGCTCTCATGCACACATATTGAGAACATGTAAGATCTGCCTCCTTGTCAACTGCTAATCCTGCAATGTAACACTGTTAACTATATACTCATTCTGTAATTACACCCTCGGAGCTTATTCATATTGAGAAACTGAAAGTGTAGCATTCCCTTTGGTCACTGTCGCTTCACCAGCTCTTCACAACAGCCATTAACTCTTCACTTTTTACAGCCTTTGTACTTCATACTCTCTGCGGATGCAACCCTACCTTCCTTGTCTTTCTGTATCTGCTTTGTTTCATTTAGCATGTTGTCTTCAGCATTAACTTATTGTAGCAAAGTCAAGATTCCCTTGTTCGAAAAAGCAGAATGATCATCTCCTCTCTCCTTCCCTCTCTCTCTCCCCCCCTCCCCCGCTCGTTCCCACTCCCCCCCCCCCCACCCCGCCTGATCAGGATCTTGCAGTATCTCTACCTGAAGTTTGATGTTCATATTTATGTTTGTATGACTCATTCATTTGGATTCATGTAAAATATTATTTTATTTCTTTGTACAAAGTCACCATTGATTCCACTCTACCTTTTATTACCTTTATTTTTGACTTATACAGAGCTATCTTTATTCATGTAGGACATCATGATATTTTATTTATTTATTGTAATGGATGATGAGCAGCACAAAATAGTACAGCCAGCATTTTAAAGTTCTATCACATTTTATATTCAAAATCCTTTTAGATATTTTGAGATGAATGACCAATAGGACTAAGAAAACCTACAGAATGGGAGAAAATATCTGTAAACCTTACGTCTGTCAGAAGGTTACTACCCTGGATGTATTCAGAACTTGTCAGTAGCAAAACTCACTTAATTCAATTAAAAAATGGTCTAAAACAAATTTAACTAATATATATATATGTAAATATAACAAATTATATATGTAACAAATTCTACTATGTTATACATATATATATTATATATGTTTCACCTTTCCTGCAAATTTTTTGAAATTATATTTTTTGTTTGATCACCTCATATAACATTTAAAAAGTGAGGAAATGCTTTATTCTGCTATCTTAAAACAGTAGTTGTCAATACTATTAAAATATTATATGTTTCCTTGGGTCATATAGTGTCGAATTTCATTTAATACACTCCAATTTTAGAAGAATTTGTCTTTGCTTCTAAGAGCGTCTCAGAGTTGTTTACGTTTGTGATGCAAGGTCTAGAAGGGGCCCTTTGAATTAGGAGCTCTTCTCTCTGAGCTCATCAGTGTGCGGATGGCAGGAGAAATCTACAATTTACTATGATCTCTGCTTGTATTTCACTGAAAACTTAATATAAAATCTAATGTTTACCTACGTGAAATAGATCAAATAAGACCTGAATATACATAACATCATGTCCATAAACAAATCTTTCATTATACTGCAAGTTTTTCTTAGTGAGTGTGTTGAAGTTTTGTTCTGCCTTATAGACTATGATTGAGAAAGAAATTTGACAAAACAAATGTCTCTCATCCTGTTGAGATTCTGAAGATTTACATGCACTTAATGACTGACCTCATACCTTGGTTATAGTTCCATGTGATTTGGTTTGTTGATTAATATGTATATGAGGAAGCATTTTTTCTCAAGTAAAGACACCTTTTTAACTCATTTAAATAATCCTGCTTAGAGATACTGCCATGATGAAAATGACTAGAACAGAGTTAGCTCTAATCAGACTGCATAAGGAGATAATCCACTTGAATGAAAATGGTGCTCAGACACTTGAAGGCAGCACAGTGAGAATTATAGGTCTGAATACAGCTAGGGCATTCCTGATAACACCACTGGAGCGGAGCCTTATTTGCAACAGCATTTAAAGATAGAAGTGTATATGTGTTCATGGTTTAACATGAATAATTTATAGATGAAGTGTTATTACTTGCTTGTATGTCTTAGTCCTAGACTCTCTTGAGGGGTTTCTAATTGCGTAAGTCCTCTCATTACAGTCCGCGCTGCCTGTGTCCTGAGCCTCTGAAGGGCACTTGATTTACACTTCCAGTGAACGTTATCTCCTTACTTAATGGTGTGAACAAGCATATACAAGAAGGCATCTGATATGAAATAAGAGTCTGTGTCCTTCCAAACTTCAAATGTTGAAACTCTACTTATCCAAATGAAGATATTAGGAGATCTGTCTTTGGGAGATAATTGGATTTAAAGCTGGTCATGAGCAGCAGGGCCTTCATGATGTGTTTAGTGCATGCATAGGAAGAAACCACACACACACGCACACACACACACACATATATGAGCACATACCCACACAGAAGCAGTTGTGAATTGAAGTTGGATCATGTAGACATGAACATTTAGGAAGTAATTCGTGAAGGAGGAATTGTGCAAAACTCTGAGTGACTTGATGAAATCTCATAGTGTCCTGGCATCTGCCAGCCTCCAGTGACTGTCCCTCTGTTCTGGGCATCCGGTGTGTACATGGGTTCTCATTAGCATACAGCTGCCAAGAAAGTCACCAGTGGTGGCCTCGGGTCACTCGCATGCTGTAGCCTATGTCATGTGATACATGATTTACATGTTCTGCAGCCCATCTGGCCACAGAGAAACTCCCTCCCTGCCTAAGAAGAAAGAGGAGAACAGTACAAGAAGATATGCTTGGGGAGAGACCACAGTCACAGGGTTTATAACTGGAATTATAGTGGTTTTAGTTTACTATTAGTTATCAATTAGTTATTTCACGTAACATAAATTAATGTTATCTACCTCACATTATCTATGTGTTTATGTATATATATATATATATATATATATATATATATATATGCACATACATGAATATTTGTATTGTGTTCATTGAACATGTTTAACCAAATTACGGACTTGTTCATAACAATGAATCCTAATTAGAACTAACAGTCTCTCAGACCTTCCAGTAAATGCAGTCTACTGGGCACTGCAGCAGTGGATGATCTTTTAATGTGTACTTTCTCGGTTTCTCAGTGCATAGTTTTCAAAACCCTTTGTATCCTACAGACCATGTGTTGCCATTCATTAAATGTCCATATGACTGAATTTTAAAAGACCATACTTCTCTTCAGTCAAAAACATTACTCTGTAAAATTGGTCTTCTTTTCCTTCATTAACCATACTCTAGCTACAAGCTCATGCCTTGTCTTGTCTGAATCTGTTCTTTCCCAACTCATTGAAAAGCAACAGGAACATCTCACTCTGCTACTTCACGCATTCATACCAAACTTATACCACCCTAGACGCAAATCCTGCCTCTCTCAACTTCTCACATGAGCCCCCACAGTGTGATTTCAATCCTCATAATCTCCTTTCTTACTTTCCCAACATGCTCCTCCCATAAAACCCACAATTTACTGTGAGATATTGAGCAATTGTTTCATATCTATCATTGACTGACCTGTTCTACTTACTATCAGATCACGGCAGTGAATGCTCATAATGTTTTGATTTTGTATCTTGCTTTACTTGGAATGCTATTTTCCTCTAAGAAATTCTTTTCCTGACAATGTTATGTCAAAGATGTTCCCCCATTTTTCATGTGGCCTGAACTCTGGGCCTGGGCACTGTCCCTCAGTTCTTCAGCTCAAGGCTAGCTCTCTACCACTGGAGCCACAGGGCCACTTCTGGCTTTTTCTGCTTATGTGGTGCTGAAGAATCAAACCCAGGGCCTCATGCATGCAAGGCAAGTGCTCTACCACTGAGCCACCTTCCCAGACCCATCTTTCACCCTTTTTATATCATTTTATTCGTACCCTTATTGCAAAAAATGATTGTAATCTAATGTATTCCTGATGACCATTGATTTAATAACTGTCTCCATTTGAATAAATATTAACTGAAGCATGTGCGATTTGATAAACAACCAATCATAAAGATCCAACATAATCTGTGCTTAAAATATGGTACTTCATGTAGTAACTAGGCAAAAACTCAAGAAAGAGGAAGGAGGAAAGGAAGACAGAAGCAGGGAGGAAGAGATTAGTTTCTGGGGTCTGTGGTATGTCTTCCTCATCTTTGTTTCGTTATTAACATCTTAGTTTGCTAGAAATAGTCTCTAAAGCATGGCTTTCCAAATAATGTGAACCTATATAAATCTATTACAGTTAATTGGCTGTGTCTGCTGAGAACATCTCAATAGATGGTTCATTTATTAGCTTCTTTTTTCCCCTCTTAATCACCTTTGCAGGAAGACAACATTCCACATAAAGAACTAGTTAGAGCATACAGCTTTTGAGACTACACATTTTGTTGACTTATTTTCAGATTGTTTTTCATATATTTGTGATGTATTAGTATGTAGGTGTATGTTAGAGCTGGAAATTATACACATATGTGTTTATTTTCATTCTTTTCCTGCTCCAAATGAATTAACTTATTTTGGTCTAGTTGAAGGCATAGTTCCATGTAGACCTACAAATCAATGGTAGTCTTATGTGAACTGCTTGCTTTACTAAAAAAATAAAAAATAAAACTATATTTGAAATGCTAATCTCTATTTTTCTAGTTATTTAACTGTGCTCAGGAGTTTTTATCCTTGCCACAAACTCTCCTATATTTCTCACTAGTCATGATAATTAGGAAAGCTAATAGGATTTTATAAATACTACAAGTCATAATATTTTTTTCTTATGTAAGTATAAAGAGACCTTTTAGAATAAGTTATTTTCATCTTCACAAATTAAGTCTCTCAAAAGGTAATATTTTAGCCCAAAATGGATATTTTTCTGTCAGGGAAATAACAAAAGAAAAGTTGAGCACACCTAATGGCATGTTTATTATAAATGCTCTAATATCTGTCATCTCTGAAGAATGAGAAAGCAGGAATCTGTTTTAAGCCTGCAACTCTCTAGAGTCTAAAGTATTCAATAACTTACTCAGCTTGAACAATTTATTATTTTGAAATCGACTCCATAAGATGACAAGATTAAATTATTCAGTCAATATTGCAGCATTGACTTTTGTTATGGATATATTTAATTTAATGAGAAAACATCAAATGACTCATTTATCATATAGTTACCATTTTATAAACTGCATTTCTTGACATCATATGAGTTTTTTTGGTTAGCATTAAGAATACTAATTAATTCATGATCATAATATATCATCTACAATAAATATCCCCAGAATTCTCACAAGTTAAAATCTGCTCGAATATACACCCACTAATAACATTCATCTTTCTATCTAAGGGACAGTCAAGGAGTCTTTAATACAAGTTGTCCACAGAATAATGTAGTCATTGTTATTCTTCTGTATGGGCTCTCGGGTGCTGTATTTAGAGCAGATCTCAAGAACTCCTACGTAAAAAGCACTGTGAGGCAGGACACATCCTTTCCAATTTTAAGTGATTATTCAGTACAGGAATCAAGAGAGTTAGAAGCCAAATGATCTTTCTCATGGACATCCTTACACTTTGGGAATGCTAAAGCTGCCCTCGCACACGAGCTTTTCCTTCCTTAAATAAGTGTGACAATCCTTTTATTTCCCTCACATCCAACATTCAGCATAATTAATCCCATTCTTCTTATAACAAGATATTCATTAAAATTAAATTATACATACATACATAACATATGTATATATACATAAGTATATTTCATTTTCAGTTCATATCTGACTGGCTAAGTGCTCAGAAAGTAAAAATTACTCAGTTTCGCAAACTTTACTATTCTTGAATATTTGGGCATAATTAAATATTGCAAATATTCTACTCACAATTTCCCAATGTCTATATACCTTTGATGAAGCAGATTTTAAATAAGTGATGAGAGCCAATCTTCTTTACCTTAAAGTGAAAACATAAAATGATTGACGTTTCTTGACTAAATCGTGTATCACAGGAGAGTTCATCACTGGACAGAGGGGAAAGTGTTGAATAGTTAAGTCTTTTTTCATGTGTTTATGACTCTGGGGATTTCTAATTTCACTTTTCAACACGACCCTTATCCTTGCTGGATTTACTTTAAAAAATTAAGCTTGAGTTTAGCAAAAATTGTAGCTTAAGAGTCCCATATCCAAAATATTATGATGTATCTAGAAGGCCAGAGAAATCTTACTGGGCTTCTACACAGCTGGTCTGTATATTCCGCAATTAATCTGTCTCTAAAGCAACATGCTTTCTCTGGAATACTCTATTTTCACTACATTTTTAAGCAATCATTTAAAAAAACAGTCATTTTACTTTCTTCTCAAATAAGCCATTAAACATATAGTTGTTCTATCCTACATGTGAGAAAATCCATCTTTTCTATCAAAGTGGGTTTCTTCGGAGTCCCTGCTTTGGCCTGGTGGCATGGCTCTGTTGATACTTAGTGAGAAACCATCTGCATGCTTGTAACGTTCGCTGGTCAGCCTCACATCCACTGAGCAGCATTCCAGATTACTCAAACATACGTCTCCGGGTCAATCACCAAGTTTTCCCTGGTAAGAATTGTAAAATATCCCTAGACATATTTTTTCTTCATATTTACTTTATCAGCCTTAAGGCAACTTCTGAGGTTGGATACAAAGAAAAAAAATATCATCAAATATACCAAGAAAATATAAACAGGTGAAAAGGACAAGACAGAATTATAAGTAAACCAGCAGAAAAATATTTGAGTAGAGAAAGAGAAAACCCAAAGTGTGGCTGAGCTTCAGGCCACAGCAACTGCTGCCCTCAGCGCTCCGTTTACATAGGATGCCAGCTCAGAAGATGCAAGCCAAGTGGAATTCTGGAAGGACTGAAAAGGCAGACATGGATAGTCAATAAGATTGGGGGCTTCGGAGGTCATGTGGATCATATTTTGCTCAGCCTTCATCTTTTCCCATATTAACTGCAGTATTCGAGGTTAGGCATTTGACTGCTCCGTGTAATAAACTTCAGTGACCTGGGCGCTCTGTAAAGACTTGAAGTGATATCTGAAGCAGATCTCTGGCTGAAAGGAACAATTCCATTATTTTTTCTGAATATACAAAGGCACTCCCCGTTTTCTCTTGTTCTCCAACACATACCAACACCACTGCCTCATTTCTCTCTGGATCTTGCAGGAAGAAATCAATAGGAAGATAGATAAAGAGTCCAACAACTTGCCATCAAGTCCGCATTGCCCTCTGTTAGTGAATACTTAAGTGTGGCATAAAATGGATCATAAAAGTTTTGCTGCATTATTTATATGGAGACAGCTTTCCTGTCTCATAAACTCTTACTCTGCCTTGCGTGCCTGGGGAACACATAGAGGAGGCTCTAAGAGGCCTTGAACAAGAGGGCCTATTGATCCTCACAGACTTTCCAATGCCCAATGTCCAGTTAAGCCAGCAGGGAAGTGTTCTGATTGGCTTGGGCTCAGCTCTCATGGCTACAGCCCGCCTCCTCATCAACTGATCAGCTCACCAGTGAGGTTTACTGTTGCCACACAGAGCTTCACGTATTGACTGTGCCCCACAGAAGCACAGCTGCAGCACCCTGTTGTGAAATAACCTTGAGGTTTCAACACCCTCTGCGCACTCAGAGCAGTAGTCTTTGGGGTGAATGCATGTATACCAAACGCTAACTCCTTCTGAAAGGCTTGTCACGTCAAGTCAGCCTGTCAAAAACCAGGAACATGTCCAAGTGAAGTGGAAAATGATGGAAACATCTGCAAATCTCCAATTTTCACCTACCACCTTATCTTCTTGAATCCCTGCCTGTTATGTCAAAACTGATAAAAAAAAAATATGCACCTACCCAGTTTCCATTTTTGCTTCCATCCAAAGAGATATGGAATAAACAAAGAATAGATCTTGGCTGGGATGTAACTCAGCAGCAGAACACATGTTTAGCAAGTGTAAGGCCTGGGTTTGACCTGAACATTAAACTTTCTGTGTCTCTCTGTCTCTCTCTGTCCCATTCTCTCTCTCTCTCTCTTTCTTTCTCTCTCTCTCTTTCTCTCTCTCTCTCTCTCTCTCTCTCTCTCACACACACACACACACAAACACACACACACACACACACACACACACAAGTTCTTCTTTGGAAAGGTTAAACAAGATCAGTTTAAAATAGTTTCAATGAAGTCCACTCCACTCCTCCAAATCAGATGCTCTTGGTTAAACAATGAAATTTCATCATAACAGATTATTTGAATTCTCATTGATATAAGTGCTGGCTGGTGCAGCATGGTGTTTAATTGAGTTAATGATATGTTTTAGTGGGCTATAAATCAAAATTAATTAATCTTCCCTAAAATACAACTTGATAGTGCTATCATGAAGACTAGATAGATGATAGATGACACAAAGTTAGATAGATAATAGATAATTGATAGATAGATATATTGATAAAGATAAGGTTATGAGAAAGAATTCTGAAAATTACTTTTCATAAGTAGCTAGTTTGTATATTTAAATTTTAATGTTTATAAGAATAAAATACAACATGAAAATAAAATAAAATATTTCGGTTTTTGTTTATTTGAATCAAATGCTTGTGTGTTTGTATGTATGTATGGATATATATAAGTGTGTGTGTGTGTATATATATCTATATCTATACATAAATATATATCTATATATTTCCCCCTAGACTGGCCTTGAACTCACCGTTCTTGTCTCATGTGCCAGCCCTGCAGGCCGGCATCACCATGCCTAGCATCGCCCCCTTTCTTAAAACATTTGATCTGATCTCACTCCTTTTTCCTATCAATAGACTGGGTGGAACACCCAGAGTTTTACATTCCATCCTACTGTAGGAGGGAGAAAAACATTTTAAAGAATTATAGCGACAAAAATCACATGTTATTTGATTGGCACCAGGTTTTCTTTTGTTGCTTTTGGCCTGCTACTATCACCCTAATCCAAGTTCATTTTCCCATTTTCTTTCTTTTTTTAAAGATTTTTTTTTAAACTGTTCTTATAAAGGTGATATGCAGAGGGATTGCAGTTACTGAAGTCACTTCTTTTTGGCCACTGTCACCCCCTTTCATATGTTTTTATGTTGGCTATAACATAATGAGTATGCCAGGGCTTTTCTTAAGTACTGGACTTGAACTCATGACTTCCCAGTTGCTTAGTTTGCTCACTTGGCTGATGATGAGCTACCGCTTGAGCTAGGCTTGCAGCCTAGCTTTTAACTGGGAATTTCACAGATGGACTCTTGTGAGCTTTTCTGTCTAGGCCAAAAAGAACCTCAGGCCTTTAAATCTCAGCCTCCAGAACAGTTAGCATTACAGGCACAAACTTTGGGTGCCGCACATGTTCTAGGCTTTTCTGGAATGTTACCGCACACTACAGAACTGCGAAAGAATGTTGAATTCTTAAGCGATTTATTGTCAAATTCCATCCATGGGCTACTTGACAAATGTGAACTAGTTAGGATGTCTGGCAGAGAACGGCGAGCTGGTCAGGTGACAGGAAAAGTGAGATGATGATCAATCATTTCCTGTCTGCTGTGCATAGCAGCAGAGCCAAGCCTCCAGGACAGGGAAGTGGGAGGTAGGTAGAATGCTTTCCCTTTCCGGACCTTTCCTTAGCTCTGCGTGATTGCATGACACAATCTAGAACAGATGCAAGGTTTTGCAAGTGTTAATGCTTCCATTTCAGTGCAAGTGTATGTTAAAACAAACATGCTTGGAAAGCAAAACCTATTTTGTCATTCGAATCTCAGGACTTTGTCAAAACAAATCCTCAGGCATAAAACATGTGAAATACTGGCTAGGAAGATGGCTCAGTGGTAGAGCGTTTGCCTTGCATGCATTAGCACCACATAAGCAAAAAGAAAAAAGTCGGAAGTGGTGCTGTGGCTCAAGTGGTAGAGCTCTAGCCTTGGAGCTGAAGAGCTGAAGGGCAGCACCCAGGCCCAGAGTTCAGGCCCCATAACCGACAAAAAAAAAAACAAAACATGTGAAATACAAGTAAATTCACATTTCCTTCTGAGGGACATTAAAGAGTTAATGAAACTTTTTGACATTCTAAGAGTTTATAATAAACTCCATCTGAAACAAAAGTTGATGATCCAGATAATGATTCATTTATGTCCTTACATTGTCACTTTCCTCCTTTAATTCTTTTTTCATTTGGATCTTGGCTCTCTTTCTGTCTGAGAAAAATAATACACATGCTTAAAAAGATCAAACTCAAGGACTCAATTTTGTTTGCTGGCAGGAATCGGTGACTAGGAGGCTTTAAAAGTAAGGAGATGGCTCTGTGGAAAACCTGGAGTTAGGGTTCGACGTGTGAGTGGGTTGCAAGTCTAGAAACACTGGGGTCCTAAAGACAGTCATTGTTCAGCCACTCCTTCAGCTATTGCCCACAACCCCAAGACAAACACAGATGGACACCCTGAACCCAGTGAGAAGCACCACCAAGGGCATAGGATGATGAATGTTCACCTAAAGCACTGGTAAGACCCCTGTAGAGAGAACATGGGGAAACAAAGAAGCAATCTATTTTAGATGGACTGTGATGGACTGTCTTCATAAGGAAAACTCATCACCACGATTGTATACTTTTCTTGGAAATTTGCTTAGCCCCAAATGAATTATATCTGACTCACAATACAAATTTTTGTAACTTTACCACCTATTATATTAACAAAATACTGTTCCTTTCAACCAGACATGAATATTTTAAGGAAGTAAAAAACATCATACAGATTATTTTTTTATTTCAAATGAACTTTCTTGTATTATGTTCTCTTAATCAAGATTCTGAAATATATCTGTAATCAAAGAAACTTTGCTCAGTTTTTAAATGAAGTCATCAGTGGTTACCATTTAAGAAGTTTGGAAAGATTTCTGTTAAAAATTTAAAGCTATACTTCCTTAACATGGTAATGTACGATGTTGGGGAAATGTAGAGAAATAGCTAGTTTAATATGTAGCTTAGGAATGCATTGTGGGCAAACTAATTCACACAGTAAAAGTCAGAAAAATTCCAAATAGGAAATTGATTATATGCATTATGTATGCACACAGAATGGAACCTCATACAGATTTTATAGGAAATAGCTTATAAAGACAGAGAATAGAAGAAAGTCTTACTTTGCCTTGGGAAAGATGTTTATGCAACTTGATGTACAGTGTTCTGCACTTTTCTTAAAATTGATTGTGAATATAGTAATGCAAAAGTGTGTAGAAACTAGAAATTAAATATATAAATGAACAATGCCAGGTATGTATATACACACATATGATAAAAGCGACATGAGAACTCGGGCAGGAATCAGCTCCCACAGGTAAGCCTTTGGTAGATAACTGACAGTTGCTTTTTCACATGTCTAACTCTTCATTAACTAGACAAACCCAACCATACATCACAGACGAATGACCTAAAATGATCCAGTGCTAATTGTCTTGCCAGCAGCCAGCTAGCAAACTTGGAACATTCTTTATTATCTGTCATAGAGCCGTCCAATCCCTGCCTGCTCCAGGATCTCCTTAAAACATAAATGACTTGCTAGACTTCTGTTGATTTTGTCAGATTACTGTTGACTTAAAAACAGAATTTTAATGGAAGAGTCAGTTATGGACTGTTTTATGTTTACAGTTTCTGGCTTTTAATAGTATCCAATATTAACAAAATCTTGTAAGCAGGTCCATCCAGAAGCCACTTGCTTGCCACAGGAGGTCTTTGTTGGGCTTTTCCAATGTTCCTCTACATCTGAGTTATCAATCTTCAGTACCTTTGTTGTTACCTGGAAACAAGACCCTACAGAAACATCATGCTCTGAGCTGACCTCAGGTCTTGTCATATATTTCCCAGCCTCCAAGATAAACTTAAAACATCCAATTTCCTTTTGCATTCAGCCCTGATGCAATACTTAAGCCATCTCCTAATTCAATCATAAAACAGAGAAGCCTCCACAAAGGACCTCATTTGCTTGGCGTCCAATGTAACAGACCCCATAAGCAAGATCATCCTTCTATATAACCTCTTCATGGTTTTCAAGTTTTATCTCTAAAGCACAGCAGAAGCCAAAACCTTCATTTGACATTGTGAAAATGGAGCTTATCGAGCACTTTGAACAAGTATAATAACATGTCTCCAAGGATCAAGTATAATAACACATCTTGAGGGAAGCAAAGCTTGAGTCCATTCTACTCAACCAAAGAAGACACTGAGGAGTCTACCACATGGATTTTTAGAAGTAGACGCTTGACCCAGAACCTTCACAACAAGCATATGGTCCCCCAAATGTTGCACCAACACCTCATTAATTTCTTTTTGTATTTTTTAAAACAAGACCTAAATAGATCCCTGATTATTGTCTATTCCATGACCCTTTCATCTCTTTTCCCTGTTATAAATGTTAATGACGTCAGAACACTGCCATACAGATTATCCCAAACAGTACCCCTGCCCTGTGTCTTCTTTTATCATTAAATCTGTGAAAAAGCAATCAGTTTCCAGAAATGAGATGGTGAGAAGTCATAGTTAATAACATCTCCTCATTCCCCTACCTGGACAAGTGTGTTTAGCAAATCAGATTTCTACCTCCCTTTTCTCCTTCCTGAAAAATAATCAGCAATCATAATCTCTGTACATACACTGGGTAACTCTGGGTTTGAATTCAATATCCATTTTGAGGTAATGGATCAAACATTTGCCATTTAGAAAAGACTACTAGCTAGGCAGGCACTGTGACACTAAGCCATTCCTCCCGGCCTAAACATAGATCCTTGGTTTCCCTTATTTGCAATAAATAGTATACTTCCAGGATAACCTTAGCAGATGAGCAGATTAGCTCAATAGCTACAAACAGATGGCCATATAAGATATTAGCGAAATGAACTCTAAGGCATGGACACAAGAGGTTGTTTTTAGTGTACATGTGATTTCTTGATTCTTTGTATGTTCTTCCCTCTATGATATATGCCCTGTTGTCACTGTACTTGAATTTGGTACCCTGGTATAGTATATGCCAGGGAGCTAGGGAAGAGAAGGCATTCTAGGGAGGGAAGAGGAACAACAGAATGGTGAGGAAACAACAGGAGGAAATCGATGCAACCGCAATATGCACAAGACAATATGTGGGAAATGATCTGTACAACTGGGGGGGCTGGGTGGAGGTAAAGTGGGAGAAAAATGAGGGAGGGGTAACAAGTTGGACATCACCTTGACAAAGAAGAAAGGAAGAAAGAAGGAAGGAAGGAAGGAAGCCTCCTTTCTATCGCCCATTCTCCCTGCCGTGGGATGCTGGGGACCCATCCATCGCCGACAGGGTACCCAGAGCAGGCCAGGCCCCCCGCTAAGCGAGACACCCACTGATGCGAGGTGAGGGTGACCTCAGAACCCGCCCCGTGCCCGCAGGTGCGTCGTTCCCTGCGGTCCCGGTGGTATGGGACAGCCAACAGCCGTGAGGCCTGGGGGGCAGAAAGCGGGGGCGCCGGGGACAGGGAGCCACCTCCTCCCCTCCTCCCCTCCTCATACTCGCGTTCACCCCCAGACACCGCCCCGTAAGCCTGAATTCATCAAGATGACTCCACTGACCCCATCCCTGCCCCAAAGACCCAGGCCAGCACCCCGCCCCGTCTTCGGGTCCCCTCTGTCCTGCAGACAAAACCAGCACTGCACACTCAAAGATACAGAGAACTGGCACTGTTTTATATTTCAAGTTGTGTATATAGATGGTATATATCCATGACTACTCTTGAAATTCACTTAGATGGACAATATACACATGCAAGCTATGTGTTTAAAGTATTCCTTTCAGTCGGAACAACAACAAGAACAACAAACACAACACCACCACCTCTGGAAGTTCACCACAGCCTGGCAACTAGCCTGGGAAAAGCCTCACTACAAGCCCAAACCAGCATGAATGGGTGAACTACATTTCAGATGCGGCCCCCGTGCGGGGTCAAGAGAGGAAATCCAAGTTAAGGATCAAGGTCCAGGAAAGAGCAGAGGACCTGAAATTCGATCCAAGAGTCAAGCATGGAGCCTGAAAGCAACTCAAACTCACTTTCTTTTTGTTGTTTTCTTTTGTATGTTTTTTATTGTAAAAATGTTGTACAGAGGGGTTGCAGTTACATGAGCAAGGTAATGAGTACATTTCCTATTGAGCATTGTTGCCTCCTCGTTTGTTTTCACTTTCAAGACTTTAAAGATCATTCTTTGTGAGTTATAACATCTGAGGCACTGAAACATGTTTTTCATTGCTAAAGTCTATTTCAGGGATGCAAAGCTGGTTCAATATACGCAAATCAATTAATATTATTCATCACATCAACAGGAGCAAGGATAAGAACCACATGGTTATCTCAATAGACGCAGAAAAAGCATTCGACAAGATCCAACACCCCTTTATGATGAAGGTTTTGGAAAAATTAGGAATCCATGGAACATTCCTCAATACAATAAAGGCTGTATATGACAAACCTACAGCCAGCATTATACTTAATGGTGAAAAACTAAAGCCATTTCCTCTTAACTCAGGAATCTTTCTTTAAAACAAAAACAATAGTTAGACATTGTACACATAACCTATTCTGGAGTCTCTTAAATTCTTTTTATTTCTGTTTTTATTCATACATTCCTATCTATGATCCTTATTTCTGTTTACATTTTTTAAACATCCAAATTAACAACTGTATATGTAATTTCAGGTAATTTGTGTGTACATATATATTATATATCAATGTATAAAATATAAATATATAAAGATATATATCTTTGGCTAAAAGTAGAAAACTTCAAACTGATTTATGTCTCAGGAAACAATTTTATTATCTTCTTATTATCATTGAATCTGATTAATCTAGCTATGACTATGGAATAGTCTCTCGACATGATGTTCATTAAGAGAGACCAATTGGCTTTCGATAAAAATCAGTTATTGTGTAAAGGAGAATTATCTTTAAATGTGATTATTAAATGCTACTACTCTCTACCCCATATAAGAAGTGGAAAGAATCAGGAAAATAAATTAACAGCATTGTAAAACTCCCAGCCTTGTCTAGTTTTACTTTATGACATATGGCGTACATGTTCAGCCTGCAGTCAGCAGGTGAGAATTGCTCTTTGAGAACAAAATTTCTCATTTCCACCAGCATGACAATTCTCATTCCTTTTAATTAATCATTTGAGTCAGAATGATTAACCAAAACATGAACTGTTTTCCCTTTATTCAGGTCATCAAGGTGTAAATGCTTTCAAAAATAATGTTTTTATTTAGTTTTAATTATTGTAAAGTGTTTTTGATGAAAACTGAAAAATATCATTTTTATGATACTCCCCTACAACTGACTTCTGTAACTATCTAATTTAAAAGTGCACAAATGATTCAAACCCTGGTGGCTCACACCCATATTTCTAAGTACTCCTGGGGGGTGGGGGTGGGCTGAGATCTAAGGATTGCTATTCAAAACCTATCCAGGCAAGGAAGTATGTGAGATCCATATCTCCAATTAAGCACCAAAAAAGCCAGATGTGGAAGTGAGGTTCAAATCGTAGAGTGCCAGCCTTGAGCAAAAAGCTAAGGAAAAATGCCCTGAGTTCAAACATCAGTGTCAGAGCAAAAAGAAAATGCACAAGTAAATTAAACTGATTTGTTGAATAGTAACTCCATGATAAAATATATTTCAAAAATAAACACATGAATAAAAAACAAATGAAACTACCACTACATGCAATTAATATGAGTGCCCATATTGGAGAATGAAAGAGAATGGTCACTAATTATCCTAATTTCTACAAAGCCCAGAGCTGTCTATTTTAACTGTTTTGAGCTGTCTATTTTAACTGTTTTGTACAGAGTGCTTAGAGTAATGAATACTGCATTTAATTTTATTTAACAATATAAGTATTGTGTAATTTGTTGATGAGTCTTACTTCTTGGTGTGTAAATGCAACTACAATACTGAGATATTTCATCCTCATCCTCATCTATGTTACTGATTGGTCCATAGCCTTCAGTCCTTAGTCCCAAGCTGATGCTCTAATAGCTTTTTAACCCTTGGGAACATATTCTTGTGGTAAACAAACTTATTCTTATTGAAAATGGTTGCTAATAAAATCCACATTAATGTTTGTATATACATACACACATATACATATATACATTTATGAACAAAATGTCAGTCAAGACTGTTGATGGTAAACTCTTTCTACTGCTTTCAAATCCAAGCATGGGCAACCCCATGAGTGTATTCAGAAAACGGAGCCCTGCATATTGCAGGGAATTATCAAGAATTACCATGTGCCCTAGAATGTCACTTGACTTAGGTAACAGGTGTTTTTTACAGCACCCCAGCGCCAGCTCTTCATTACTTGACTGGAAAGCAGTGCTCATAATCCCTCAGGGATCTATAATGTATCCTGTAATATTTCTCAAGCTCCACGCACACACACAAATCAACTGGAGATCTTGTTAAAATGCAAATGCAAATGCTCATTCAGGAAGTGTGGAGAGGGGCATGAACTTACACTGTTTAAAACAAACTCTTAGATGATCTCCATCTGACAGGGCAATTCCTCAATCTCCCCTTTATGGTAAACTACACAAACTTATGCAGGAGCTGGGCTGCATTTTCACCAGCAGCTTCTGACTCAGTGGTGTGACTCTGTTGATCAGTCTTCCCCAGCAACAGTAGTTCCATCCAGGTCAATGAGTCTACAGGCATCTTCATACCACAATGCAGACATCCTTCCTGCTTCTTTCTGCATCCTATTCCAAGCTGGGAATCTATAAATAATTTGTCTACCAAACAACCTCCTATGTCCTCCTGACTCGATTGTTCATTCAGGCAACTGCCTCCTAAACGCAACCTTCCGGTTGTCCTCCTCTGCTTCCTCTTGGCCTCCCTTTCCTTGGCTCCCTTTCTTTTTCCTTTCTGTAGCTCACTAGAACATTAGTTTCTCCACTCCCAGACTCTCTCTTTGCTGATTTCCTAGTTCTTTTTTTTCTTCCCACTTGCAGAAAATTGTCTGTCCCAGGAAATAACTGGTCTCAAGGTATTTCTTGGTGGTAGATTTATGTGGAAATGTGGAGATTTTAGAAACCCATTCAAGACTGGTCTGTAGTGTTGGTGGTAGAGTGAGCACAAAGCCTTCATTTTAAACCCTAGAACCATATTAAATGAAAGCAATCACACTCTAATACACACACTCTTACACCCACAAACGCATCAACACACACACATCCACTCAGACAGCTATATCCTCCTGCAACTTCATATGACTCTTCAACAGTTTCAAGAAATATTTCCTAATTTAGTCCATTCAATAGAAGGAAGAATTGATGGATCAATTTTATTCTGAATTTCTCTCTTTTAATTCCATTTTGAGTTGATCTAAAATTTGTTTGATGGTTTCCCTACACACCTACATGTTAAAGGTTATTTTAACAAGTTAGCTTTTTCTTTTTAGTATTTCTGTTTTTTTTCTCTCCTTAGTCACTTGTCAGTGACATTAAAAACATTATACATTTAAATAATCTTCTTTCATGTTTCCTTCTGTCCTGGGTCTGCTATACTTGGTTCAAAGCTCTCGCTATATATCTTCCCATAATCCTCCAGGCTCCATTTCCATGTACAGTTTTGTTATCTTACACCTGACTTGTTTGCCATGTGTCTTTCATCCAGAAGTTTTATTTGAAGTAAGGCCCCAAAAACTGTTTCTACAAAGGCCACTTCACATTCAGATCTGGATATGCCTTTGCAATAACATCAGAAGCCCGAGATCTCTGGTTCCCCGGAACTGCAGTGAGGGAGACAGCAAGAGCAGCCATAATTATTTGCATCTTCAGTTTGTTCAGAGTGCTCTTCTTGTGGTCTCTGCTCTGATGACAACTTTACTGCAAACACTCTAACTTAAATATCAAAAAGACTCCAGTAATAAGCTTCTAGAATATTTCTCATGTCTAAAGTTGAAGCTAGTTCTGCTACAGTGCACACTTTCACTTATTTTACATTTTATTTGTATTAACAGTTTAAAGTCACAAATCTAATTGTAATTAATTATTCCAGGGCACAATAATTCAGATCTGAATGTATATAATCTATCTATATCTATATCTGTAATATTCAAATATAATTAATATGAGTGTAACAATATATACATTGAATTGATCAGAATAAATCATTCTCATAAATAAAAAATAGGAACTTAAAAAATAATTTTGTCAAACAAACTTATGTAATGAAAATTGGATCCAAATCACTTGCAATAGTAAGCTAAAGCATTTTAAATGATAGATCAGGTAATACAAATGTTGAACTGCTTGTCCATGAAATGACAAGTAAATAATTTAAATTCTCATTTGGAATCTCCTGGTCAAGGACAGGAAGAAGAGCTGTGTCACTTCCCACTCTTAGAACCCAGGGCAA
The DNA here is from genome assembly GCF_019054845.1 of Dipodomys spectabilis. Lineage (NCBI taxonomy): Eukaryota > Metazoa > Chordata > Mammalia > Rodentia > Heteromyidae > Dipodomys > Dipodomys spectabilis. The sequence continues at coordinate 5,319,605 of NW_024870846.1, forward strand.
CACTTTTGCATTTAAAAATACATTGGTTCTGGGGCTGGGAAGGTGGCTCAGTGGTAGAGTGCTTGCATTGCATGCATAAGGCCCTGGGTTCAATTCCTCAGCACCACATAAACAGAAAAAGCTTGAAGTAGTGTTTGGCTCAAGTGGTAGAGTGCTGGCCTTGAGCTGAAGAGCTGAGGGAAAGCACCCACGCCCAGAGTTCGGACCCCACGACTAGAACAAAAACAAAAAACCAAAAAACATTGTTTCTATCTCTAGAATATACTGACAAAGAGAAAAGCTTTAATGCTGAAGTTACTTCTCTATTTTAACCAGTCAGTTTCTTATGTCTCCAAATAAAGAACATTTCCAAAAAAAGAATAGATTTTATATAATGGTGTCGAGAGGAGATCATTCTATAACTTTGAAGGTAATACTAAGAAGCACAGATACAATAAGATCTGTTTTACACTTTCAAACTCATTAAGTGTCTGGAAAGTTCTGTTGCTATAATTGTGAAGCATTTTTTTTTAGCCATAAAACAGAGTTAGAATATGAAGATGTATCATGGATACACATCTTGAAAACCAAACATGTCCTTTTCCTACAAGTAAAGAACATGTTATATCAGATATGGTGCATTAACCATTACTAGAAAAACATTGCCACCCTTCCTGCCAGATCTGTTCTCAGATACATTGAATTTCACTTCTTCACTCTGTGAGCAGATGCTTCTGCTTCCACCAGCAATGCATATTTCCCTTAGTTGCTGAACTAGTTCTTGGGGTGTGGAATATGTATTGCCAGTCTTAAATTTGTCCTATCAAGACAAAGATTTTAATCACATACACACCATACTTTCCAGCTAAAATAGTTAAAGTTCTGATTTTTATCAGTAAAGTCCTATATTACCTGGTATATGGCTGTCACTCTATACTCATTGTTGTTTATTATTTCTGTCCACAACAAAACCAATTGACCTTCCTGAAATATGGCAAAATACTTTCTGCCTGTGAAGGTCAGCCTTTTGTGGTTAGTAAATTCAATATATGTGTTTAATTGACCTTGAAGTTTCCATTGATTATTCAGGTCTTCACTCCCATAGTATCTGGTCAAGGAGCATTTGTTCCTCCCTTCCTTGAAATATGATATCTCCTCCATCTCTAGTCTCTGCCATATTGGATATTTGCAAACTTCTCACTCCAGATCAAATGGTTTCAAGATGTTGGCAGTCATCCTAGAGGGACAGGACTAGCTGAGTTGTGCCCACCTTTTGACCCATGGAACCTCAAAAAAGGCTGATATATGAAGTTTCAAACAACCTAATTTGTGATGAGTGGTTTTACAGCTGCATAAAAGTAATTTTGCCAGTGTTGCAACCTATCTTACAAGGAAATAACTTTAACATATTATACAGTAGAAAAAACAAAAAATTTAAAAATATTGTTTTGTGAAAGTATTGGTCAGATGTGTCACAAACTCCACAGAATCGCTTCAGAAACAGTGCCAGGAGAACAAATAAGATTTTCATTTCTCAGCTGGATTAAAAATTAGATCATCGCATAGCTAGAGGCATTTGTGCAAATTGGTAGCAACTATATATTTGGAGTGTTTGCATTCCTCTTTGATTGCATGCTATGTTTCATTGGGATCCGATCAGGTCAAAGAATGTGTAAGGTGTTCTTTGTCAGAAATAATGCCCTTGTTATTAGTTTGGCAAGAGTAAAAATAAAACCTGACAGAAGCTTTCAAATAACCATACTGCAATTTTAGACATCTAAATTGTTCTCTGCTTCAGGCAATGACAACCAAGCCCTGGAGTTTGGAGAATATTTTAGCGAGACTATTTGTGTCCATCTACTTTTTTAAAAAGAAAAAAGTAGTCTTGGAAAGTCCCGATGCTAAAAATAAATCCAATAACAATAGCTAGACATCCACACATTGAAGCCATGGTGGCTGCCGCTACCCATTTCTGATATGCTGTGAGTTCAGACTCCTCAGAGCCTGTGCTTGGATGTCAGTTTCTCATAAAGAATTTTATTATTGTAAGTAGTTGTGCAAGAGAGTTGCCATTCAAAGTAGTTGATGAATACACTGCCTCTTGATCAATGTCATCACTTTCAACATTCTCACCCACTCAACCCATCCTTCCTACCCACCCCTTCTTCACTCTCTTAATTTTTACATTATGTATTGATTTTTTGCCATCTAACAACACAATTGATGTTTACACTGCAACCTGATCTGAGTAAACCCCTTCAATGTCTTCATTTCCCTTCGATCTACCCTTTCCCTTATGTTTCTCCATTTTGTGGAATATAATGAATTCTTTCTTGCATTTTATTCTTCTTTCCCATTCCTTCTTCTACTCTTCTCACTTTGGCCCCAATTTGCAACTAACAACGCTATTCTAAAGCCACCAGCACAACCATGTTTATTGCAGCATTGTTTACAATAGCCAAGATATCAAATCAGCCAAATGCTCCTCTATGGATGAATGTGTCAAGAAAAATGTGTTAGATAGATAGATAGATAGATAGATAGATAGATAGATAGATAGATGTATATATTAATATACATGATTGTATCTATATCCATATATATTATCTTGCATATCCCATATATGTGTATGTGCATGTTTGTGTGATTTAATGAAATATTACTCATCCACTAGAAAGAATGATATTATACCATCCTTAAGAAAATAAAAAGACTTAGAAAAAAATGATATTAAGTGAAGTAATCCAGACCCAGTGAAACACAGGTTGCATGGTTTCCTTAATTTGTGGGAGCTGCAATAGCCTATAAATCTGTAAGTAAACACACTGGGTGGCAAACAAGCAGTCATAAATGAAATAACTGAAGTATAATAGGCTCTATGGAGAAGTTTTTTCAAACTGCAATACAAATTCCACATAGTTATGAAAACATTGAAATCAGATAAAAACCCCACAATGAGATTTAAGATCTTGGTTAAAGGAAATCCCTGCTAATGAAAACATGTCATTTAAACTCAATGACAGTAAAGGTAATAAAATGAAAATAATGAGTTTCCTAAATATACCTTTAAGGAAATATTTATTTTGTCAGGTAGAAAGCTCATGCAAAAATGCAATTAATTATAAGGATTATAAAAGTAAAAACAGTTTCAGCATATTTATTATTTGTTGCATTTTGGTTTATTTCTGACATTTTATCCAGAGATGACACATTGTAAAATACCTACTTTCATATAGGTTTCAATCATTTCTATCATTGCTGTGAGTCTCTTTGCATTACTGAAGGTGTTTGAACATCGTCAAATAAGGCCAGCATGCCATTGGGTAGTCCTATGTCTACTCCATCATTTCTTACACTATGATGAAGGAACTGAAGGTCAACATATGAACAATATAAAACAGTACAAATCTTCAAGTGGAGAACAGTGAGGCCCTATGATGAAGACTGATTGGACCAGGGGATGGGACCAAAGATAGGTGAAAATTCATTGAGAGGTTGGTCAAATCAGAAGAAATCGAAGTGAATGCTCTAACATCGTCATTAAAAAAGAAACAAAACACATGCTGGCTCAAGAAAACCTTAGGGAAACCTTATAGGAAGATTTAGAGGACGTTCAAGTCCAGACCACATGCACCTTAGGAAGGATTTAAAGAGCCTGGGATGGAAAGGTGAACAGAGAAGCCAATTTTGTGTTAGCTCATGTGGAGTATAAACTATAAAATGGAGGAGCAGGCAGGAGATCACTGGTTTGAAAAGGGGAAGGGGATGGGGGGATGAGTTAGAAAGACAGTGAGTTTCATCAGTGTGTATGAACATGCATGAAAATGTCACAATAAATCTACCTTGTGTAACCAATATAATGTTATTTTGAGAACCATACTGGACAGGGCTTGCTGACTTGTTTTAAGTGTATTGTGATAAATTTCAATTTCTCAGAGGTTTTGTTTGTGTTCAGATCAAGTAGGTGAATTTCAGTGCCATTACCTAAACCGGGACAAGGGTGAACACAGCAAGAATTATGTTTGTTCTCCATGATTCCTGAAATGTCACTATATAAAGTTGGTTCAGTGTTACCTGATTTCTGTCAGCCTGATCTATGGCTTTCTGAAGGCAGAAGGCTGAAGTGACCAATTATAATCATTTCTCTTTTCCCACCCATTTTTTTTGTTTCATGTTTGCTGAAGGTCCACAAGTGTTCACATATAAATCATATGGTTGTTTGTTTGCCTCTGGCAAATTTAACCTCTTTGTTTTCATGGAATACCTGTCACTATCCCCATTTGTAGAAATTGTTCTTAAATCTAAATCATTACGAATGAAGAAAATACATTTGTTTAGCTTCACATATGTTTATAAATATTTTCAACGCTGATAGCCTTCTTTAACCTTGATCATCAGCAAGAAGACCAGTGGAGAAGTCTAAAAATAAATGTGAGTTTTATTTGGGCTCATACCTCTATGATTCAATACTCAGAGGTTACTCCAAGCCAAGTGCTGACAAATGCTTCATGGAAAACTGTACCTAATTTAGTCTCACACTTTCCCCTGACATTGGCTTTTCCGTGCTTCTTCCACAGGTTGCTCGGTGTTGATTCCACCGATTCCACGTCTCCTTAGACCATGGTCTTCTTTCAATCTTGTTGCATTGCAATCTTGGTGCTCCAATGGCTGAGAAAGGAATTATATTCCTGCCCATCATTCTCCCTAGTTAAGACAGGGAGGATTTCTAAGCCTTTCATATTCTAGGCTACACATGGCAGAGTTTCTGTTCAATATTACTAATACTGTGCCTCTCAGCAGTGGAAGACATCATTTAGAAATAAAAACATAATAGTAACACCTGAGAATTGGTAGAAGGTATTTGACACTCCCATTTATTCTACTGCATGTTCTCTAAATTAAGCTTCAATGTGACCATTTGCAAATGAGAGATCTTGGGCCAACAAAAAGTTAATTAGGACATCTTGCCCTGGGTGCAGTATCAGAGGGCTGGAGCTGAGATTTCAAAGCTTAAATTGTGCTTAGATATAGCATTCTATTATGTTTTATCTAACAGTGATGTGGAGACACCAGAGTTAAGTATGCTAGGAAGCAAAATCTCATGATTTTATCATTTTCTTTACTTAAGATAGGAAAAAAAGAGAAAAATTAATTTCCAGGCCCAAGTTGAGAATTATAAGCAGAAACTTACAACTCAAAGGCTAAGAAAATCTCCTAAAGTATGCATAAGATTTTGATATTTAAAGTCCAAATGTAGATAGGGACTCTCAGATCTTGATTTATAATTAAATGACAATTAATTAATCCTGGTTTGAGACTAAGGGTATATAAGTAATTGTTTCCATTACAAGATTAGGAAACAGAAAGAAAAAAAACATTGTATTTCAAGTCAGAGTTTTTCACTATGGGAGTTTTGACAATAAATATTGAAAGGAATAAAAATTACCCAATTTTTTTAAAAGAGAGAACAGATCATAATTGTGTCTGAAAGACAAACTGAGATACACATCAACTAACAACTAAAGAAAATCTAGACTCATTAAACAAGCATGAGAGTGTTTGAAATAGATATATTTAATTGAGAAATTCACTTTGAATTTTTCATCATAAGATATAACTAAACTCATTTAGTTTGAAAATATATATAATATAAAATATATATCAATTTTTCTATATTTTATTATGAAGTAAAAATGACTGTCATTTCCAACAACATTTGCCTGTCCTAGAAAGTCTTCAAAGATTAGACATTTTGCTACTGTATAAAACATCTAAAATAGGATAAATTATGTAAAGACATATAAATCTGCAGCCTAAGTACATTGTTTCTGAAGAATTTAAAATAATAAGGAATTACAAAAATTAGCAAATTCTTCCAGGCAGAATGCCTTCTGGTCACATATGAGCAAATACTATGTTTTTAAAAGTTTGTAATCCTAGATAGTTTGGTATACTTTAAGACCTGGGTGGTAAATGCCCACTGAATTTAAACTGAATACTATTCAAATGATATCTGGATCAGACAGATGGGTAACTCTTTCGAGCTTAACTCACCAAATATATTTCAAGGCACAATTTTAACATAGTTTTTCATTGTACAAATATGAGCCTCATATACATTACAAATACAATACTTGCTTTCAACACAAAAATAAATGAAGTATACCACATTGAAAATGCTGATTCATTCATGCTTAATTTGTAATACTCGTGACAATACAGAAACATGAAATTTATGTAATGCTTTTCAGCAGTGCTGGCATGGAACCAAAGAATTGGCTATGGCAGCCAAGCATGTGAGCCTGTAGCTACTTTCCCAGCAAATGAAATTCTATCTTTGGCTTCTGAAGAGTTTATCAAGAAGACTATAAAAGCGTTTGGCAAAAAGGCTGTGTGATGTTTGTGATCTTTTTTTTACAGGGGGTGAAGTGGGGCATTTTCACAAAATATTGGTTTATCAAGACCATTCCACAAAAATCACAGACCTACAGGTACTATGGATTAACAGAGTGTGAACATAAACTGGTAGAGACATAATTTATCTATCAGACGTAGTTTCCCAATATTCTTCCAATCATCTTCCCATTGCAAAATTACATGTTTAGGTTTCAGCATTAAATAAACACTAATGGTTTTATATATATATATATATATATATATATATATAAAATGATATATTAGCTTAAAGGAAGGTATTTATGATTTAGGTTTTACACTCCAGTCAGGATCTTGTATTTACATTGCAGTATCTTGTATTCATGTAGGCCTGAACTCTGGGCCTGGGCGCTGTCCCTCAGCTCTTCAGCTCAAGGCTAGAGCTCTACCACTTGAGCCACAACGCCACCTCCGGCTTTTTTCTTTTTGCTTATGTGGTGCTGAGGAATTGAACCCAGGGCCTCATGCATGCAAGGCAAGTGCTCTACCACTGAGCCACCTTCCCAGCCCACTGGTAACTCTTTTTCTATCTCTCATTTTCCCATTTCAAAGTTCTTTGCTATAGAGTAATTGCCAGTTTTTCTTTCCTGAGGACAGAGATAAAGAAATAAGGAAAGGCACTTTGACATGAGCTTTATATCATCTACATAAATATTTTGCTGTCTTTCTAAAAGAACAATTTCTTAATAAAACTAGAACTACAATTTAAATTTCATCTCATTAAGATTATGATAAATACTTTTAATATGTTTCATAGTAAGGTACTGAATTATAGATGGCATCAGTAAAGTTACAAAGATCAGACCTCAAAATATAATTGATAGGTTTTAAAAACAACAGAAGTTAAATGCATGCTAAGGCAAAGAGAAATAGAACAGATGACCTATATAAAAGGGTCCAAATGAACTTCTCAAATTAAAAAATAGAACAAATAAAAGTAGGAAGACACAGTAGACATGGGGCTAAGGATGGAAGGAAACATTTGATCTAAGTTTCTAAAACTTTAAGATAAACCCTATGTATATGTGTGTGTGTGTGTGTGTGTGTGTGATATGAAAGAAACATGTGCATATATAAGTAACAATTGTATAGATTTATATTTCCTTGGAGTAACATGAGCAGAACTATGTGGAACAGTTCAGTTAATGCACAAAGTCAATAAAATAAATGTAAAATAACAGCACAAGTATAAACAAATGTTGATTTTATCCTCTCCCATATGGATGACCACAGAAACAAGGTACAACAACATTTCCCTCTGAGCATTTGTTTAAGTTTATTAAATTTTTTGTTACCAGCCTTAGTCAGCCAATGGGGTTCCCTCGGGGCACGTTCACATACGTACACAAAACTCCCAATCCAATTCACCTGCTCCATCACTCTCTCTCCTCCTCCTAGAACATTTTCACCAGATTTATTTTTGTTCTGTTTTCATATATAAAGTACATATTAACTTTCATTCACCCTCTCTGCACAACTGGATCTTCCCACTGGAATCTATCCTCGAGCAGCATTAATTTTACTTCCCTTCATTTATCCTAAAAATGCATGTTAATAATAGCAGGAGTTTGACCATGGTATTTTACATTTGTGCATACTATATTTTAATTAGAATAACCCCCACTATGTTTCTTGTGCTCCCTTCATTTTACTTTTTATGTCATAAAAATAATTCAAGTCAACAAGTATTGTCCACATATTATCTAGAGGAAAGACTTGAGGGAGAAGTACTCTCAGGTTTTCTGTTATCTCTGAACCCTTTGTGAAAATCAGAGACAAATGGGTTTTCTGAAACAATTACAAACATGATTGCAATAAGTGCAGTGATTAAACAATGTTAAATATTGTCTATCTGGAGCCAATGTACTATCACTAAACATTGAGAAGAAGGATTTAAGATAATAACACATGACCAATTTGCCTTTAAACCCATCAGAATCAGCTTTTCTGAATAACATATGAATGGAGATTTCTGATTATCAAGTGGAAATACTGTCAATCATAGAGACAGAGATCTATTTTAAGAATGCAATGGTATATGATAGCTACATATGTAAATGTTTCATGCTGTGAATTAGTGATACTAATTAGAAATAATGTGAAATTATAAATAATAAAAATGAAAAATATATGAATATGCAAAATACAACTAAATGCCCAATAAATATATGAGAAAAATGAGCAATCTACATAAGTAGCATTGCAAAATAAAATGCCACAGAAATTCGGAGATGTACATGAAGGTAGAGGCAACAGACAGTGAACACTTTGTGGATGTCAGAGTAGTGTGAACTCAGCCATCCATGGATAGTTTATCCTATGATGGGTTCTGCCGACTGGTGAAGGTAGATGTTGCGAAACTGTGCTGGTAAGAACAATGGAAACAGAATATGACCAGTGGAGACAACGTGCGTTTTACAATAAAAATTTGGAAAATATTTGATATTCATTTTAAAGAAGCTAAGTGAGCCTAAAACTAAAGCTATTTTATCTGATATTACAAAGTTCCTATAACAGACAGTAGCTTTAACCAACTATAACATATGACACAGAACAAGATCCATAAAGAGAGCTAAATATTGTGTTCAATGAGCAATTTGAACAAGGTCAGCAATCAGTGAGAAACCAGTGCAGTGGTTCCCCATCAGCAAGGAGCCACACCTCCCGCTGTTCTACAGGAACGTTCACAAACAAGCCAAGCATGGCAACGGGAGCCCATCCTGACAAGAATTGGGAAAACACAGGGTAAAGATTTTTTGTTGTTTTTTTCTATGTTCTTCCCCCATGGTATAATCCCTGTTGTCACTGTATTTGATTCCGTTTCCCTGCATCCTGTATATACAGAGGGGAAGGGAAATAACAAAATGCTGAAACAAGGATATAGGTTCACCCATTGTAACAATAAGCTGTACCAGACACTATGTTAAAAACAAACGTTATAACTTCCGGGTTGGAAGAGGAGCTGGGGAGGGAAGGGATGGTAAGGGAAAAACAAAGGAGGGGATAACAATGCTATATAGGAAATGTACTCATTACCTTGCTCATGCAACTGAAACCCCTCTGGACAGTACCTTTACAATAAAAAATACCATTGCAACAATGAGATGTACAAGTCATTATATCAAAAAACGAAGTTTACAACCTTGGTGGGGGGACAGGGGGAGGATAGGGTGGGAGGAGTGGGGGAGTATGGGAAGGGATGGGAAGGGGGAACAAAGAGGAGGCAACAATGCTTGATAAGAAATGTACTCATTATCTTGCCCATGTAATTGTAAGTCCTCTGTACGGTATTCTCACAATAAAAAATAAATAAATATATATATATATATATATATATATATATAAAAATATCTGAATACTTCTCTGATAAATTATACCAAAGTCATGTTTTGTTGAGCACAACTTTGAGAAAAGACTTCTGGCACATAGAAAATGACCAGAAACACACACACAATAATTACAAACATAGGAAGACTTTACGAGTCATATTATCCTACAACCCTTTGTAAGAAGCTCTTTTAATGCCATATTGAGATTAAAAAAACAAAATAACAATAAATGACAGTTGTTTCCCAAACATTTTTTATTGTAAAGGTACTGTCCAGAGGGGTTTCAGTTGCATGAGCAAGGTAATGAGTACATTTCCTATAGAGCATTGTTATCCCTTCCTTTGTTTTTCCCTTACCATCCCTTCCCTCCCCAGCTCCTCTCTCAACCTGGAAGTTATAAATAAATGAAATAAATAAATAAATGAAATAAATCCAAAGGCATGAAATTCTATAAGTCATATATAATGAGCTACAAATGTCATCCAATTATATTTTTTTCCTGTTGGCAATGCCTGTCCTAAGCAGGAGTCTGCATGCAGTACTGATTCAGTAAAATGTATAAAATGTAAGCCCATGAGTAGGACAATTTGGTAGATTTACTAAAATTATCCCTGCAGATTTTTATTTCTCTTTAAGATGTAGGTTATCACAAGTGAGCATACTCCATACTACCCACTTCCTGTTTCATGGATACTACTTTCTGGTCCCCTACTCCAGCAACATTTCTTCCTTCCTGTCCATCCAGGACATTTCCTGTTTCTCTATACCAGAAATACTATTTCCTGTTGCATGGAAACTACTTCCTGTCCCTTTCCATCAACACTTCTGTTCCAAGGAAACTACTTTCTGTTTCTCTGCCCCAGCAACACTCGCCACTTCTTGTTCCATAGATACTAGGCCATCACTCTCCCACTGTCTTAGTTATTTTTCTGTAGGATTTTGCAGTTATGTCTGGACTAGCCATGACACGCGTCTTCTACTTCTTCTTCCTGAATGGCCAATGGTATATTCTTAATACTTTGAATGTTCTTCATCCAAATAGTAACAAAACTAGCTACCTCACATTCATTAGGTTTCAACTTACATGACATTTTCCTATTGAACAATCTTAAAACATCAGTGCATTTTTATCTCTTCAGTAACATAGGAGAGGAGTTCTTAAAATAAATGGCAAAGGAAAAATTAAGTGCCTGAGACTAGTCTATGTAACTTGAGCAAAAATAATATGTGCAGACTAGCTCGACATTCTTAAATGATTACAGAAGGTTATTGAACATTGATACTTTCTGAATTCGCCATTCTACATCATACATACATACATAATTCAAGTTGATTTTCTTTCCTTGTTGGAAAGGTTGTTTAATAAAAGCACATTTGTTCATTGCACTTTGATTTTTCCATATAACCAAATTTTTTTGTGTTTAAACAGTAAAACAAAGCAAACATTAGATTCCGAGGTAATTAATTCATTTATTTTACAAAAGAGACTATCCTTTTAACAACAGAAATATTTGAAAGATATGTGGAAAAAACTTCTTGCTTTAAAAAGTGAGGATCTTGTGTAGAAAGAACAAAGGCAGCTAAATGTCTGAAATATTTCCCACCAACTACACCTCAGCCCGCACACCATTTGAAGTACTTTTTCCCTTTTCTACAGTGGAATCACTAGCAAATTACAGGCTCTCAGGCCATTTACACTCTGCAAGAAGAGCTTTCAAAGATAGTTGTGCCTTCTGAAGACTGCAACTAAAGTAACTTTTCCTTTGACCAGCAAATGACCCATAGTACCTGAGCGCTGTCGGAAGCAAGAATATAAAACCAGAAGATTATTTGGACTGGGCCTCAGCAGTCATCGAATGGTGAAAGACAACAACCACAAAAGAAAATGCTGAAATATTTGCCAATGAACAGAAAAACCTTAAGTAGGTTTTGGTACAAAGGAACATATATCTTAAATATTATCTCATGTTTTAGGTAAACTCTAGTGCTATCTTGATATCCAGATATAATAAATCTACATTTCCCCATTTGTTAGGAAATGGAAAGGCTTGGAAAAAATTATATTAAGTGAAGTAAGCCAAGCCCAAAGAAACATAGGTCCCATGGTTCTCCTTATTTGCAATATCTAGTATATGTATGAGTCAAGCAGAAAAGGTCAGATAATGTGATGTTAGGAAAATGAACGCTTAGATATGTATTTAAATGTTTTTTTCTTTCATGCATTTGTTTCTAACTCATTTATAAGATTATTTCTTTGTAGCTTTGTATGTCCCTCCCCCACAGTATAACCCCTGCTTTCACTATATTTGATGTCAGTATAATTTGTGGAGGAGATGGTGAAAAACAAGTCGTTTAAGGATACAGGTGGACCCGATGTAACTATGAGAAGTACAAGATGTCATGTCAAAAACGAACTTTACAACTTTGGTGGCGGGGGAGGAGGGGGGGAGATAGGATGGGGGAGGGGGGAGGCTGGGAAGGGATGGGAAGGGGAAACAAAGGAGGAGGCTGCAATGCTTGATAAGAAATGTACTCATTATCTTGCCCATGTAATTGTAACCCCTCTGTACAGTATGTCCACAAAAAATAAAAATTAGAATTAAAATTAAAAAAAAATAAATCTAAGAGAAATAGAGACTATTTTAGTCAAGTATGGTGTTAAGCACTTGCAACACTAGTGCTTGAGGAAGATCTAGTACGGAGGAAGGAGCGTAAGAATGTAAGCCAGCCCGGAGTTCACAGGGAGATTGTCCCTTTTCCCACTCATTCCCACAAAACAGAAATTTGCACTTTACTTTGAACAGTCAAATTATAACTGCATGTATTTATAGCAGAAATTGTGATGTTAGACATAGGTATGCACTTGGTATATGTGGATATGTCAATCTGGCTAACACATCTATCACCTGAAACCTGTGTTTTTCTGGTGAAAGACAATTTATTAAATGTTACTACTAGAGGAGAATGATGATATCATATTTTATTGCATCTTTTCATAAAAGCAATGTCATGATGATATCATATTTTATTGCATCTTTTCATAAAAGCAATGTCACACAAAGGAATGCAATACTTCTTTAGAAAAGAAAAAACAGAACTACATGGTACCAATTAATCGAATCTCTGCTTAAGGATACAGAATGCCTTTCTGAACGGGAAAAAATGTGTAAGCAAATGTCATATATAATGACACAGGAATGTTGGTGTTATTTTCATGTGCTCTTTCTTCCTATGTATTCTTTCGTATGCCCCACATTTCTACCTGCACAGGGTATAGCTTATCCTCAGTCAGATCTCTTATCAGTGTTCTTTCAATTTTAATTTCTAAGTCTAAATTCCATAGGAAAAAGGGCCAGCACACACATGGTTCCTAAATGAGTGTCTAAGGGATGGGGAATGAAATGTTTTCACTTAGCCGAGATCACAAGAAAAAGGGAGGAATCCAGAGTCTTACTTTGTACATACAATTCCCAACTTCTGGGACCAGCGATGTCACATGACCTGTTGTGAGGAAAGAGAGGAGATGGGCTCATCTGTGATCTCCTTCCGGCCATCCTAGCACAGGAGATCCAGAGTGGAACCCAAACCATCACCCAAATCATCATGAGATCTGGAGTCGTATTTACCTTCTTATTTTTTTTCAGAAACATCTCCCAAATTAATCTAAATTTGAAATAGTATTAATTGGCCAATGATCTTCTTAGATGTGCTGTTAGCTCTATATTCTAAACAAATGTATATTCTTTTAGATTAGTTATTGTCTTCTGATAATCTGATACTTTGAAATTTGATCTGGAAACATTTTGAAAAATGACTGGTATTAATTTAGAATAATGTAATCAGTGGTCTTGTTTACCAGCATGTCTTAAAATATGAAAATTCATTCACCACCGCTAATGAAAAAGGTAAGCCTTTTGGTACAATGCTCATTTTATCTCTTAAACTTCCCCTATAGCTCATCTATGTATGTTTTACTCAAACCATCTGTTGTAGAATCTATTTGTGTCCACATGACATCTATTATTTAGATTTATAAGACAGGTAATATTTAGCCAAATTAGCTATCAGAATGCCTAAATGTTTTAACACCATTTATAATTAATGGCTGAGTTTAATAACAAAAAGAAACAGCATCTGCAACACAACTCCAATTAGACAATCAAAACAGGGAATGAGTCAAATTTATGGAAAGCCCCAAATTCTTCTTCAAAGCATTGAACAGTACCTTATTAACAAGCAAGCTAGAGCACAGCACACAAACACCCCAAAGTTTACCTTAAGAATATTTTAGAAAATGAAATTTCATCCAAAACTCAACCTCAACAAACCATGGAAATACAGAATAACTTAAACTTAGGAGCTATATTTATATCTGTATTGAATCCAGAATGCGAAACATGAACTGTTTTAGTTGATATGCATCGCAACATTTCTTGATCTCCTTTGTTTTCAATACTTCTAAATCCTTAGAAAATGACAAGAATTTTATACTTAAGCAAAATAAAAAGATTATCTTGAACTTTATCTACTGTACAATTATCACACTTACCTGTTTCTTTTCAGACAGAAGGAAATAGAATCTCAGAAAACATCAGAAATAAAGACATTTCCTTGCAAATTTATGCAAAAAGCCATGTTTTTACTTTAAAGAAAACATAACTTCTCATATTTCTAAAATACTCTATGTAAAATTTAAACCATAAAGTGAAGTAAGTTATTTTTATAATTAATATAAGTCAGTAGTAACTGAAGTAGTAATAGTAATCCTAATTATTGAAGTTGGTTTTGCATGCACTTTCTTCAATATTTAAGAAGCGTTTTATAGATCTTTTAGTCCCAGTGACAATGTTAGGCTGCCAGCTTTTTGCCATTCTCATATGTACAGTATTATGCTAGTGAATTCTTTAAAATCTTGGCTCTATTCATTGTCCAAAATTGGGACAAAATTGTCCAAAATTTCAAATTGGGATCCTTTAAAAAACAATATATTCTTATTTGTATCTCCTTGGGACTGGTATCCTTTGAGGTAGGGTGGCAGTCATACCCGCTATTCTTAACAAGTCTATATTCCCTTCACTTTCCATTCACTTGGAGGAATTCCATTCTGACACTTCATGGTCCTGTCAAAATTATTAATCAACACTAAGGTTGGAAATAGCAGTCTTTTGTATACATATGACTGAGATATTTTTAAAAGTACTACAGAATAATACATTTTTGACAGGTTGAGGAGAAAGTATGGATACTTTCTCATCTATATAGATGAGAAAAGCATAGTATGTGTCTTTGTGTCTAATTATCTATAAGAGAAATGTGTTAGAATGTTCTTCAGCCTGGCAACAGAAAACATTGCAGTATGCAATGGATAAACTTTGAGTATATTATCCTAAATGAAATCAGCTAGGCCCAAGAGGGCAATACTACATGGTTCTACTTATTCAAGATATCCAAACCATGCTAGTTGCCAGGGACTGTGGCCAGTCCATCAATGTGAATACATGTGCTGCAGTAGATTGTAGCTTCATTAATGCTCTGTGGCATGCAGTCTTTGTTGAAAGTGTGTCTTAGAGGTTCTTCCCAATCTACTAGTAGAAAGGAAGTCTAAGCAAGGAGCTGATTGTCTGATACCATACCTAGGATGTGTTTTATAATACCAGAGATTAAGGTACAAATCTCTATGAAACAATGTTTATATTAAGATAGATACATTGATAGATAGTGGGCTGGCATAGCATGCATGAATTGCTGCAGTTTTATTTATGTGTGCATACATGTTAAATACAAATCCATGGTAAAAAGAATAAGACCAAAAAAATGAATGATGGGCGCTGAGCTGTCGCTCAGTGGCAAAGTCAAGTGAAACTTCCTTTGTTACCTAGTACCAAAAAATAGACAAAAATAAAGATACACTTAAAAACAAATCCCCAAAAGAAGAATGTCAGTTCAACTGCATCTGCATTCAGTGTGGATTTAAATGAATAAATCTTGACATTACTTTAAACTTCCAAACTCATTTTAATTCAACTCTAAATCGAAATATGAGAGATAAAACAACTAATATTTATAAGATAATGAAGAAAACATCCCCGATGTCTTAGTCTGTATCCTCAGAGTTGCTTTATTTTTTCTTGTCTCTGCCACAGACTGGCAAATTTTAATTGCATTGTTTTCAATTTCACTTTTTATTTTTCACTGTTCATTTTCCTCCTGTCTATTTATTGAGTCATTGTAATGATTTTTTAAAATTTCATTTATTGTTCTTTTTAGCCCCACAACTTTCATATGGTTATTTTTATATTTCCTATGATATGAGCCATGCATCCCGAAGTACAGTATAGAAAAACTTAGCCTTTAACTCACTGACTGAATAGACTTATAATTGAGTGATAAATAACATGACTTAACACATCACTGAATAAATGCTTTTGAGAATGAGAGTCACACTTCAGTTCAATTACAACAGTACGAACTGTAATGCTTATAATTGCTAGAAGAAAGAGTGGGCGTACACCTTCATTCTGTATTGCAAACCGAAGGAAATCTGATCATGGGAAATGTGTGTGATGTGTTTAATTTTTGAAAGAAAGGCTTCAGCAAAGAAAATGTGTACATTTACTGAAGAGGCTGTCTTTGTTCCACTCTATTTTTTTAGCTCCCTTATTGAAGATTAGATGGCTATAGTTCTGTGGGTTCATTTTCGGGCTTTCAATTCTATTCCATTGGTCCTGAGGTCTGTTCTTGTGCCAGCACCAAGTTGTTTTGATTACTATGGCTTTGTAGTAGAGTTTGAAATTTGGTATTGATATTCCTCCAGCACTGTCCTTTCTGTTAAGGATTGTTTTTGCTATTTGGGGTCTTTTATTGTTCCATATGAAGATCCTTATATATCACCCCGCACCAGAATCAACTCCAAATGGATCAAAGACCTCAGAGTCAACACAGACACCCTGAAAACATTACAGAATGGAATAGGAGAAACCCTAGGTCTCCTTGGCCGGAATTTTCTTAATAGAGACCCAGAATTGTGATTCATTTTGCCATTAAAATATTCTCATGAGTTATTTCACATAATTAAAAATATGAAAGTAATATTGTCTTCATATTTTGTCATTTAAGGAAAGGTAGTTACCACTGCTAAATATCCATTTGTGGGTCTCATCTCACCAAACATTACATTTCTCAGCAATGCTGGCAAGCTACCATGTAGAGAATATG
Organism: Dipodomys spectabilis; assembly: GCF_019054845.1. NCBI lineage: Eukaryota > Metazoa > Chordata > Mammalia > Rodentia > Heteromyidae > Dipodomys > Dipodomys spectabilis. Next base: position 5,336,563 of record NW_024870846.1, read on the forward strand.
TGTGTGTGAACACACATAAAATACATGCTTCTTCACACATGAGTAGTGAGAGCATCAGTAGACTGAAGTGTGTAGGGAAGAACTAGGGCATAAGAACTTTGCCATGGACATTTTCCTGGCCTTCTTCATGATCACTGGACTCCCTCAGAATACTGATGCCTGCAAATGCACCAGAAATGCAGCAGCTTTTATTTTTTATGCTTCATTGTCTCAAGGGAGATGAGCTAACCTAAGGGTTTTAAACTACCCTTTTATTTATATTTGTTTCCCATTTGTTATTCTCCCACAAGCCCTGAGTCTTGGTGGTTGACACCATTTATAATTTGCATCCCCATGCCTTTTCATTTTGATCCCTGAGACTTTTCTCCCCTGCAAATGCATTGTCTTTATGGTCTGTTCTCTTTCGATCCTTCAGAAAAAGAAATGTTCAGAAAACGATGAATTCTGGAATTCTATATGCTCTTTCCTTTGAAAATGTAAACAGGAAAATGGCCCAGAATAGAAATTCTATAGATACTCATGACTAAAGATTCACCTGGGTTGGTTCGTGCACATTACCCTTAGATTGTTAAGACTGACTGATGACGAGATTGAAGCTGCCTAATTTGAGGCAGTTACGTTTAGCATGATCGTTCACTGTGATCGTCAGCCATGTCCACCATACTCTGTAATTTCACCACTTAATTTGGAAGAGGTATTACAGATGGAACTTGACGCAGTGTATCTGGGACAACAAAATTAGTCCCTTGGGGGGATTTAAAAATGATAATTGCAACTTTCGTTCCTTAAGAGAAAAATATAACAAATTCTCTCTGGACCCTACACTATTTTAATTGAAATAGCCATGGGCATATGTTCACCTTCAGTATGAGGGAAACCTGGGTAAGTTAGCAAAAGTCCTATTGCTGCCACTCTCTGCCCAAATTGATGGTGTTTTCCATTGTCCAGGTCTGCCACAGTGGTCCAGAACCGGCTGTAGGTTTTCTTGCAGGTCTAGGCACACACATCCTCCACCCACTTCTTCTCAGAATCTCCTGGGCCACTTTCAGTGAGTAGGATGGACACAAGGCAGGGTGGCCTCCACTAACTATCCCTGGGTCGTCCGTGGATCGTCCGTGGTGGTAGGCCTTGTAAATTATGTGACCGTACATTTCATTTCTGGCAAATCAACAGGCTGTCTTCACTTTCACCAAGAAGAAACCTTTCTAATATACACAGATGACTTAATTTCCTCATGGCAATATGAAGGAAATGATGGAGTAGATTAAATGTTTTGACTTTTCAGACTCTTCAGTGGGTGTTTTCTTTCCGTTCGCCTAGAATGGTCTCAGCTTGGTAGTCAAGCCAAAGACACTTGGTTTCAATGTCCTGTCAATGTGGGCTACCGTTTGAGAGGGTTCTCAGTGGGACACAAAGCCCTCACTTCCTATGCCTGTGCTGTCTCAGCACCAGCCACACGCAGAATTCCTTTGTGTCTTCTCAGTGCTGTATCAGAACTGGAAAAGTTTTATTTTTGTACTTTTCTTTGTTGCCTTTTTCTCTCTTCGATGTTCTGACAAATGACTGTAAGAAACGCTGGGAGAGAGTTGCACTCTAAGGCTCTGCTCTCCTTCTGCTCTGATCAAAACCAAAATGCTCTGTTAGGCCCTGACCCACTGATTTCAGGAGGGTTTGTTCATTTTCTTTCCTGGAGAAATTCCTCCCTGGGTTTCTCAGGCGAGTGCACCTGTGGCCACAGGTCCAGTTTCCTGACAGATCTGTTGACATGGTCCCTGGTACATAGTGTTGCAGCCGGTTTTAAAAGGCCAAAGCAGAGCCAAACATACAGTGCACATATTACAATACTGTTCTCTTGGAACAGTTTCAAGCAGATTAGTCTATGAAACAGCTGGTGTTTGTACTTTCTCCTGCAATCTACAGGTTTTTTTGTTTTGTTTTGTTTTGGCTGTATGATCCAGAATCTCCCAAGGTTCTTTTCTTTGCTTCTAAAATGAACTTTGTTCTAGAATCTTGAGTTGTCCCTTGTCACACATATGCCCATGTTCTAGATTCTCCCGGTTCAGAGAATTTGTGTGCATATTCCTTTCTCTAAATGGGACATATAATTTTGTTTCCCAAATTAGGGAAAGCTCTGCTCTCTTTTTAAGAATTGGGAGGAAGAGACAAAGATAGATAAAATCACACAGTTGAATTATTTTAGATAAGATAAAGTGCATATTATTAAGCATATAAAATATAAAATCCAATCTTATGAAATGAGTAAGACTAAATGAAAACATAAACATTTTAAACTGATCTATTAGAATTCAATATATGTTCTGAAAGATCTTGAGGTTCTGAGAACCTTATATATTCACGAGTTACTGAATAAATTTTGTAGAAGGTTAACTAGAAGAGAATGCTTGCAATAAACTTTTTCTCCCCTTTGTGTATATTTACTTACAGTAATTTTCTTTGCCAGTGTATTTCTGGCACATTGTCACTCTAATTCTGTTTTAAAATTATCTCAGTGACTCTTACAGAATGAATTCCAGCTTTTGGTTGTGATCTCTGCTTATCCTTGATTTTTGTCTCCTTGGCGTTCAGATCCAGCACCCGTGTCAGCTCAATTTCTGCATAATGTGTGATGCCACATTTGTAAAACTCAAATGGCTGGATGTCACTTCACCTCAATTAACTGTCCAAGCTTTCTCTTTTGTAAAGGGGGAGAGCAAGTGCTGTTTGATCAGACGTTGGCCCCTAAGATGCAAGAAACAGATATGGCCCCTGTCACCAGGGTTCGGACAGGGAAAATGACACAGGCATGCCAGCTGCGGTGCTCAGGGAGCTGTGTTTGAACTCTGCTCTGATGTAACTGTGTTTCATTACAGATTTAATGACAGCCCCATCTCCAACATAAAAGTCTCCTCTTCTGAATGTCAAAAACCCAAAGAAGCTAATCAATGTGCTTCTATTCCCAGATCAAAATGGCTACAAGCTAGGAAACAAACAACACCATCAAGTTGGCAATGTAGGGTGAGGTCAATGGAACCTTTAATCCCTGCTTGTGGAAAAGTAAATTAATGAAGCCATTGTGGAAATCAGTACAGTGTTCCTCAAACAACTAAAGTATAACCAATTTCCATAGGGTCTTATCCAACCACTCCTGAGTGTACATTCTTAGGAATCAATTTCAGTCAATAATAGAGATCTCCAGATATGCACATTTACAAAAATACTGTTCATAAGAGCCCAGTCATGATTTCAACTTCCATGGATAGGCTGTTGTGCATCTGTCTACTCTTGACTCCATTTCTGTGTGAGAGATGGCCTTCTTTGTTCTATCAGGCATCAGTCATATGGAATGGAAGACTAAGAGCTGGTATCATCTGGACATAAATGTAACATAAAATGAAAGACAGCCATAAATGTAAAACTTAACACTGCAAAGCATTAGACCTGTCCTAACAGGCTATGGTGCATAAAATAAAAGAAAGATGAATTAGGCTTTATCAAGTTTAAGAACATTGTCCAATTGAGGAGATAAAAATTATCTTAGATTGTCATATCTGCCATCAATTTGCTCTGGGATGATCAGCAGTCAGTGATTTAAAAACACAGTGATTGGAAATCCCATCCACCCATTTCCCAAATGGCGGGTCAAACTAGAGTTAGACTATTGGAGCTACACAACGTATACACCTGAGTAAAATGAGCTTTTGTATTATTGTGTAACACTTCCTTAAAATTGAGAAGTAAAGGAACAAGAGTTCCGTTGCAGGTATCAACAATGGGCATGTAACTTTGGTTCTCACCCTGGAATAGATGTCTAGATTCTGTCGACAAGCAGCTCTGAACTACGAGAGAATTTGCATCTCATAGCAGGGTCAAAGAAGCCTCTCATTTCCTGTGCCCAGCTGTTGTCAGTCAGAGCTAATGAGCTCAGGAATGTGTTTTCAAGTTATTTTTAAGACACATACCTTCAGGATAGGAGAAGAAAGGGAATCTCAGCAAACAGGCCTGAAGCGATTATAAATTTGTTGACAATCTCAGTCTCTATATGTCACATATGAAGCTTTGTATCTTATTACAGCATTTTTGAGGGACATCGACATTGCTAACATCAGACTCTGCCTTCGAATGTTAGAGCTTACCCCGTTAAGCTAAATGGAAAAATTAGACTATGTCTCATTTTCACAAAATACAATTTGGGAAAGAGGACAAGGAAAATCCAATTCCGAACATTCTGCAAGAATTCTGAACGGGAGGGGAGTCATGTGTGTGCCACATTACCATTCCTTGCGGTTTTCAAGCATGACACAAATTTTGATATCAGGATTTTGAACCTGTTATTTATTACAGCTTCAGGAGTATGCCCTGTGTCTGCTTTCTGTCGGGGACTGAGATCGTTGATGAGGAGGTGTTAGGCAATTTAAAATCGCCTAGGGAAGCCTTGTGGCAAAACTGGCAGTTCATTCTCCTCTCTAGCTCTCTCTCTTTCCCCACATATATGTGTTTCTCATTATATTTCGGTTTTAAAATCTACGTTAGAATATAGTTAGACTTGTGTTTTGGAGGGAAGGAAACATAATGATAGTTGCTCAAGCTGTTTAGGATCCTATATTTTTCAATGGAATCACAGTTATTTTCTTGTCAACTGTCATTCTGCTGGAAAATGTGAACCTCAACACTAACTGCATTCATTGTCTTCCAGTAGACAAAATTTACCAAACTGCACAGCAGTTACATCACAATAAGAATGATGCCTACATGGTCTAAGTGGCTTCTGGGGGATGAAACATTAGGAACTAGTCCATATGTATGAGCTCCTTTTTATATGACAGCCAGTATTCCAAGCACTGTCTTACTATAAAAACCTGTTAGGAGAAAATGGCATGCAATTTCATTAAATTACTTAGTTTTTGCTCAAATGTAAAAAAAAAAATCATCAGAATTTTTTAAATACCCTGAATAATTATCTTACTATCATGCAAATAAGCTTTATTGAAAAGTCCTCCCAAAGATACTATAACCAAGCACATGAGAAAACGGAAGGTTAATAATTTTTGATCAAAGTGTGGCCTTCAGTAAATGTAAATATGCTTGAAACCTTACACAAATATTTGTAAGAAGAATAAAGACACATATTCTTTTGCTTACTCTTCTGTCTTAATTTGCAATTTGAATAGAAGCAATACTATCATGGCTTAGGAACCTTCTTAGGCAAATCCTTTGTAAAGCTTAAAAAGGCATTTGATGGATGCTTTAAAAAAAATCAACTGGCAATGTAATATCTTCCTCACAGGGTAAAATATTTAGTGAGACAATCAGGCATTTCAAGGATGTAAATTGAACAGAAAATATTGAATATTAAAATTAAAAATGCCTTGTATTTACAGTATAAATTAGTGTATCAACCTGCTTTACAATTTTAATTTGTATTTTTATTTTCTCTAGGCAATGTCTCCTGCCAAAACACCATTGCTCAGAGCAAACATTCAGTTAATTTTCACAACTCAGGTAATTCCTTTAAAATGCAAGTTGATGAAATTTCCCTTAAGTACAATATCACATGTAAAACAAAAAGCCTTCCTTGTTTTCCAAAATCGAATATATTAAATCTATCATTATGTCTTTTTCAAGATGTCACATTTTCTAACAACCTTGTGAGACAGAAAACCAAAGGGAAAGTCAAATGAAGAGTAAACCTGTAAAAATTCTCTCAGTTACCTTCTGTGGTAACCATGACATGATTGGCTCCTATAATGAGTTCCTTTCCATAATATAGTTTGTACATTATCTAATGCAAGTATTTGTTCTGTTTTATATAGCATGGCAATTATTGCTTAAATCCAGTCTTTACAACAAACTTAAATGTTTTTAATGGTTCTATGGTAGTCTATTGTCCATATGTAGCATAAAAACATCAACACATTGATAAACACTCATACTGATTCCATACCACTGTTATTGCAATAATGCTTCAATAAAGAGGGGAAAATCAGGTATCTCCTGAGACAGTGGTTGTGTTTCCTCTGACTATTCACTGACTAGTGGGCTTGTTGGACCATAGTGCAAACATATGCATATTTTGAGGAAATACGATTTCCTGCTCTCGTTGCTGTGCCCCATGAGCCCTCACTCACTTTGTCTTAGCTCTATTGGTCCAGTTAGTTGTAAAATAACCTCTCCATATTTTCAATACCATTTTGGTATTAATACAATGTGACTTCAGGACTAGAGGCCATTATTTTGTCAATTTGCAGACAGGAAACGGAATAAGAAGACAAGACCACACAGAACTAATGAACAAAGCATCATAGGTAATGGTTTAATTAGGTGTTGGAAAGCACTGCCATTGACTAGCCAAATACATTTGAATATGATCATGATCGTCCCTCATAACCAAAGTGCTTCTTGAGCTCTAACAAGCTTAAGATGGAGAAATGGGGGATGGCTTGTGCTCCAGCCCCTCAGACGGTGCACTCTGCCTAAGGTAATGTCCCTGTAAAGAATTTCTGAGCAGACATGTGTGGTCTTTTCTGAAATTATGTGATGAGATACTCTGCACTATCCTTCCTGAGTTGAGTCAAAACGTAAAGGTAAAAGAGGAAGATAGGAAATACATTCTGCTACAAACTTCAGCAGCCTTTAATTACTCTGTGACAGAGACAAAAGGTGTGTGTGGATGTCCACTGATGTCCCCTAGTAGCCCATTGGTTTAAAGCTTTTTGTTCGGTGCCCCTTGAAGGCTGTGTGGCGTTCAGATGTGTGACTTCCTGAAATGATTTCAGTTCTTGTGGGGGGAGGAGGTGGAGAGCTCGCCAAGAAGGCTGGAGAGCATGGAACTCTTCTCTACTCACCAACTCCCACAAGGTGAGCAGCTTTGCCCACCAAGTACACTCTTCCATGATGTTCTGGTCTACCACAGGCCCCAAACAACATGTTTGGAAACCCTGAATCAAAGTAAACCTTTCCACTTTGTAATTTGAGTATCTCTGATATTTTGTTACAGTATCTGGAAACTGAAAAACACAGACAGCTATATAAATAGTATGTTCCTTTAAATAATCATTCAAGAAAAAGAAAACATCTGTTTATCATATTCAGGATTTTTTTTGCCTTGAAGACTTTCATGTTATACTAAGGAAAAAAGTAGAATACATTTTTACCCAATCACATTTACATTTTATTTCAATACCTTTGGTATAATTACAGAAAGTGATGCTTTTAATATGTTGAGTATTCATAGTTTTAGCATAATTATGATATTCTATATTTTCTTGCAGGTGCTTATGAATATTCTTTCATTTTCTATAAGATTAGTCAGAAGGAGTAGAATCAAGCTGAACTATAGAAATGGTTTGTATTTGGTTTGGTTACGTAAAATCCATGATAGTACACCCTTTGCTGAAATAAAGAAGAGCTTTACATTTTATGTGGGCATAAAGCCAAGGTGATTTCTCCCTTGGAATAAGAAGGCGCTAGTGTGACTATAAGTTGATAGTCTTCAACATCTAAACCTAAACTCTCCCCTTATCTCCTCTGAGCCCATGGCCTTTCTCTGACCTTACACTATCTCTTAGATTCCTGTGTGTATTTTTCAGTCTTTAGTGTCGGGTTTCCAAGGCTGAGAACAATAGAAATAAGTAAAGGTGGAGGGGTCAGATCCACTAAGTCCCAAGGAGATTTCAGCGAAGCCAGCGACAGACGTGCTGCAGAGCGGGAGGCTGGCAGTCTGTTTGCCTGCGTGTGGCCAGGAGTGGGAACCTAAGACCAGACCCACCACCTCTGCTGTGGGTGAGCGCGGCTAGCTTCCTCCTGTCCACCCAGCTCCCGTCTCTGCTCACGGCTGCTCCTCAAAGTCACACCTCACTCACTGTTAGTTCTGAATGGGTAATTACAACATGAATTGTATGTCTCTTATCAGCAACAACTAAGGATACCTGAATCTTTAGACACTCATTCAGGTTATAAATTTTGGTGTGTGGGGAGGAGAGTGATACTATAGTTTGAACTCAGGCCCTGGTACCTCCAGGCAGATACTCTACCATTTGATCTATGAGTCCAGCCCTTCTAGGTTTTAAACGAGTTTTTGCATTTATTCCCAGGCTCAGCTCAACTGTGATCTTCCTCTTTATGCTTCTCGTATAGCTGGCTGCCAGGCTGGTACCTACACACCCAGCTTTGACTGATAGAAATGGGATGCTCACAGGTTTTGGCCTCAGCTGATCTTGAACTATGTAAAACTCTGATTACAGGAATGCGCCACTGTGTCTAACTCAGACAAGTTTTATAGGAAGATTATTAGTCAAATCTTCTGCAAATGAACACAAGTGCCCATGAATTCCACAAGCAATACAGCCCCAAAATTGTCAAAATTATGTCTGTCTGTCGGTTCACTTAGTCCAAATCACCTCTTTCTCTCTCCTCTCTCTCTCTCTAAATAACCAGGTTCTTAGCCATGTGAGCTCTTAAAATATGTGATTGTTTGCAAATTGACATTTATTTAGAAATATATCTTGAAGGTCATTGTGTTCAACATTTTCAATAATGCCTATTTGAGTGGAGCACTGAATATTAAAAACATTTTATTAGAAGAACAAATTGTAATGTATTTGTTTATGTTGTATACAGAAACGAAACCATAACTTCTCTTTCTTGGATGTATCCACCATTATTATTTAAATTGCTGCAGAGAAGGAACGGCCCTGGTCTGAGAGACCGGCGGCATCTCTGAGCAGGAGTAACAAAGGCTGAAATCACATCCTTGAATAGCAAGAGGTAAAACGTAAGCTCTAAACCGGTGTGTGTGAAGTATTGCCCACTTATTCTACTCTTTCCCATGCTCTTACTCCTATCTCTCTAATATAGGTACGTGGCCACACATTCTTCCAACTTTCATCTAATCATGTTAATATTGAACACAGCCTCATTTTTATTACTTTGTGAAAAAATTAGTCTCTTCAGTAACCATACTATTTTATACTAACATTTTCCAAATGACTAAATTTTACTTACGTACTGAGAACTTCTGAGCATTAAATGCTGCACAGAGAGGTTAGGGGTCTCCTCAAATAACAGATATGGACCCCCAGCGTCTTACCCTTTTATGAGCAAATAGATAATGTGGCGACTTTATGACAGTACAGAAGTGTTCTGTCAAGAGTAATCTGTACCACTGAGCTCAGGAGGGAGCTGACTCACCTTCTCGGGTCTGCTGCCAGGAAATGTGGATAGGCAAGCCTGACGTGGCATGCGACCATTCTCCTTGGAAGAAGCACCAAACCTGACTTTCATGATGCTTCTTTATTTCTAATTCCCTCACACACACATAGTGAACACCATGATGCATCCAACATCAACATCGTATATGTTTGCTCTCGTCTTCCAGCTGAAAATCTGTTCCAATTGCCTAACTCGAGACACTCTCTTTGCTCTTTCCCATGTATCAAAAGCAAAATACCATATTTAATGGAGGGAAGAAGGCTGGGTAAACGCCTTCATTATACTCAAGGTACATTAGGTTAAAATTGAACTACACAATGAGAGGGTAGGGAGGGGAGGGCGGTGATGGGGGAGAAAATAGGAGTAGTGACCCTGACCAAGAAGCATTGCACTCAACCTCAGTTACGGGCTTGTTGCTCCTTTGTACAACAATAATAAATACAATTAAAAGACCAAAGTTATTATGAAGGAATTGTGTGAGTGACACCTGGAGCTCGAGGGCTGGCTTGGGTGGAAAGGAGAGAAGCTATAATTTCTCAGGTGGCTCCTGTGTCTTAAGGTTGGCGTGGGACACGGAGCTGGGTACCGGAAGCTGAACACAGCCTCCAGGATGCAGCAAGCCCTATTGGGAAAGGAAAGGACTTGGACGAATCCTCTGAATGGCCTGGGGGCCTTGGGCCAGCCGTGTTCACTGACCTACCCACTAGTGCCACCCCACAGCTGGCCTTACACTGGCACTGTAGCATGTCTTCGCTGTCCCCTCAAGGATCCCCATGTGGTTATGAGCTTTACCATTCCCTCCCCTCCCCCCTGGAGAAATTAGGGACACAAAAGCCGAACCAATGGCTTAACTAAAATGGTGATTTGGTGGAAAAACATACATGGTGAAGTATTGCACTCTCAGAATTACCAGTAGAAAGGATCGTGTAAATTACAACACAAAGGAAACCATGGCAGACATTATATGCCACTGAACTGTGAAGTAGAAGCAAAATAATCAGTTCTCAATATACAGCCAGAGTGTTAATTAATACAAATCCAAACCCACGATTCCTCTGATAATTTAGCCAAATTTAGGCATTTAAACAGAGGAATCAAGAGAGTTGAATTCAAAACTATAAAAATAGGACATATTTCATTGTACTTTAAGATTCACAGGCATCAGAGAAGGAACAATAGTTAGAAGTAGCAACAACTGTTTAAAATTAAATGCAGCATTAATAATGGCAAACACCATAGATAAGATTCATGGATATTAATATAAATGGTGAAGCGTTTTCTCTTACACTACGACAGGAATTTTGAGCCCTGGTTTTACAACAGGCTGTTTGAAGGAGCCTCTGAGCCATCTAGGACGCAGGTCATCCAAAGGTGATTGATAATGGACTCACCTGGAAATCCAAGGCTGACAACTGGCTGAACTTTACTGTGGTGTGTCCTCCTTGAGTGCGCTCTTGAATCAGTACCCCAAAGGGGGTCATAAAAGATGAAGCTGACAGAAGGAAGCTGGGAGGGGTGAAACCGGAATTTGACCTTGGAGAATCAAAAGCCATGGTATCATTGCAAAGTTCATAATCTATCAAGAAACAGTTAATGTAAAAAATTACACTTGGATGTTTTCCTGCTTCCTACGGCTCTCAGCAATGAAATAAAAGGGACTGTGCTACAAATGGGGATCGCATAAAATGCAGAACAGGGAAAAGGCATAAAATCAAGGGAATGGACACCACACATCTGTGTCTCCACTCAGGCTCTCTTTCAGAGGACTCTGGCAGCAGCCTCCGATGGCAGATTGAAATATCCTGTTGCAATTTCACTTTTAAAGGGCTAGGAAAATTCTCATGTTATCTTTTTCTTTTTCTCTCGGCCAAAACAAAATCATCATATGATACAAAGTACCTTAAAACGCACTCTCTAAGGAAATGCAAATCTTTCCTGGATTTCAGGTTTTTCTGATGAATTTTGGTAACATGATAGCTCTAACTGATATGTAGAAAAATAAAGACTGTGTAAGGTCATTCTGTATTTACTCTGTGCAATGACTTTCAGCCTGAGGCTGGGCCTCTGGATGGGTTGTAGACAGCCAAATCAGTGCTCTAGCTGCTCCTGCCTTTTTCTGTCACTGCCTTGGAGAACTGAGAATATGTTTTTTAAAAATATATTGAACATCAATATTAATGTAAATTAATAATGAAGTAAGGCAGTGTGTTGAATAACATCAGCTCATTAACACGGAAAGAAACAAGACCCTTGTTTAAGTTTTCAGACTGTGCCATATTTTCTAAATTAACACATAATGCCTTCTGAAGAACAACTTCCTATATGGATGTCAGTTCAAGTTACAAGTTGTGTTAGTCAATTTTCCATGATGGAACAAATTGTCCACGATAACCAACTGAAAATAAGGGAAGCATTCTTTGGCTCCTAGTGTCAGAGATGGTGGTCATGCGGCCCCTTGGTTTGGAGGCTTTGTGGAGCAGCGCTTCATTGTGAGCACTAGAGGAGGGATCCCATTCCCCTCCTTGCAGCCAGCCAGCCAGTGCAGACACACCAGAGGACAAAGGTAAAGAGTCAGGCAACCACAAAACAAGTTTCCAGAAACTCTACTACCCAGCACCTTCCATTCCAGATTATGGATACCATTGCTCCCATGCATAGCATCAGGTTATTTGCAGTCTCTGTGTATAAATTTATCTTTTCTAGAGATAACATTTAAAAAACACATATACATTATATTGACTTTGAGATTCATCCACAGAACATACTGGTATCTTAGTCCCACTTTTACCTGAGTAAAAATTCCCTCTGTTGCTATAGTATGTTTTCTTGATGCATTCATCTATTGACTAAAATTTAGGGATTTCTAGTTTTGGAATGTTCCAAATAAAGCTTCTGTCAAACCCTATATCAAAGTATGTCTGTGGAAAATTCCTAGAACTATCACTAGACTAAATTGTTAAGAAAGTTTGGCATTACTTCAAGAAAGTCTAATTTACCATTTTTTTTATTTTAACTCAGTTAATTTACTCACTGAGTTCATGTTGATTTATTTTGAATAAGGTTTTGCAATTTGTATTATTTAAGTTGTGTCATCTCTTGTCTATAATTTATCCCACAATGACTTTAATTTCATAGGATCTATATGGACGTCCATATTTTTATTTTTTACCTTTTAAGTTTGTGCCTTCTCTCTTTCTCTCCATCCCTATTTCCTTCCTTCCTTCCTTCCTTCCTTCCTTCCTTCCTTGCTTCCTTCCTTCCTTCCTTCCTTCCTTCTTTTCTTGTTTCTTTCTGGAATTTTAGGTAACATATATAACTTTATGGGTTGTTTCCTAGAACTCATATTTGGCATCATTAACTTTTTGATTTTGTGTGTATATCTTCTATTTAATGCTTTCTACATGTTTACTACTTTAGGTATTCACTTTTATTGGTCTTTCCTTATTATTTTCTCCAGGCAATACACTAAACACTAATAATAAATTCAAGTAACTTGACTTCTATAAACCCAGAAAATGTGCAGCCTCCAGAAGCTACAAACAGTAGGAACAAGTTCTCCCCTGAGCTTCAGAAGGCCACTTCACCTAAGACTTAAATTCCCAGAACCATGACACAATGAGCTCCCATTGTGTAAGTCCACACAATTTGTAGTAATTTGTTACAGCAGCCTTAGGAAATGAATACATTAACCACAGGAAAGCTATATATTTCCTTTACTATCAACACTTGTTAAACTCCCAGAGATATTAAATGTCTTGCAACAGATTTTGGGCTGTTTGGTTTCTAATATAAACACAAGCAATTGAATTCCTAAAGGCATGATTCTATCTCTTTACACGGCAGAGAACAAATATATGAATCATTTAATATTTCCCAAATTATCTCACGTCCATGTTTAGAACTGGGATTACACTCATTCCCCTTCAAAAAAAAGTTTCCTTCAAACTTGTACATCCTTCCTGGAAGAGTAAGTTGCCAGTACTCTCTCTCAGCCTATAAAATAATTAATGCACTTGTGGAGAAACATCCTGAAACAAGCCCACTGGGAATAGCTCTCCTTGCTCTTCTTGTGGTGCTGAGAATCTTATTTCTGTTCAGGTTAGCCTGTGATCTTGCAGAATCTCCACTGAGCTCAGCCATGCATGCTTGTTATTCTGCGTAAAGACGGATGGGTTGTTTTTCTGAAAGTATTAAGCAAAACTTTAGATAGCTTCATGAGCATGATATTACAACCCCAGAGCATCTTCGATACTAAAAATTGTACAATGGCTGCAAATCCAAAAGGTAAAATAGAATGGACAAAAGTGGCTCACACATGTAATCCTAGCTATGCAAGAGGCTGAAATTAAAGGATTGTGGTTTAACAGCATCCTGAGCAGAAAAGTCTGCACGATTCTGTCTCCAATTAATGAGCAAAATGCCAACCTGGTGGCAAGGACAAGTGGCAGAGTGCCAGCTATGAAGAAATAAGCCACGGCAAAGTGTATGGCCTGGAGTTCTAGCCCCCATATCGATGGGTGTCTGTGGGCATGCACACACACATATACACACACAGAGTAAAAGGCTTTGATACACATTTAGGCTCTATCTTTTTGTTCCTGCCCTTTAATTTTTCTGTATATTTAATATTTACATACAATATTTGCTGAAGAGGGAAGAAAATGGATATTTTCTGTATGTTCTATATTTCTAACATAAATATACATATACATCTAATAATAAATGCACATTTGATATAAATGCATATATATACATATATGACATGTCATCCTTCAACAAATCTAACATGTTCACTTCATCCCTTAAATTAAACTCACTATATACCCTTTTTGGTTTGACTTTGCTTTTTTTGCACCATTCACTTTTTTGGTGGGGCGGGGCAGATTTTAACAAAATTAAGGACAGAGAAGCATTTTAAAGATTACATGACAATTAAAACACAACTTGCAATAATGTGGGACTGACTGAGAACTAGCCTGCATCAATTGAGATGTGCAAGGAAATTAAGATTTTAAAATTCCTCTTGATGTTTTAATTTATTATTTAATGATGGTCAAATCCACGTGTAATAAAATGCTCATAATGTGACCTTACTGTAATAGTACTTTCTTCCTGAATTGGATGAATAAAGGCTTTATAAAAAGTCAACATGTTTATAAGTTAAAATCAGTCTAAAGAGAACTGTTTAGATTCATAAAGTAAAACATGAAGAATCTGAGATGTTTTTAAGCTGTGTGGAATAGCATGAGGCAAGGTGGGCCAGGACAGGATTAGCATTCATCAGGGAAGGTGAGTGTCTGACTAGCTTCAATATGTCTGGGAGTCTGCAGGAAGCTTCACACTTGGCTATTCAGAAATCACAGGGCATTTTTCTCATTTATTCTTCACAAAAGGAAATTTCTTCCCTGAAGAAAAAAAGAATTTGATCCCATCACAGATGACAAAATCGCATCAGAGTGTATTTGAATAATTTCCCAATCCAAAAAATGAGAGAAATTGAATTCTAATCCATGGCATTTCTCTCCAGCATTCTGCATGTCCATGGAAGTTTCTAGAGCCACCACCTTGGCATTGTGTCATGATATATCCAGGGTAGGCTGATAGTCACTTCCCCAGGTGCTGAGCTCCCATGAAGTCTCTGAGGAGGAGAATGGGAATGTGAGTCTGCTGGAGCAGACTCAATAGCCCCACAGAACACCGAGGTCTCTCATGGGAATCAGTGGTGGTTGGACAGGGCTGGGGTGAGACACTGGTCCTGTGGTGGGAGGGATGTGTGGACATTATTTACATTAAATTAATTACATGGACTCACAACACACATCAGGGTGGAAGGCTTCACAGAGCTGGAAGTACTGTGGGTTCCTGGCACCTGTAGAAGTCTCAATACACGGAGGCATTCTACCACTCCTTGCCCCATGAGGTAGAAAACAGGAGCATGTGTGAGTGCTTCTGTGTGTGCATTGTTTCTTTATAGTATCTATTTTAAGCTACACAATATAAATTGGGTGTGTTGGTAACCTGGAATTACTTTTCTTCCTACAGCCATATATTTCTCAGTGTTGAGCTGTGCTTTGCATTATGTTTTTGTTATAAAACCCAATGTATTCAGAGAAAATAGCAGTTGAATTCATAATTTGGGGCCTTATACAAGAGGCATATTCTGCAGATACCATCAAAGATAATTTCACTATAAATACTGTAACGTGGAAAGCACACTAGTGATGCAAAAGTAATTATCCCACTAGGCACAGGAATTCTCCTACAAACCTGGCATGGTGAGTGTATGAAAGCTTTAAGTACTGGCATTGTAAACCAGACTTGAGAATGGCTAAAAATAGCATCTCAGCAAGGCGCACCATTCACCTCCCTGACTTTACTTCTTATTGATCGCTTCCTGTAGCCTTCCCAGCAAACTTATTTTATTGGAAGTAGCACTTTACTAGAGGTAAACACTCACCAGGAAACTGTCTTCGGAAATT
Organism: Dipodomys spectabilis; assembly: GCF_019054845.1. NCBI lineage: Eukaryota > Metazoa > Chordata > Mammalia > Rodentia > Heteromyidae > Dipodomys > Dipodomys spectabilis. The sequence goes on from NW_024870846.1 coordinate 5,352,249, forward strand.
ACGTAGGCCATTAACAAAAACCTGCATTGGGACAAAATTAAGCAAATGGTGACCTCCGATGCCCCCATAGAAGTCACCCGATGTGGAAGGATTGGTACCGGTGACAATATGCTGTTCCACCTTCTGCCATTAGTGCTTCACTTCCATACCATTTCCACGGGCACTTGTAGGAATCAGATATTTCAATGGTTTAATGCTATAGGAACTAGCTGGGGGCTCGTGGCTCCTGCCTGTAATTCTAGCTACTCAGGAGGCTGCCGATTACAGGATTGCAATTTGAAACCAGCCTGGCCAGAAAAGTCTGCACAATGACATCTACGATTAACAAGCAAAAAGCTAGGCTTTTTGTTATGTGGCCCATGGGGTGGAGTACCAGCCATTATCAAAAAAGGCCCTGAGATCAAGCCCCGGCACCACGAAGGGAGGGGAGAGCGTGAGAGAATGGAGAAAGGAGAGAGATTGCCAAGAAGCAGTGCGCTCATATCCTAACTTAAGGAAGTGTAACTGTTTTATACAACCACTTAGTAACAGTAATAAGCGATGTAGAAACCAAGCAAAGCAGGATACTGAGATTTAATTCAGATTTAATTCGGATTTAATTCAACATAGTGACATTAATATAGATGCATGGGACACAGAGCTTGCAAAGCAACAGCCTAAAAAGTAAATACTAATTAAATGGAAACCAAATAAGGAAGAATTAATTAAATCATTAAATTATCATTTAATTGTGACTAGTCTACCTACCTACTGATTGGCCACAGAGAGATTCACTGATTAAATTAAAAACCTGCAATTTGAAATGGCCAGCTACATACACTAGAACCTAAGGCTTGAATGACATGTTTCATGCTTCACTGATGGGTAAACCTGGCATGCCTCGCTCTAGAAGAGCCAGTCATTGTTCTGCAGATACTGAGCAGGTAATAGGAAGTAGACAGTGTAACAAACATCGCATTGCAGATGCTTCTGTACTTAGAACAGGGACATTTCCCTGCAAATACATCATAAGATGAAAGTATTCGAAGTGGAAAATTGCATTTAGCTCCCTTCAAGAAACCAAACAGTATGCATGTCCAGGTGTTTCCCTCTGTGATTCCATGGAGGGCTTTTGTGGGCCATGGTGGGCTGGGAGCTGTGGCTCATTCTTGGTGCTTGGCTTCACAAGAAACTATCGTTACTCAAAGCCTAGGAGAGAGAAGAACTCAACCACGGAAGTACTTTCGACTGGATGTGTGTGGTTTTTACCTAAGTGTAAAGTGAACATCCTAAGTCAAGCAAAGAGTGTCTATATTGTTTCTTCCCCATTGTGTTGGCATCAGGTGTCTGTACAGCGAGGTTTATTTGGATCGCTCGTCTCTGTATTCTCGTGTCTAATCGTATGTTGTGCATACAGTGCTCTGAAATCAGACTCCCTCCCTCCTCCTTCATGCTCCCTCATCCTCCCTGCCCGCTGTCTCTACCAGTGTCAGTAAGCCTCACTGTTCTGTGTCTCACACTCACACCCACTCACAAGGCTTAGCACGATGATTTCCATCCATGTCCTTGCAAACAGCACACATTCCTTCCTCTTTATGGCTGAATAATACTCTATTGTGTACACACTCCCTTTTCCTGATCTACTCATCCGTGGTAGGGCACCCAGGCCCTGCACACAGGTGCCTCAATTGTGCCTTACTTTACCTTCTCACAGATGCATGCTCTGGAAGGGTGTCACTGGATCCTACGGTGGCTGTTGGGATTAAGGCAGACAATCACAGATACAGACCCAGATGTAAGACAGAATGCTATGTGCACCAGTCCAGGAATAACATAGCATCTTCAGGTATGGTTGTTATTTTAAAATATATATATGGTGAGAAATACACTGTACATAAGAAAGTGGCTATGTATGCCGGGCGCCGGTGGCTCACGCCTGTAATCCTAGCTACTCAAGAGGCTGAAATCTGAGGATTGTGGTTCAAAGCCAGCCCAGGCAAGAAAGACCGTGAGACTCCTATCTCCAATAAACTAGAAAACCGGAAGTGGCGCTGTGGCTCAAGTGGTAGAGTGCTCGCCTTGAGCTGAAGAGCTGAGGGATAGTGCCCAGGCCCAGAGTTCAGGCCCCACGACCAACAAAAACAACAATAACAGCAGAAAGTGGCTATGTCCCTACACTTACATATTATTAATTTACAAAGAAAATGTGTTCATTGTGTTCACTTGTATATATGAGCAATGTGTATCCACATGCTCCATGGCTCTGCACAAGGAGCTGGTGTGAAAGGTGAGGTTGTATGTGAAGGGTAAACAAAGGAGGAGGCTGCAATGCTTGGTAAGAAATGTACGCATTATCCTGCCCATGTAATTGTAACCCCTCTGTACAGTATGTTCACAAATAAAATAAAATAAAATAAAAAAAAGGTGAGGTTGTAAATCTCCAATCACCACAATCAAGGCCAAACAAACAAATAAAACAGGCAGCTTCACTAAGGCAACTCCTACACTACCCACAGTGCATAGAGAAAGGTCACTCTCCATTCTGACACTTGTCTGCATCCTGTGATTGTTAAAGTACATTGTCTTAATTACCAAGGCTAAGATCGCTAGGGACCGAATTGTGTCCCATCAAAATTCTGGTGTCGAACTGGCATTCTCTAAAATGAAGCCAGAGTTCAGGAGTTCATTCCTGGTGGAGCTACATGCTGTTACCTTTAGTCTTTGACCATAAAATGACACTTTACTTGAGATACTAGGAGATAATAACCACACAAACACTTCCTGGCTCCGGTAGGGACAAACCAGAAATCCATTTCTGTTTCCACCCCGAGCTGGGCTGGCAGATCCCTTGGGTTTCCAGACAAGCAGAAAGCAGCTCATTCCAAGCGGAAGTTCTCCGGTCTCCTGGGCCCGGAAGGCCCTTCCTCTGAGAGGGGAGCTGGCTCCTGGGTGCCGCCAGCCTCTGTGCTGCAGCCCCGGGCACCAGGCTGCGGATACTAGCAAGTCCAGCGGTCACTCATCCTCACATCGGCTTGGACAATGGTCCTCGCTCGGGGTCTTTCCAGTCAGAAGGGAAGGCAGGCTGCAAGGCAGGGAGCACAGTGAGGAACACATGGTATCCTGGCCTCCGCCTCCCCACCTCGCTCCTGGCTGCCTCTCAAATAGTCTGCACCTCCCGTCTTCGCACTGACCCGCCGTGTGCAGGGGAATGGCAGACCCCTTGTGGCTTGTGCTGAAGACTTTGATCTCTGCGTTGCCTCCTGTAGGAAGGAGCTTTTCCTTTCTTCTTTTCCTTTCATTTTCTTTCTCTATGACCATTAAGGTCATCCACAGAATGCCCCCAGTCTTTTGGTAGGGTGCATTATGGAGACAGTTTCTCTGCGGGAGCTTACTTAGCAGCCTCCAGTTCCCGCATGCGCTCCGAGCCTCACACAGCTCCGCTGCTCTGAAGCCTCTGCAGGCCTCTTACACTGCTTTAGCCCACTTTTGCATGTGAAAATTGTATGGTCTTCAAGATTTGGCTCAAATACCATGACTCCCTTGAAACCTTTCCCCAACTTTTCTTAGAAAATATACCGTTTCCGGTGGAGTTCATTTGAACACCAAGAGTGCTTTGCTTACTTCTGAATTGAATAATAAATTAGGATGTCCTTGTACCTTAAGTTGTATTGAATTATAAACTGCATAAGCACAAGGTTTAATCCTACTGATCATTTATTCTCAATATGGTAATATATGTTGAGAGTGCTTATCCTCCTTAGATCTGTACATCATATGGATATAATTTATAAGCAGCAACAGTATAAAATCTATAAATCCATAGCCCATGAAAGAAAAACGTATTTCCTACAGACTTATTGGCCAAAAATTACTCATTAACACCTTGTCATTTACCACTTTTAAGTCGTTAATATTTTATCATCTGATACTGGAATTAATAGCCACTCATAAATGATAGTCATTCCTAAGAATGTACATGAATAATCCACAATAGTAAATTAACATTTGATGAGTTCCAGATGCAAAAATACAGGGGAACTAATCTTTTAAAATAGCCACCCTAGCTTTCTTTTAAAAAATTAGGAAGAAAGTTTCCAACTTACCCAATAGCTCCATATATAACAACTCATATTCTCCAATTGCCACAATTATTTCTGTCTTTTTATTTACTTCTGCATTAATTTAGCCCAGGCTTATTCTAGCCTCTTTTTTCATTGCTGGTCTTTAACATTCCTCTTGAATCAGACATCTGTTTTCTACCTTTGTAAACATACACAAGAAGTTTTGAAATTGTGTTATATTGTATATTACAAAATCACTGAAGCAGTATTTTCAATACTGTTTCCATAAAGCATAACTTCATAAATGATTGCAAATATTAATTACCTTGAATGATTAATTCTACAAAATACACATATATCAAAATTGCCTGGCAACACATAGCTGGCAACACATAATAGTATGTCAGTCAGGAATCACTAATTTCACTAATCCACAGGTCTTCAAAAAGAAACAAAACCAGAACTTATACTGATTTTAAAATTATTTCTGTTTGCATAGATGTTCCATCATTATCTTCTGCATCTACTTTGGTGAATGCCATGCATTCCGTAATCTGCTATCGCCATGTCTGTTTAAACTGTCAAACTTGCCTGAAAGACAAGGAAATGATTTTCAGTAGTCACTCTTCTTGCTGGGCTTCCCGATTTCCAAGTCAGAGTCACTGCTTCCTCCTGAAAGATTCCTGAGCGGTTTACACAATGCATGTCGGCTGCAACACAGTTTTCTCAGCATGTTTGTGTACATATGCATGTGTGTGCATGTGCATGTGTGTGCATGTGCATGCGCATTTGCCCATGTATGAAAAAGTCTCTTACATGTTTGCTTCTAGTAGATATGATTTATGGGTGTAGAATTCTGTGTTGACAATTTTTCCAGTGTTCTGCTCATACCATCCCTTTTCCCCCTCAATAATAACTCTGCTGTCACACCTGGCATTATTTCTCTTCATGACTCTTACCCCCTTTGACAATTTAAAAGGTTTGTTTGTTTTTCATTTTAAATGCAGGTTTTGAATGATTTGATTATGCGGTGATTTACTGTCGTTTGCTTCGTGTTTCTTCGGCACGGACTCCTGGATCTCATAGAAGTTTTTGGTCTGTAGCTTCATCACATTTGGAGAAAGCTGTTGACTGTTAATCTCCCACTACATATCCGAGAAGCCCCCAGGGACTATATTTGCATGCATATGAGGCCACTTGGAGTTATTTCAAGGTTTATAGATGCTCTCTCCAATGTTACTCATTCTTTCTTCTCTAGATGCTTCCTGTTGATGATTTATTTTTACCATGGTTTCAACTTCCCTAACTTTTTACCGGAATTTCACATCGGCTATAAATCCTCTCCATGTGACTTACTCACTTTTGTTTCCTATTCATCCCATGCTTCTTGTGTCGTGGCTGCAGAACAAGCACACGGCTTCTGGGAGTTCTTTAATAATAATAAGCCATTGTAAGCTGTGGGACTTAGAGGGACCAAACCTGAGCCAAGGAAACACGAGTGTCCAATCGGAGGGACCAAACCTGAGCCAAGGAAACACGAGTGTCCAAACAAGGGACCAAAATTGAGCCAAGGAAACACGAGTGTCCAATCGGAGGGACCAAACCTGAGCCAAGGAAACACGAGTGTCCAATCGGAGGGACCAAACCTGAGCCAAGGAAACACGAGTGTCCAATCGGAGGGACCAAACCTGAGCCAAGGAAACACGAGTGTCCAATCGGAGGGACCAAACCTGAGCCAAGGAAACACGAGTGTCCAATAGGTGCGCATCCCAAACCTGCCTGCATGGCCAGGGCCAATCCCAGCACACACGCATGCCATCGCGGGATTTCAGGACGTCTTGCCGGGCCTGCCAGACTCCAGGGCTGCTGTGAATCCTCCAGCTCTTCACCTGCAACATCTTGCTGCGATCAAATAAGCAAAGAAAGACAGTCAGTCCATCTGCCATTGCAGCGGGGCCCCAACCCTTTGGGGTTTAGGTATTTTTCCCCAATAGGGTCTCCCATTCTCTCTGAGATAGCCTGCGTTCCATCTTTCAAGTTACCGCTCCAATGTAGTTGGCACGACCGACTCAGGTGCTGTGCTCAGTTTTTCTATGGTTTGAGAAACCTCACAAACATTCCGGCCTCTCCCAGTGATTCTTCTGTTTTCAGCCTCCCTGGCAGGTAGATGTCAAGCATGAACCATGATCTCCTGCCCTGTGTACCTGCCCCATTGGCTTCACATCAGGAAGTGTAGAGCGTTCTCCTGTCTGTCCTTGAAGATGGGAAGGCTGACTGCCTTCTTTGAAGAGGCTCCTGTCACAGATGGCGTTTCCTCTACGCTGCCATTTTCCTTCCTTCACCTGACTTCAGAGGATGCAAGTCTTCTCCCAAAACTCACAGCCTCTCGACTCTGAAGATGGTCATGGTCTCGAGCACATTTATCACATTAGAAAACGAAATGTCCAATAGTCAACATGCATCAGTCTCGATATTTTAGAAAATAATTACCTGTTAAGGCAGCCCCTTCCACCGCCTGGCACCCTCTGAGACAGCAGGCTGTTTCTATTGGTTATGCTCACTTTTCAGGGTTTTATGGTATCCATAGAATGAATTGAAGGATTTATTCATTGTTTTGGGTGTACTCGTGCTTGAACTTACTGTCTTGCACTGTCTTGCTTTCGATTAGAACCATGCATCCAGTCCTTAAGTAAAGGATTTGTATTCAAGGGTAGAAAAAAATGAAACAAATAGCTCTTTAAGGTTGTCTTTTTTTTTTTACTTGTCAAAAGGAATCAAATGTTTCCAGTCATCATGGTCTAGGTGCTCTGAAAGAGTCAAAGGTTTTATTTCTCTAGAAAAGTGTGGCTGTAAGCATATGAAGATAGCCCTTTAGTTACAACTGCTCTAAAACAAGCATAAACATGGAAGCAAATAAGGAAAGTCAGCAAAAGAAAATATTGTAAGACGAGCATGCACACATTCTTTTTGGAATTAAGACTCTAGGAAATGACCTTAGGAGAAGAGGAAAGTAAAAGGCCATGAAAGGTACAAATCCTGCTTATTATAATGGAAATTAATGGCATATTTCTTGAAAAGGAAAAGTGCATGGTGTAAAACTAAAATAATAAACAGATTAGCTCCTCCACACATGTCCCACTAAGTAGAAATTTAGATCTTATGTGAAAACTAGCCAGAGCCTCCATGACTTTAAAAGGGAAATGTTAAATGGTGCATTAGTATAGTTTCTGAAGCAGGTTACCTTGGGATTATAGGAAAAGGTTAAGATACATATTCACACTAAAATGGCATTTTCACAAAGCCGGATTGAATAATTGGAAAAGAATGTATTGAGTTTATTGTCTGTGATTAATTATTTAAGCTAAAATAAGTGCTGTAGTATCTGGAATGGTATACTCGCATTTCGATGTTCTTAAGTCTTCTATAGAAAGAATTCACATGACTTCATCTGTATTTTCAGACAAGTTTCCAGGTACCACAGATTATGGACAGTAAAAGTGTTAACATCTCTGCCTTTACTTGATAGGTACTGTACTTCTAGGGCTAATGAATCAGAAACAACAATACCATGTCCCATAATAAGACACAATTTCGTGGTGCCTATACCACTGCAGACCTAACTTCCACCCATTTGGACGATCTGGACATAGTGGACACAAGCCAGGACCGGTCAGTCATACCACACATCTGTGCTGACACACATGGGAAAACTGAAGCTAAGCGCAGGGCACCACCCTGTCAAATGTCCTGGCTGGACAGTTGCGTGGAATCTGAGTGCCACAGCTAGCAGCCAGGGAGGCAGCCGCCTGCCCTCCACAAACGAGAAAAAAACGATGCTAACACGCATTCAGGAACACCTCACTGTATTGAGTGCGTCAAGTTTGTCGTTAGAAAGTGTATACATTGTTAGCATTTGGTAAATACTAGTCACACCATGCATAACATGCATAAAAGATATCTGCAATATAAATTGATTCAACATGATAAACTTTCTGCAGTCACTATTAATTTTCAAAATCAAGTAGAAGATGGCATTTCCGCATTAGAATAATTTCCACTGCCAGCAGAATCTCTGCCTGGGTGAACTTTGTCCTCAGTAAATGTAGACGATCGCTTTTCACACATTGAGATGTGGATACATCCGTGCCCCATCGAGTTGAAAGACCGTTCTGTGTTTATTAAAATGTATGTCATAGCATAATAAACAGATCAGCAGCCGGTGTTGGTTTGCATATTCAGAGCTATTATCTAGGCAAACTAGAACTTGGAACACTTTCTTGTAAATGGCAAGGAGAACCAGGAAGGCATTGTGCAGTCACAGACGGCCCAGCCATCCATGGCTGATACAACCGGGACCTTCTCCTGACCCCATTCAAATAAGATGCACCATCACACTTGTGCAGATAGAACAAATGGCTGGATGTGGACAACCAGCCCCTAGAGCAGCGGGAGTGGATCTCACTGACGCTTTTTCAGCCTTCAGTGTGTTCTGAGTGATCAGCATTTATCTGCTCAGAGGAAGTCAGTTAAATTTAATTTCCTCTGAGATTGTTTTTCCTGTCAGCATGATATCCTTTGACAACTTTAACCAATTCTGTTGGCTTACTGAGACTGAATAATTGAGTGAAATTTGTTCATGTTGATTACGCTATGGAATCCCGTGTCTCTCCATACACGTGCTTCGATGAGAATCTCTTTAGAGAATTGTGAGTAGTCAGATGGGCATGTCAATATCATGTGTGCTTGAATTTCACTCAGTTAATAGCCTCTGCCATTTTACAACATAATTCACATGGCCGGCAAAATAATTCCAAATTTGTAAATAACCTTGAGGAACAGAATGAATTCAACTTATAAAAACACTGAACACTTCCAACCACTGGAATATTCTAGTGAACATCCTTCATTACTTGTGAGCCTTTGCAAAAACTTGTTTGTCAAAAAGTTCTTTTTTCCTAAGTAGGGCAGGAATATGATTTCCACGTTGTTCTTTCCTGTATTTATTTAATGTTTCCTCTATCTATTCAACAGCCAGCAAGTTCCAAACTGCAAAGTCTCTGAGATCTAAGGCATGAAAACTGCTCTTTCAAAGATTAAAAGATTTTGAAGAATCGTTTTTATGGTCAGCCTTAATATGACACTTTCCTCGCAACTCTGCAATCTTCTTAAGTATCTGATTGTGATTGCAAATCTAAATTACCTAGTATTTTGCTTCATGTAGAGTTTTTACCCTGCCGTAGGGTAATTGATACACTTATCACATTTAATCCTTCGGTTCTACAGCCCAAGCTTGCCCTTAAAGTCGTAGGTGCTCAGTGGCTTCTTTTTGAAGTAATAGAAAATGTCACTGCTTTCACACACAGCTAAGACTTCATTCTTTTATGCTCAAAAGCCTACAGTGCAAGTATTTATCCTCACATTGACAGCTCCCAGAACAAAGAGAATATTTACCTTCTCCCAGAAAGGCTGAAAAGATTGTTAAGAGGTAGCCATGCAGACATCAGAAAGACATGCTCAAAACATTACAATAATTTATTAATTCATGTTTCCCCCAATAATTGCATGAAAATTCACATATGAAGATACAGGCAGCCATCATCAAGATTGTGTTAGTGTGACCACATGACTCTGTGTAAAGCAACACAGTGCTCAAAAAATTCCATTCAGCACTGCTGGATGCTCATTTCATATCTGTGTCTATAGGCAAAAAAAGAAAGAAAATAGAATACAAAAAGAGTATGAAAACCTGAATCAGGTGATAAAGTCAAAAATATCTTGAAGGAGTTAAACCAAAATCAGCCTCAGCTTTACACTGGTTAGAGATGGATCCTTCTAAAACTAACACTTTTGATCCTGGTATGGTGACATTGGTTTGTCATCCCAGAGCTCAGGAGACACAGGCAGGAGGATCCTGGGGTGCATTTGGAGGCTGTTTTGTGTTACAGTGCCAGACACTGACTCTAAAATTCTAAGGTCTAGAGAGGCATCTCAGTGGTAAAGTCCTTAAGTGGTATGTGCAAGGGCCCAGGGGTCTTCCCTAGCTCTATACACCAGCTGTTTTAGCTTGTAGTACAGTGTGCAGTTTTTTTGTCAGTATCTCTTCAATCCCTCTGCAATGAAAATTTGAGTTATAGGCTTTTGTTCTCAGAGACCTTTCATTTTGGAACTTGAAAGTTGTTGAATAGATAGTTTGACCAATCATGGGTATGTACAGACTCTTAACTCATAATAATTATTTTTATTTGATTTGATAAGGAAATCTAATTATCTATGAAATATCAGAAGCTACGTGATAGAAAGGAATCAGGATCCGAGAGGCAGCTCACATATTAGATTTCTCTGAATATATAAGAATTGAACTTGATTAGAATTATTATCAACAAAAGCTATATAACAAGAGGATATTGGGAGGTCAAGCCTCCAATGCTGGTCACATGGAAGGTAGAGGACCGAGTTCAAATGCCATTAAGGACAAGGATCTCAAGACTGCATGTCAAGAGCAAATACCGGGCACGGTGGCAAACACCTGGACTATCAGCTAGTGCAGAAAGTAAGTGTAGATCAATCACAGCACATGACAGCCCAGGCAAAAAGGGACACCCTCCCTCATAAAACAACTGTAACACCTCTGTACAATAAAATATAAATTAAAGAATAAAAAATAACTCGGGTGGGGGGATGAAGACGAAATCTAAAATAAAAGAGAGCTTCCGCCTAAATCACTGTAGTTGGTAAATTACATTCCAGTATTTCAGCTTGTTGTATAAAACAACAAAACCACTCTCCCAAAGTACTTAGATCATTGTCACAGGCCCACTGAATGTGCCCTCCACCATGAGCATCCCGGCTGTCTTCTGCCTTGGTATTCACACAAGTTGAAAGGTCATGCCCATAACCAAGTGCTCCAGTTCAAATGCCTTCCCTGAAATGAGTTGAAAGGTCATGCCTATAACCAAGTGCTCCAGTTCAGATGCCTTCCCTGAAATGAGTTGAAAGGTCATGCCCATAACCAAGTGCTCCAGTTCAAATGCCTTCCCTGAAATGAGTTGAAAGGCCATGCCCATAACCAAGTGCTCCAGTTCAAATGCCTTCCCTGAAGCTAATACTTAGAGTTCTCCAATGGTTGAGTGGCTCAAAATCACCAACAGAGGTGAACTGATTTCCTAAGGAGTTCTTGTCATTGAGATTCTACATCCTAGGATTGAAAAGCCAGCCAGTCAATGAGCTCTGTGGGCAGGGGGTATGCGGGGAGGGCAGTTGTGGGCCGCTGGTTGGAAATCCAGGAAGGCAGCCTGTGCTTGCTTGTCGTGGCTGCAGGGGTAGATGCAGGAAGTAAACAGCTGCGGAAATAACATACATTGGTATTAAATCCTGGTGATGGTTGTACAGCACTGGGACATCAGAGAAGCCACTGAAATGTGCAATTCTTAAAGGATGAAAGAGCAAAAAGATCTACTTAGAACTAAATATGAAAAGTCAATAATTAAGAACAGTAAAATCTCTCTAGAGCCCATGCAATGAATCAATGTGAATATTCTGGCTGGAACACTGGGAAAAGCTGGACCAAGGACACATTGGGCTAGCTCTCCTCCTTCTTATGTGTGTATACAAATGTCCCATTACTCAGTATAATTTCAAATGAGGATTATAGTGGTAAAGATTCACAAATGATATTATCTATTACCTAATTCACCATGTATACCTTAAGATAAATATTCTGCAAGTAAACTGTAGAATCTTTTGAGAAAAAGGAGTATTGTGAAGGTTAACAGGGTATTTCTTAAACAACATTAGAATGTTTAGTATGCCTTATATAATATACAAGAAATCTACACATTTTAGACATGAAATTACCTGACAGATATGCACAGTCCATGGATGAACCAATTAAAATAATTTACCTCCCAGAATTTTATAGCTTCTTAATAAAGCTGTTTTGCATTATATACGGGACGTAATTATTTACCTAGGGATTTATCATAATATTTTACTATAAGACATCTGTGCAAGACTCTAATTGTCTTACACTAGCTTTTACATAACAGATTGCAAATTCTCATACATAGAATATGATCAAAGTGAAATATGTGTGTACATTAAAATGCTACAGGGAAACCAACCAAAATACTATTATAAATGGGAGGTTTTGACTGTGTCTTTCTAAGAAATTATACTATTTGAGTTCTCCATAGAATCTACTATATTTAGTTAATACATTTATAATCACTAGCATAACAACAAATGTGTTTTCTTATACATTTATGGACTAATTCTAGCTATTACAAATGAGGGAAACAAACCATGCAATGTCTCCCTGGATATGACTTACTGCACTTAATTTTTTCCATGTCTTTCCATTTCCTTACAAATGGTCCATTATCATTCTTTATGATGAATGTTTATATACCACATTTTTTTGATCCATTCATCCATTGAGAGGCATCTGGGCTAGTTCTATATCTTGGCTATAGTGAATAGTGCTGCAGTGAATATGGTTGTGCTGGTGGCTATACTGTGCCCTTGTTTGTGACATTTTGGATAAATACCCAGTGTGGGATTGCTGGGTCATAGACTATCTCTATGATACATTGCAAGGGAAGGGAAGGGGGGGGGGGGTAGAGGGAAAGGGCAAATGAATGTAAAGGGGAAAGAGGAGAGAATGTAGTCAAGAATTCATTGTATATACTATAAAATTAAGGAAAGTAAGAGAAGGGGTGGGTCAGGTGTTGAGAATATTTAACAAAGGTGACAACGATGTACTATATTCAATTGTATTACAAAGCTTGGGCTTGAAGTTCTTGTCCAGACCATAGTGCTATTGTCACAGACACCATTGTTCACAGAGCACTTGAGAGTGGTCATAAGAAGTGAGCCTGGATAAAACCTATAACAAGTCACTCATATGTCATTTTTTGTGCAGGAATTATGGTATAGATTTGCATTAGCAGTGCTGAACTCTCTGTGGTGTTAGAAGGAATGATTCTATCCTTCCTGGTCCATTAAAACCAAAGGCTACTGGAGGGGCAACTTTAGCACATGCTTGCTTCTGTGTAATGCGTCAATAAATGAATGTATTTTGAATATGTTTGAGTTGGGTTCCACATATTTGACTCTTCACACATCAATCATTTCTTCATGTTGGAACGTGTTTAACGTTTTCAACTGCCTTTGAAAGATATGCAGGGTTTCCAACCTGGTTATCAGTGGCCTGTAAGAGCCCATCAAGATCGCTCTTCCCAACTATAGCTTAAAAGCCAGGATTAACCTTCCCTCAGTTGTCATTCTTTGACGTTTTCTATAGATCATTAATAGCCAGCGTTGTATTCAAACCTCAAAGGAATCAACTTTTTACAATGTTATGTGTTATTAATATGACTAATAAGTATATAACACTATGCACATGCATATTTAATACTCATAACATATATTACTATATATTACATATATGATAGTATATAACCACTTATAATACTTGCCTTTCTATCCCTGGCATGTTTAATTTAACATAATGATCTCTAGCTCCCTCTGTGTTCTCAAAAAGGACAGGATTTATTTAGTTATGTCTTCTGGCTGAAACAGATGACCTTGCGTTCGCCTCTCACATTTTCTTTAACCTTTAGTTAGTTGGAGGACGCAGAGATTGATTCCCTATCTTGGTTGTTTTGGACAGTGATGCAGTAAACATGGTAATACGGATACCTCCGGGAAATTTCATTTCCTGTGGATGTGGAACTATTAGCAAAACTGCTGGGTCCTGCATGAGTTCTGATGTGAGTTTTCTTTCCCACTGTTTCTGTTAAGTGATCTCTGGGCTGTGCTGCTGCGTTCCTGCGTGGGTCACGAGAGGAAGTGCATGCCCAGTGTTCCGGTGTTCACCATCCCTATGACTCCCTCTAGTCCACTCTCCCATTCTATTGACCACCTACATACTAATATTGTTGTTGTTGTTGTTGTTTTCAGTGACAGTCCCATTGGCCAATTTGAAGACATCACTTTCTGTTTTCAGAAATGAATTTCTAATAACGGTGCTATGTTTTGTTTGGTTTTGCATGGCTTTCCTAGGATCCTCACCTTCTGATGAAATCAGCAGGTCCTGGGGCAGGCAAGCAGTGATTTTCCCGGCTTCCTGACATGGCAGCTGACACACCTCAAAATCTATCATGAGACCCATGTCCTGGTGCACGATGTGGAAGTTGTGTTTATTAATTGCTCACGGTGCCAGGCTCTACCCACCTTGCATGGTAGCAGCCCCATGTAGATTCAGTACCTCCTAGTTAGGGTGTAACAACTTTAATTAGGTCTCCATAGTGCTTCATCCACCACAAGGAGGGTGAGTAGCTTGCTTGCCAACAGATTATTTTGTCTTCAATCACTTATTAGACTTCCATCCATACAAAATAATACAACAGAATGAATAAATGCAACCTTATTCAGTTATGAAACAGCACTAATAATTTCCCTCAAGACTATTAAAATCACAGAAAATATTTGTGGTTTATAAATTAATAAGAGAAAAATACAGCTAAGACAGTGTGTTAGCATGAAGAAAAGCATAATATTTGCATGATTTACTTGAATTCTGAATAAGTTGGACACATAGGTCATTTCAAAATAAGGTAATAGATGGTTTTTAGGTAATATTCTATATTCTGATAATGTTTGTATTGCAAATGTCTAGGTGTTTTAATCCAATGTGAATTGTAGTTCAATATGAAATGCATGCTAGTCCTATTTAAGATGATATTCCTGCTTCAATTCTGACTCAAATCAACAGTGAGGATTTCAGTACTGACAATAGAAAGGAAAATGGATTGCATGTTTTAGATAAAAGTGCCTATATCTTTATAGTCACTTCAAATTATCAAAAAATTGATATAATTAATGATCCCCTCATAAATTGTTATTTTATATTTAATTTATGCCATTATGGAAGTTTTGTTTTTACTTTGTTTTGCATTTTGTAGTGTCGAGTATCAAACCCGGGGCCCATAGTATTTGTTCAGCAGCATGCTACCACTAAACTGTTTCTCTCCATCCTGTGGGAGTATTTTAAATCTAAACTGACATCTTATTCTGGAAGGGTAGTTTCAGCATGTCAGTATGTGAAGTGTGACTATCACAGTCAGTACTACAATCTGAGGGACATGACTCCAGAGATTATGAAATCACATACCTTCAAATTTATAGATGAACATGAAATGTTTTCATTCTTAGAAAAGCAGCTAATCTAAATGTTACAAAAGCAGCCATCTAGCATCATTATGATAGTTTTAAATGCATGTTAAAGCTCACTACCATTAAAATATAAAACCCTATGCCTGGTATGTTTCCAAAGACAACTCCAGTTTTGTGGTATTTATCTCTTACTCATTTGACTTTCTCTGTATAAAATATTGTGAGATGTGTGTCATAGTTTAGGAGGCATGCTGTTAGGTATAAAATGTTTTGCCATGAATCCAGCCATTGAAGTAAGAGGACTGAGGATTAATGTCACTTCTTCCCATGTGTCAGCTTGGCCATGCCGATCAGCTTGAAAAATCCCTTCAATTCCAATCAGGACAATTGCACATCTTAGATTTCACATCCTCTGTGAATCTTGACTTTGTGAAGTACATATAACTAGGCCCTTAATTAGAGCATATCAAATATACAAGAGTTAACTATTCATATCAGTTAATGGTAAAAGAGGAGGAATTACAGAGTAGGAGAAAATAAATTGGATAGAAAGCATAAAAAGAAATTCTAAATTCATTGTCATCGATGAAAAATTATGTAGTATTCAAGCTAATGGAAATAATGATCTGAATGAAATATATTGTGTTATAACCTATTAGAATATCATAGTCATGCTCTAAACTGTGGTTTATCAGCGATATTTACTTAGTGAATTTTAGTTTGGAATTATTGAATAACTTTTGTTTAGTTAATTCCAAAACAGGTTTTTTCAGTATTTTGTAGTATGATTATATTAGCACTATTTTAAATTTATTTTACAGTTCATCTACAACAAGAGTTTATAAATACTACATTTTATACTATAAATCTGACAAAATCTTTTATTAAACTGAGCAGTTGTTTTCTGTATGTTGTAGAATTAAATATTTTAAATTATTAAGTACAATTGCATTTCTTTATTTCCAACTTATGGCCATTTACATCTTTCTTGCTTTGTGCTATCTTGTTCCGACAATTCAATGCCGCAGATAAATAATAAAGTTGGACATCTTTTATTTCTTTCTGTGTCTAGAGGAAAAAATATGAGGCTCTTGTTGAAAGAAAGCAATTTCAAGTTTTCTGTGAGTTTTTATTCATGAACAAATATTGAATTTTGGCAAAAGCATTTTTTTTTGGCATCTAGTGGTCCCACTATTCAGTCGGTGTGTTGACTGTCTAATTTCTGGACGGGAAAACAAACGTGTGTTCGCGCTCAGCTCCACTGTACCCTCATTATATGCTCATCCATCTTCACGGATGGCTGCAGTCGAGTGATAACATTTGTTAAGGATTTCTCATCATGTTAATTAATTGGGAACTTATCTGTCTGGTAATGTGTCATCAGGTTTCATAAATTGTATTGGGAAGGATTCCTTCTTTGCTGTATTTTCTGAAACAAGTCGGTGCTTTGCCTGAGCTCCCTTCACCCCTCAGTGCCCTAAAGGATTTGCAGAGGGCTGACATGCAGGCCCCAGGAAGGTCTGAGCTGTGCAGCTCTATGACATCAGTCCCAAGGCCTTCCGTGTGTGCCCAGGGGCTCAGGCATTTGAGGGAAAACACTTTGTAGATCTGAAAAAGGAGTAACAGGTCCACTAAATCTAAAGCCATGGTCCACCTGTGGTGATACTAGAGGCCCAGCATCCCTATCAAGCCGACGAGGCTGAAGTTCATGGTGAGAGCAGGAATCAGTTACAAGAGAAGATGGGTCTAGAAAGAGTTTTGATTTTTTTAACAGGAATAGCTGGGTGGAATGCATATAATCAAGTGCCTTTAGCAGTCCCTTCTGCTGTGCCTGTGAATCAGGTCTTCCTGCAAAACCAAACCCAACTCCATACTGGAGATAGTCTCAGGAAAAACTTTGAAAGAAAGTGCATGAATTTGCTCTTAGAGTTTTGGAAATTCTTGATTGATATCATTAGCTTAAAGATTAAATTAATGTATTTTAATGGATAAAAGATAAACTAAGTGACAGTATATGGTAGAAAACTACCTTCTTAGATTTAGCCCCTAGAAATAAAAGGACATTCTGTAGCTAAGAAGAAAACATTGTGGTTGACAGGGAACACTTTAATCAGAAGTAAGGCTAGTCTACAGTGTGGTTCGTTTGTTGCTACTTTGTATATTGAAGGAACAAGAATGTTTCACAGTACTAATTCAATATCCAGGAAAGCATCAGGAAGTTTTATACTTTCACCAAGAGATAAGGTTTCTCCTCTAGCTTCACGGTCAAGAATCAAGAGAAGTAAATGTAAAATCCAGGCCTGGGGGTGGATAATAGAATCCCCAACCTCACAAGCCTGTGGGGATTTGTGGGGGACATTGGATGAGGAGCGCTAAGGAGACAGGCAGTGCATTGATTCAGGGTTCATAGTTATTTGCAGTAAGAGGCAATTCCCAGCAAAATTATTAATTTAAGGCCATTCATTCCTTTATCTATTCTGTTCCGACTCTTCCTCCTCATCTCCTTCTTCATGACCATTTCTTTTCCCACCTTTTCCCTTCTTCTGATTTAATTTTTTTGGAGTATTTGTTGAGTCCTTTCCTTACTATGACAAGATTTTGCTAAATTATTTCAATTTATTGTTCCTTTTAATTTCATTATTTTGCCGTTGTTTGTTTGCTTCTGTCCTGTTTTCCCCTAACTTCCACAAATAAGAGATAATATGTGTCTGTGTGAGATTGGCTTATTGCCCTTCACGGATAGTCTTTTAATAATCATTGGCACAATATTTTAAAGGGTCATACGTGTAGAGAATGAGTGATCAAAAACAGTTACTGGAAACTTAGTGGATTAATTACTCATTTCCAACAGTCTTCAACAGACGAGGTAGTAAATTGCCTCCTTCCTTCTTTCCTTTTCTTCCTGTTTCCCTACCTCTCTGATTCCTTCTTTTCTTCCTTTGTACCTCTCTTCTACACTTCCAACTTTCTTTTACTCTGACCAAATTACTTTTTGAAAATTTTGGTCTCCTTCAGCAGTATATTAAAAAAAAAACTTAAAATAAGGTGGTAGTGGTTTCTGTACCCACATTTCTCATTTCTAAAACTGAAAGCAAAAAAAAAAAATAACAGATGTCACTCTAATTAAAATATTAAAAGAGTTTTGACACTGATGTTTGTATGATTGGATAAAATTATAATGCTGTAAGACAGGCACCCGTGGCTCACCTGTCATCCTAGCTACTCAGGAGGCTGAGATCTGAGGATCGCAGCTCAAACCCAGCCCAGGCAGGAAAGTCCGTGAGACTCTTTATCTCCAATAAACCACTAGAAAACTGGAAATGGCACTGTGGCTCAAGAGGTAGAGTGTCACCTTGAGCTGAAGAGCTGAGGGACAGCACCCAAGCACAGAGTTCAAGCCCCATGACAGATCAAATATATATATATAATGCTGTAGTAGAGCTGTGGCTCATTTGGTAGACTGCTGGCCTTGAGAGACATTATGTAGGCCCTGAGTTCAAGTCCCAGGACTGGCACACACACACACACACACACACACACACACACACACACACACACACATTATAATCCCTTGCTATGATTTAAGTAAAAAAAATCATAAATAATGTGTTCAAAATAATAATATGCAAATGATTACACTGGGCACTAGAAATGGAAAATAATGCCTAATACCTTACCATAGCCCACTTACAAATATGTTGCTTTAATTTTAACACTCTAACTTTTCTAGTCCCCATTGGCTTGTTAGAAATAAAATAGAAGTCTACTTTTCTTGCTGAATGGACAGAATGATGCATTTCACAATAGAATAACATAAAATTAGGTAATAAAATTACCAGATATATTACTAATAAAGTGAAGCAATATAAACTGTATTTGGCTTGAATACCTGAGTCAATTTCCCAAAGTCATTTCATTCACATAGACTTACATAAAATTTAAAATGTTGTCCTTGTAAAGATGATGTTGTGCTTACATATGCATATATATGTGTGTGTGTGTGTATGTGAGTACACATGTATGTTACACATACATACACCTAATTTAATTTAAAGAATACAATTATAAAATCAGTTCTGAAAGCATTTTCTCTGGCATTTCACCTGCCAAACCATAAGCTTTATCAGTGAGCCAAAAATAAATAACCTAAACCTTTTAAAATAGCTGTCAGGAGAAAGCTAAACAAAGTCAACATTCATCTTGCTCATAGTCATTTTACCCTTTAGCAGATGTGCTCTTTGAGCAAATTTATTGGCCTTATGAATAAAGATTAGCACTCCTCTTCTCAACTCCATTGGGAAGAACATTATTCTACTGTAAATGGACGTAAAATTCAACTAAATAAATACTTTTAAAAGGACAAAGCATACCCCTTGGACTCAACTTCCTGAATATAGGTGGTATTGGCTTTCTGAAGTATATATTTCGGTCATAGGTACTTACTTCCTGAATAATTATATTCCATGTCGGCATACTACGCCCATAAATATGTGTAAATATTATCTATTAACTGAAACTAAAAATAAAAAGGGTTGCAAAAATCTCAATTATAATTTTATGATACAATTCATCACTGAAATTTAATTCTATTTGTGGTTATAAAGTTAGATTTGGAGGATTAGGTGGGGGGAGAGGAGGAGTCTGGGAAGGGATGGGAAGGGGAAATAACGAGAAGGCAACAATGCTTGATAAGAAATGTACTCGTTATCTTGCCCATGTAATTGTAACCCCTCTGTACGGTATTCTCACAATAAAAAATAAATAAATAAAAAGTTGGATTTGAACTATTGGTTTCTGAATTCTGACACATATTTAATCATATCACAAGCAGATTCCCTCATTCCCAAGAAATAAGTCTGGTACTGCATCCCTAACAAACAAATGACTTTACTTCATAATATCCCTTCATGCTCAAGCATTTCTGTTTTGATTAAGCCAATTTACTTATTTTTCTTTTGCTGCTGTGCATTTAGTTTATTATTTTAAATACCTTTACTAAAAATCCAAAGCCCTGTAGATATTCCCCCAGATTTTCATCTAAAAGTTATAATGTGTGCACTCTTTCTTAGGACATTGACACATTTTGAGTTACTTTTATATATTCTATAGTTAGGGATTCAAAGCTTGCATTTGCCTACAGAGATTTCATTGTTCAGTGCCCTTTCTTGGAGAGGCATTCTTTCCTCATTGAAAAAAGAAAATCTTTGAAACTTGTCAAAAATCAATCTGTTCTCAGAGACAAAAGACATGTTTTTCCTTACATGTGGAAGCTAGATTAGCTCATAAACTCATAAGATGTTAGATGGCACACAAGTATATACAAATGTGGTAACTGAAATAGTGTAGATTAATTGAAAACTCAAATAGTGTAATTCCTTAGAAAGGCAAAGGCAAAGTCCAACTAAATAAATACCAGGAAGTGGGTAGTAAAATGGATGGGGTGGTACCAAGGGCAAAGGGGTGGATGAATGAAGAGGAGAAAACAAGGAGGATTCAGCCAAGAATCCAATGCACATCCTACAAAATTAAGAAGAGTGAGGGAAGGGGTAGGAAGGGGAGGATTGGCTGAGAATGCTGAAGGGGCTAACATTGGCCAACATGCTTTGTATTCATACACTGCTTTGTTAAATAGCAACTGCTTTGTACAACTACTTATAGATAATAACAAAAAAGAAACTTGAAGTTAAAAAATCAGACACAGGTGTATGGATTTAGTTCTAGATTAGTGTCTCTATTTTATTAGTCCATATGTCTTTGTGTCAGTACTGCAGTTTCCATCTCTTTAAACGTTCACTAAGATTCAAAGTCAAGTAGTGCAATTCCTCCAGTAATAGTTTTCACTCTACCATGCCCATTGAAACTCCTTATGAATTAAAATCTGGTTTTTTTGAATTATAAAAATAAAGACATTAAAAGTTTGATGCAGATAACATGGCATTCATAAAGCATTCCATGTAATATTGTCTGTTAAGCATTATTTATGCAGTCCAAGAGCAAAGGCACTTGTCTGTTTTATTTAGATCCCTTCTGATTTTCTTTAGCAAAGTTTTGCAATGTTCCATTCAGTAGTCTTTCACCTCTTTAGTTAAATTTAATCCTGTTTTATTCCCAACGATGATATTATAAAGAAAATGCTTTGTTTACTCCTATTTCAGATTAACTATTGCTGCTGTGGAGAGCAAAGTAGACTGCAATGTGTTAATCTGGTATTCTGTAATTGTGCTTATTTTATGAATTATCCCTAGTGGTGTTCAAGTAAGAACTTTTTTCTATTCGCCTCTTTGTAGAATTACCAATGATTTTTATAAATTGTTTGTAATTTCTCCCCTAGACATCTTAAAGGTGGGTTAAATGTAAGTGGTTAAAAATTGAAAATTCTTGCGACTGTTTTCAGGGCAGAGGATTGAGTTCTTTCATCTCTGAGCTAAGTGTTAGCTGTGAATGCTTCTTAAGCGCTCTGTGTCTGGGTGAAGAAGCTCCCTTTCATCCTTCCACTTTAATCATGAGAAGATGATAGATCTTGTCAAGTGTTCGCCTGCTTTAAACACAATGACCATTTTTGTGGAAAGGCTCTGTTTAGGTGGTTTGTTGTGTTCATTTTTGTATGTTGATCCAGTCTTGCATTCCTGCCGGGAACCACATTTAGTTAGGAATGCAACTGCATTGCTTGTGGGAGGAGTCACTTCTGCAGTGCTTTGTGGAGCATGCTTCTCTGCTCAGAAGGGACTTGCATGTGGTTTTCATTTCATTAGTTGATTGTTAAGTGGCTCTGGTGTTAGGACACTGAAGAGAGACGGATGCAATATCCCCTACATCTATTGTTGGGTTTCAATTTTTTGGAAGAGTTTTTTTTTAATACAGCTGGTGTTAACATGTGAGCAAGTTCATCAGTAAGACTTCTCTTTAAATAAGAGACATTGTTTAAACAATACACTTGAAGGGAAATTTTCCAGGATTCAATTTAAGAGTAATTTACTACTATTGAAAGACAGATTTTGCTACATGGACCAACGCAGCAGAAAAATCTTATGCAAATATCCTTGTTTCAATGTTGATAAAAGAAAAAATCAAAATCCTAAAACCAAACAAATATACAAAGACTTTATGCTGTTGTTAAAACAATGAGAGTTCACATGCCTTCTGCCTTTTACTATGTCTATTCTTAACAAAAACAGATTATGCATGTAAAAATTAAGAGGTTAAGTTTCATGTTAAGTGGTCTTACCAAAAGCATTTCAATTACCCCAAATCAAAGAAGCATAGGAAAATGTTTGTAGGTAAATGGGATGGTAATCAGTATATGCCCATATTAAAACACACAAATGTGTATAATAATTATGCATAGTTTTGTTCCTTAGCAATTTGGGCTCCACAGAGTTAGAAAAAAAAATAATGTTTCCTGTGATGCTTTGTATACAGAATAAATTACAATGGAGTATATATTTATATATAAATACGTATATATGTAAAGAATCCCCCAAATAAATTATCTTCATTGCATGCTTACGTACTAATTTAATGCAAGGTTAAATAAATTTATTTGAATGTTTTTTAAAACTATAAGCTACTGATTGATTCTGAAATAATTAATAATGTGAACATGACCTAATAGAAGTAAGTGCAATTACAATAAAGTAAAGCATTGATTAGATTTACCCTGTAATGTTCTAAGTCTAGACCCATTTCAACACAGTATTCGTATTGAATAGAAAACAAAGTTACTCTCTTATGGAGTGCAGGATTTAATTAACCCAGTGTTATAAAATATATTGAGAGAAGTGGCGTGATCGACACGTGAACAGCATATACTATTTCTCCTAAGTATGCCACCCCATATCACACGGTAGAATTTGCTGGGTGAGATTTCACATTGTAAGGTGATCATCATGGACGCGACTAAAGGTGTTTGCCACATCAGTGTACCTGGAAGGCAAATCCTGTTCATTCTGGAGCTTCAGTGATGCAGCAATGCCCCATCCTCCGGAGTACAGACACCAATCAATAAGTTGGCCTTCCTGTAGGAGGACCCCTGGGACTCAGCTGACAAGCGATGAGGTCTCAGCTATTTTCTCTCCCTTCCTCTGCAACTCTATTGAAACTTTTCAGTAGGAAAGCAGCTCAAATGGCAGCAGAAGGAGAAAGAGAAAATGTAAGGGGAAAAAAATCGAAGTCAAATGTTAAAAAATAAAAGTAACAATGAAGGTGAACTCCGTGACCTCAAATAAAAAGGAAAAATGTACAAAGTGTGGTGTGGAACAAAGCGGCGCTGGAATAAAGTTTTGGCTGTCTGCCCGGGCAGGTTGTTAATAGATTGCATTTACCTAGGGGAGTTTTCCGGTGTGCTCTTCATGGCCCTGTTGTGTGAGGTTCACACTCAGCTACACCCGGTACCTTGTGGTGTTCAAATCAGCCAGGTGTGTGCAGGAAGATCCTATAGTGTATGTTACCCTCAGGGAACAAAATAAATAATCATTTCCAAATAACTCACAAGTAATTGCAACTGATAGAATGTCACACTAAGAAATGCATTTTCTCCTTTCATCTCTCGGACAATTTTGGTTCTCAATTTAGAGATTACTTAGAAAACTAAACATAGAACCACCCTACAATGCAGCAATACCACATTTAGTCATTGATCGGAAAGATTGTATGTCCAGATACAGCGAAGACACCTGCACACCCATGTTTATTGCTGAAGTATTTGCCTTAGGCCACATGCCCCTCAACAGACAAATGGATCAAGAAAATAGGTATACATAGGCAATGGAATTTTACTACTCAACTGGAAGAATGATGCTATGTCATTTCTAGGGAAATGGGTTGACATGGAGAAATTATTTTAAGTAAATGAAGTCAGGCTCAGAGAAACAAAGACATATATGCTTGCTTTCATATGTGGAATTTAGATCTAAAGTATGAATATACACATGGAATTTAGATCTGAATTATCAATATATGTGAACATACACAGAGTCATCTAATACATATAAGTGCATACATAAACAAACATTAACTAAGGTATGGAGTAAAGGGGAGAGGATTCTAATGGTGTAACTGTGTTGAACAATCAACTTACACTTTAACACAAAAGGAGTAACAGAATGGCTGAACTGGTGGTGTTAGGAAGGAGTGAGGTTGGGGGGGCAGAGTATAGGGAAAGGAAGCATGGTGAATACAGGTGTAATATTCACTGCATATACATAGATATACAATCAGGTAAAATAAAGGAGTGAAAGAGATTGGGAGAGATGAGGAGAATGATTGAAAGAGGGACGTTAATCAAGATGCATTGTATTCACAAACTGTCATGTTGAAATGAAATCCCTGTTGAACAACTATTTAAGGATAATAAAAATAATTTAAAACAAAAAAGAAATGTAATTTCTCCTAAATGATCTTTATTCTGCCATATCTATAAACATTGATTTCTCTGTTTTTTTTAAGCATTTAATATATTTTCCAGACTTGGTAAAATATGCCAAATACTCAATTTCTGAAGAGCTTTAGGAGTCACACAATTTAAAACATATCATTATAGTAATTATTTCCTTGGTAAAGAATGGGTTCAATAGTTAATAGGAAATCAGAATGCTGGTTCTTTTTAGTAATATGCATTACATTTCAGAAAAGCACAAATCTTACTAAAATATAAAAAAGTTTTACTAATTTATACACAAGAATACTACTTTATTTACAAAAATTTGTCTAGAATCCAGAAAGACAACCTCAGATATTTTGGAACCATAGTCCCTTAGTCATTCTGCTAGCTGGAAACATTCATTTAACTGTATTAGTTTTGCCTGTTTTTAAACTTTATCAGAATGAAAATGATTCAATGCTATGTAAAATTCAAACACCATGGTGTCATGAAATGCTTCTTAAGGATTATAAACATAAATTCAAACATTTGACTAGTCTTTACATAAAATCCATTAAAATACAATTATGCACATTGTACAGAATGCTGCAGTGAGTGTTGACAGAGGGGTGTACTTATGAAACAATTACCAAAACTAACACCGTTGATGCAATTACATGTATCCTTTGACCCTTCTTTACCATTTTTGGTTACCTCCCATTTCTTTTTTCTTTTAATTGTAAACATACTGTACAGAAGGGTTACAATTACATGAGCAAGATAATGAATACATTTCTTATCAAGCATTGTAGCCTCCTCCTTTGTTTCTCCTTCCAATCCCTTCCCAGCCTCCCCCACCCCCCCACCAACCCTACCCCCCCCCCAAAGCTGTAAAGTTTGTTTTCGACATGACAACCTGTCATGTCTCATTGTTGCAACGGGTCCACCTGTATCCTTATTTAAACGACTTGTTTTTCCACTTCCCCTCCACAAATTATACCGACATCAAATACAGTGAAAGCAGGGTTATACTGTGGGGGAGGGACATACAAAGCAACAAAGAAATAATCTTATAAATGCGTTAGAAACAAATGCACGAAAGAAAAAAAATATTTAAATGCATATCTCAGGGTTCATTTTCCTAACACCACCTTATCTGACCTTTTCTGCTTGACTCATACATATATTAGATATTGCAAATAAGGGAAACCATGAGACCTATGCTTTTTTGGGCTTGGCTTACTTCACTTAATGTAATTTTTTCCAAGCCTTTCCATTTCCTAACAAATGGGGCAATGTCATTCTTTCTGATGGAAGCATAGAATTCCATTGTGTATTAATACCACATTTTCTTGAGTCCATTCATCTACTGAGGGGCATCTGGGTTGGTTCCATATCTTAGCTATGGTAAATAATGATGCAATAAACATGGTTGTGCTGGTAGCTTTAGTGTGGACTTGTTTGTAAACATTTGGGTAAATGCCCAAAAGTGGGATTGCTGGTTCATAGGGGAGCTCTATGTGAAGTCTTTTGAGGAACCTCCATACTACTTTCCAAAGTGGCTGAACAAGATTACACTCCCACCAACAATGAAGTAAGGTTCCCTTCTGTCCACATTCCCTCCAGCATCTGTTGTTACTAGAGTTCTTGCTTATAGTCATTCTAACTGGGGTGAGGTGGTATCTCAATGTTGTTTTGATTTGCATTTCTTTTATGGCTAGGGAGGTTGAGCATTTCCTCATGTGTCTATTGGCCATCCTTCTTTCTTCTTCAGAGAAGTTTCTCTTTAAGTCTTTAGCTCACTTATTTATTGAGCAGTTGTTTCTTTGAGGATTTGTTGTTGGGGGATTTAATTTTTTGAGTTCCAAGTATATTTTAGATATGAGACCTTTGTCCGTTGTATGGCTAGTGTAGATCTTCTCCCAATCCGTAGGCTTTCTGTTGATCTTTCTAGCTATGTCCTTTGCCATGCAGAAGCTCTGCAACTTCATGAAATCCTATTTGTACAAACATTCTTTGATTTGTTGTGTTTCCGGGTCTCTAATAAGAAAATTTTGGCCTGCGCCAAGGAGACCTAGGGTTTCTCCTATTCCATCCTGTAATGTTTTCAGAGTGTCTGCTTTGACTCCGAGGTCTTTGATCCATTTGGAGTTGCTTCTGGTGCAGAGTAATATATAAGGATCTAGCTTTAGTTTTCTACAAGTAGTTAACCAATTTTGTCAGCACCATTTACTAAAGAGGCTGTCTTTCTTCCATTCTATTTTTTTAGCTCCCTTATCAAAGATTAGATGGCTATAGGTCTGTAGGTTCATTTCTGGGTTTTCAATTCTATTCCATTGGTCCTGGGGTCTGTTCTTGTGCCAGTACCAAGCTGTTTTGATTACTATGGCTTTATAGTAGAGTTTGAAATTTGGTATTGATATTCCTCCAGCAGTGTTCTTTCCGTTGAGGAGCATTTTTGCTATTCGGGGTCTTTTATTGTTCCATATGAATTTTTGGATTGCTTGTTCTATTTACTTGAAGAATGAGGTTGGAATTTTGATAGGTATCGCATTGAATTTGTAGATAGCCAAGGGAAGTATTGCCATTTTCATGATGTTAATCTTTCCAATCCAGGAGCATGGGAGTTTTTGCCATTTTTTAAGTTCTGTGTTGATTTCCTTTTTCAGCTTTTTAGTTTTCATCATAGAGGTCCTTCACTTCTTTGGTTAAGTTAATTCCTAGGTATTTTATCTTTTATGGGGCTATTACACATGGAGTTGCTTTCCTAATTTCAGCCACACTTTTCTCATTGTTGGCATACAGAAAAGCCATTGATTTGGGGGGTTAATTTTATACCCTGCTACTTTGCCAAAGTTTTTTTTTTTTTTAATTTAATTTAATTTTATTTGTGAACATACTGTACAGAGGAGTTACAGTTACATGGGCAGGATAATGCGTACATTTCTTACCAAGCATTGCAGCCTCCTCCTTTGTTTACCCTTCACATCCCTTCCCAGCCTCCCCCCTCCCCCCCTAATCCCAATCCTTCTCCTCCCCCCCCCCACCCCGCACCAACGTTGTAAAGCTCGTTTTGGACATGACAACTTGTACTTCTCATTGTTGCAACAGGTCCACCTGTATCCTTAAACAACTGGTTTTTTCCCATCTCCTCCCCAAGTTATACTGACATCAAATATAGTGAAAGCAGGGGTTATACTGTGGGGGAGGGACATACAAAGCAACAAAGAGATAATCTTATAAATGTGTTAGAAACACATGCATGAAAGAAAAAAAACATTAAAATACACATCTAAGGGTTCATTTTCCTAACATCACATTATCTGACCTTTTCCGCTTGACTCATACATATACTAGATATTACAAATAAGGGAAACCATGGGACCTACGTTTCTTTGGGCCTGCCTTACTTCACTTAATATAATTTTTTCCAAGTTTTTCCATTTCCTAACAAATGGGGCAATGTCATTCTTTCTGATGGAGGCATAGAATTCCATTGTGTATATATACCACATTTTCTTGATCCATTCATCTATTGAGGGGCATCTGGGTTGGTTCCATATCTTAGCTATGGTAAATAATGCTGCAATAAACATAGTTGTGCTGGTAGCTTTAGTGTGGTCTTGTTTGTAAACATTAGGGTAAATGCCCAAAAGTGGGATTGCTGGGTCATAGGGGAGCTCTATGTGAAGTCTTTTGAGGAACCTCCATACTGCTTTCCAAAGTGGTTGAACAAGTTTACTTTGCCAAAGTTTTGTATCAGCTTGAGTAATTTGGGAGTGGAGTCTATGGGATTTTTTAAATACAAGATCATGTCATCTGCAAAGAGGGAGAGTTTTATTTCTTCTTTCCCTATTTGGATCACCTTTATGTTTGTATCTTGTCTTATTGCTGTAGCTAGGCATTCCAATACTAGATTGAAGAAAAGTGGAGAGAGTGGACATCTTGTCTTGTTCCTGAGGTAAGAGGAAATGGATTTAGTTTTTCACCATTAAGTATAATGCTGGCTGTAGGTTTGTCATATACAGCCTTTATTGTATTGAGGAATGTTCCAGGGATTCCTCATCATAAATGGGTGTTCTAAAAGCTTCTTGTAGCTGAATAGGCCTATCTTTTTACATGTTTGGGAAGTTCTCTGCTAGGATCCTGTTAAACAAATTTCCTAGACCATTAACTTCTGTTTCTAGGTGCTCCTCTACACCCATTATCCTTAGATTAGGCCTTCTGATGGTGTCTTCCAAATGCTGGGTAGATCTATCACATTTCTTGGACTTGTCTTGGATGGTTGTATGTTCTTTCTCTGTAATATCTAGGCTGTCTTCAATCTCCAAGATTCGATCTTCTGCATGTTCTAACTTGCCGTCAAGACTTTCTACTTTGTTTTTTTTTTTTATTTCTTCTCCTTCTAATTGGTCAGCTTTGATGGCTTCAAATTCTTTGTTGAAGCTTTGTTTTAGATCTTGTATGAACTTCTTTACTTCCTTAATTTGGTGTTCAGTGTTTATTCTCAAATCACTTAGTTGATTGGTTATGGTTTCCTTGGACTCCCATTCCTTCTGTTGGGTTCCATTCAGCATTCCCTTAGTGGTCTCCCTGACTTCCTTCAGCTCTTTGTTAATGGATTCCATGAATGCCTTTAGTGATCTTTGTGTATTCTCTTCCTGCTCTCTCAATTCCTGTATTACTCTTTGATTAGCTTCCTCATGTTCATGCCATTCCTGTAGTTCTCTTTGAGTGTTCTCAGCCTGCTCACGCCATTCCTGCCTTTCTCTTTGAGTATTCTCAAGCTGCTCATGCAAATCTTGTATCAGTTTTTGAGTAGCTTCTTCACGCTCATGATATTCCTGTATAAACCTTTGGATTGCCTCCTCTCTCTCCCTATCACGCTCATACAGAGTCCTTTGTATGTTTTCAATCTTTTCATTTATCATGTTTGCCAGCAGTGTTTGTAGAGCTATTTGGGAACTCTCCACTGGATTATTCATTATCTGTTCTGTCCCCTGATTATCATGAGTGGTAGTTGAGATACCCCGACTTGCCATTTTTCTTGTGTTTTTCCAGCTTACTCTGCCCATTTGGGATGAAAATAACACCAGTTTTGTGCTAGAACACTCTCTTAAGGCAAGCATCAACCAAAGTATGTATTTGCACAGTCAATAGTCTGCAGATACAATCTAGTTCAACAGATACATCTATTCAACATCAAACAACTATATATTAATGGGCTATGATCTGCAAAGAAGAATTTTGCTAGACCAGAAATTATTACATTTAGGGAGAGATGTGGGTAAAAATAGGAGTAGAGTGATGTGAGGAGGCACAGGGAGAATTAAATAAGTCCTAATCTCAAAGCAGGAAATAGGTTGGATAAGATGAAAGTAGAGAGAGAGCAAAAAAGAAGGAAGAGAGAGGGAAAAAAGAGACCAGAAAAAATAGAAAAGTAATAATTAAAAATATTATGCAGAAGTGAAAACAAAATATTCAGAGAAGAACGTGGATATAGTGAGAGAAGGGGAGGGATAGAGAGATGTGAAAAACTTAAAAATAAAAATATTATATAGGTATAAAGAGGTAGTACTGCTATTAAGGAATTTAAGTCTAGGTGATTTTGAATTGAGTAATAAATTTGTGGATTAAGTGTGTACACAATGGGGGATAAGGCCTAATAATCGACTACAAGTTTATCTGAGGATGTGCGGAACAACAACTAAGTCACATAAAGAAGAATGAAAGAGAAGAAAAGGTGAAAAGGATAAGAAAGAAAGAAAAAAGATCAGAAGTTCAGTAGCGCTAAACAAAAAACAAAAAAATTTTTTTGAAAGAGGAAAAAAAAAGAAAGAAAGAAAAATGCACACACACATATACCCCTAAAATAAAAATTATGAGGAAAAAAAGTTACTAGAAAACAATTTTTTTCAAAAAAGGTAAAAATTAAAAATTAAAAAAAGTTTTAGAAAAAAATTTTTATAAAAGGTGCAAAAAAAAAGGAAAAAAATTTTTTTGATTTTTTTGGGGGGAGGGGTGGGAAAAATCCTGTATCTCCCTTGTGTCTGTAATCAGCCTCTTGTTGGAGTCTCTGTTCTGCTTGTGGTGTTTGATTTTCCTGTGGCTTGGATGGTTTCTTAAGACAGTTTGTTTGAACAGGCAGAAAAATGCTCTGCTTAACCCAGGATTTTGTGATCCTCTTCCCAGGCTAGTTCAATGGGAGGGAGATCTGCTTTGAGTATCACAAAAGAGGGAGATGGCTTTTTCCTTAAGTTTGGAGATGCTGTGATGAGGCTAGGTTCTGGGTAGAGTTGAGGCCTTTCAGCAAACAGTAGCTTTTCCCGGGGGCTAGTTTGTGAGAAACTCACAGAGCCCAGCCTGGAGCCACTCTCAGGGTTTATGTTTACTGAATTTCAATTGATTGTCTAGGCTGCTAAAGAGAGGGGCAGCCTCTGGCTCTGATTACCCAGTGAAGAAAGCCACTCCTGGGGCTGGCACCCCAGCTGGGTGACTTTTCCTTGGGTAGAGCTGAGTCTGGCAGGTCAGGTTAGGTTCTTGTGACCTGCTAAATGACTCTAGTTTTCTTCCAAGGCCTGAGTTGGAGCTAGCAGCTCCACCAAGCTTTGTCAGTATCCAAGATGGAGATCTCCGGTACTGGGGGGGGGGGCGGTGAGGGGTGGCCTTCCCTCCTCTGCTCCCTGAGAAGGAGTGAGGACGTTAGGCTTCTACTCACGCAGAGTCTTGGTTCCTGGGTCATCTCTGGTCTTCGAACTGCAAGATGAAGATGTCTGCTCCTTGTCAGTTCTTGCTGGTGTTGAGTAGAATGCACTCACCTGCCACATCTGGCTCCTTCGTCCCGGACTCTGTTTTGCAGGTATGGCGGCTTTGGCCACTGATGCTGCCGCAGCAGCGGCTACTGGCAAGTGCTCAGATCTGTCTCCTTGCCTGGATTTTCCCTCTCTGGCCTAACGCTCTGTCCTGTGATAGCACACTTGGTTTGATTCTCTGGCTTAGGACTGTTCACTGGAACTCTAAAACTGCTTTCTATGTAGAGCTTGTTTAGTCTCCAACTTCTCCTCCGCCGTCTTCCCAGAAGTTGGTTACCTCCTATTTCTAACCATTTCTAGAATCCATAATTCACTTCTGTTTATTGTAGACTTTGATTTTTTTCTAAATCCTACAGAGGAATTATCTGAATGCATAACTTGCATTGGATGTAACTTTATTGTTTGCCAATATTCTGTTGTGTTGATTGTTAGAACTATTCATATATATATATATATATATATGTATAACTAAAATATGTTTACTCACCTATTGATGGGATTTGTTTGTTTTTCCATTACTGGGATCAATCAAGGGCCTTGCTCATACTCAGCAAACTCCACTAAGATGCAACTGCAGCCTCAGTTTCTCACTTATTTATTTATTTTTACTTTGTCATTTTTATTATGATCTTTAAGTAGTTGCACAAGGGTGTTGCCATTTAACAAAGCACTTTATGAGTGCAATGCATCTTGATCAATGGCACCTCTTTCAGTATTTGCACCCATCCATCCCCCATCCCCATTTTCTCTCACTCTTCCTATTTTTGTAGGACATATATTGACACATACAGGATATATATCTATCTCTGTCTACATAGATAGACAAATATTTGTATCTATCTATATCTATAGCTGTCACGGTATCTATCTTTATATTCTGCATTCTCCACCTCTTCTCCTTTACATTCTTTTACCCCTTACCACTTGACTCCACCCCATCCCTTTTGAGCACCTGCTCCCTGGTGTTTTATTTTGCTGAGAGTTGACTTTGCCTTTCAGAGGAATGATACTATTTGAGATCCCCTCGAATCTCCTGTATTTCAGTTAATACATTTGCATATACTTGCATACCACTCACCATATTTACTTGTGAGTTTGTAAGCTACATCCATCTTCCATATGCGTGAGCAAATGGATCTTTTTCTCTGGGCCTGACTTACTTCACTTACCATGATTTTCCCAGATCTTACCATCTCTTTACAAATGGCACAGTATCATTTTCTTCTAATGAACAAGTGAAAATCTATTGTGAAGACAATGTTGTTTTAAAAATTCACATATATACATTTTTTTCAAAGGACATATGCACTAATGTTTCCAGATAAACTCTGAGGAGTGGAGGGCTGGGGTGTATGTGTGAACAGGATTAGTTACTAATGAACTACCCAACTCTTCCTTGCATGTTAGTTGCACATTCCTAAAGAACAATGATGAGCAGTGATGATAAAGAAACTTGCCTGACCATCTACACACTTTCCTTTCTGAGATGTTTGCTTAAATATTCTACCATCTGCAAGCTAGATTATTTCTCTTTATTTTACTGATATCTAAATCTTATTTTGCAGGTTGGATTCATCTACTTGGTCAGGAACACCAGTCTTTTTTTAACCTATGATCTTTTCATTGGGGGGATAGACAGTATCTCTTGTATGTCTTTTGTGATCCTAAATTGTGATTGCACAACATAACCGTTATTGTTCAAGAAATTTTTCCAGCCTAATGTATTGGTATCCCTCACAGGTGTTTTTTTTTTGTTTTTTTTTTTTTTTGAGTCCGGTCATGGGGCCTGAACTCTAGGCCTGGGCGCTGTCCCTCAGCTCTTCAGCTCAAGGCTAGTGCTCTACCACTTGAGCCACAGCACCACTTCTGGCTTTTTTTTTTCTTTTTGCTTATATGTTGCTGAGGAATCGAACCCAGGGCCTCTGTCATGCAAGGCATGCGCTCTACCACTGAGCCACCTTCCCAGCTTCTCACAGGTGCTTTTTATGTGGTATCTGCCCAGATTGCTTCCTATTCTTCTTTCAGGTTCCTGATGGCTTTCTTTCTCAAAGTTCCCATCCAAGATTTCCTATGACTTCATGAAAACCTGAATTTGCATGTATCAACTCTCTCATCAGAGAACATTAGCAAGTGTATAATCTCTTTGTCACTGCTCCAGCCTTAAAGACTGGAATATAAAAGTGTGAGCCTTGTATGCCAAGTCCCTTGCCAGTGGGGTCACTTTTGCATTTGGTTGGCTTTTCTGATGTTATCTATTTTTGGACTTTGTTCTTGCATGATTTTTAAGAGATCGAGAAGTATCTGCTTGGGAGGTTTGCGCTGTGGAGTTGAGACTCTTCTCTTCCATTCGCCTCTTTCCACGACAGCATTCTAGGCCTCTGTCTTGCACTTGGAATGGGGAGGAGAAAGGTTATGGAGTCATAAGCTTCCACATACATCCTTTACCTGTGTTTTCTATTTTGGGACCTTTAAAGGCCTAGAGATCAATATTTGAAAATCTATAGGCAATTGAACCAAAAGGACGATTGAAAATTAATTAACAATTACAGCAATTGGGTTGACATAAGACTGGAAGCTTGTCCTACACAAAGACAAATGTCATTTTAAAAGTAGCTCATCCTTCATTCTGAAGGAAATTAAAAGGAAAAAGTACAATCAAAGACATCTTTATAAATTCACTTAGAGACTTCTGACTGAGAGAATGGGAAAGAGCCTTGTTCTGCCGACTCTACATCTCCCCTATGCCGGCTGAACTGCCTTTGAACTGAAAAGCCACAGGTGTGGATAAATGAGAAGAAAAGTGAGCAATAAAACATTTTTAAGTGTGTTTCTTCTTGGCGGAGATATTTCACATGCACAACTTTAATTCTTTATCTGTAGAGAAATATTTGAATTGGATCTGGAAAAGCTCTGAAAGAGTAATGCTCATTAATTACCTGTGACCCCACCTGTATGAGCTTCATTAAATACACATTTATTATTTCACAGCTTCAGCAGAATCCAGGATTTTCAAATCTTACATGTTCTTTACTCAGACTCAACCACGTTGAGGGTGCCATTTCCAGATTTAAATATATATACATATATAGAAATACATATCCTAAAAGGAAATATGGTTTTCTTTTTGTCAAATATTCAATCAAAATTCTCCAAAATTAGTCTTGTAAATATTTCACATTTCTTTTTCTTTATTTCATCCTGGATTTAAATTGAACTTAGAAAATAAGTATATGCAGTAATGTGTATGTGCTGGCATTTGAACAGCATGATGCAGTTATTGAAACAGTAACATTTGGGATAGAAAACTCAGTGAATTGAATGTGTGATTGGTCCAGCCCCCAGAACAGCACCAGTGACACAAGAAGCCCCAATACCCACATCCTGTACCCTCATGTCTGCTTTTCCATCCACACCCTTAACCCTGTAGTTCCTTTGCTGAGACCACCATGATCTTCAGTTCTACAGTTCCACAGTCCAAACCCTCTGGAAAATCAAGAGATAAATCCTTTCTGTCAGATCCTTTCTTTGACATCCCTGAGGATAAAATCGATAAAAAAGAAAAAGGATACACGAGTGGTAGGCTAGGAAAACTCCAAGAAAAGTAATGAAGTAGAAGCAGAAAGAAGAGCCTGAGTCACCTGAGTGTGGCCAGATTCTATTTTGCTAGTTCATGTGTGTGAGCTTCACAAGTATTGCAAATGCATTTGTGTCAGCGGGAAATACATAGACACCGTTGTGTGCGCATGAGCATTTACTTTTTGGAAACTGGCCATGGAGCCAATGGGCTGGAATTCTGCTTCTTATTCTTTCTTATTGTCTTCTGTAGCTATACTGTATTTACCATACAACTACACCAGTATGTCTCCTTCCTAAAGATCAAAGGCAATGTCTGCAATATGAAGCACATGAGCATACAAAGACAGACAGAAAGAATGAAATTGATTGGAAAGAATGAACACCTGCCCAGCCCTATTTTCCTCCACTACATTTTCATTTGGTAAACACAAACTAGGCAGTAGCAGTGCCTTAGTGTATGTTATATTATGGCTGATATCTTTTCCCTACTTGTATGACTGGCCTTTCTTATAGGAAGAAGAGTGAAGTGATTGGTGGAAACTAAGTATTTATGCTTTTGACTCCAACTCCAAAATATTCCAAAGAAGAATATTAAAATGATTAATGCTAGAAAGCAAATACTTCACAGAACATGTCTTTCCAGCAACATATCTATCTTAAATTATACACAAATGTCACCATTCATCATTTTTAATTAGCTAAATGAATCTAATTTTGTAGAAGAAACAAAATTTCACTTCATTGTCAATGGTAAGCTCATAGAAATTTACTGCAATATTACACTTTATAATGAAAACTCTTATTTTGATGTTTTTCACATGCCTAATTTCCTTTAAAAATGTAGATATTATAGGTGAAATATAGGTAGTCAGGATTATGAACAATTCATTCTACCAAAATATTTATATCAATTTTTATTCTTACTATATTCTATTTAATTACTCCTGGTTCCTTATCAGATAACATTTTTCACTTTATGTTTGGTTATTTGTTAACTATTAACTTGCATCCATATTTATTATTTGTGGATTATGAATTAGGCTGAATTTTTGTTCATGTTATATAATAATCTCAGATGAGCTCTTTATCTCATCTGATCAGCCTTCAAGAGATTTTTATTAAATGATTTAAGAATATTAAGCTTATGGCTGCCTATAACCTTTATTTTATTTTTCCAGTGTGGTTTTATTATTAATATTTCCATTTGGAATTATATAGGACTACAGAAATTTGTTCACTTAAACAATTTTTCAAGAAATCTGTCACTCTTGCATACTTTGACATTGTTGTATTGACATTGTCGTTACGATGTGTTTGTTTTGAGAACATTATATTACAAGATTTGCAAAGTTTATCAATATGGGGACTATTTTATCATCCCATTCAAATACTGTATTTGTAATAGCTGTGTTATAGACTAAGACTAATTGTCTATCTACAGATGGATGGAAAAAGAACACTTGATATGCTCTTTCCACTCACATTCAGTATAGCACTGGGATTCTTAGCCAAGGCACTAAAGTAAGATCATAAAAGGATTCAAATATAAGATCAGAGTGGCAAACTACTTCTAATTCCAGACAGTACTTACAAGACCCTCAAGGTTTCATGAAAAACTCTAATATCTGATAAACATATTTAATCATGTAGAAAATTATAAAATGTATACTCAAAAATCTACTGTCAATGAGCAGGCTGATAAAGAAGTAAGGAAAAAATTTCATTACTATAACCCCAATAACTACCTAAGTATAAACTTAAACAAGTAGTGAGAGACCTCCATAATGACAACTGTAACACTTAAAAAAAAAAAAAGAACACATTGCTCAGGGCTAATGGATTGGCAGAATCAATACAATGACACTGATTATATTACCAAAAATAATCTGTAGCTTCAATACATTGTCAACCAAAGTACCAATATCAACATTTTCAGAAACAGGAAAAAAAAATCAATCTAAAAATTCACACATAAACATTACATACCCTGAATAACTAAAGAAATCCTACACAAAAAAGCAATTTCAGTATTTTCACAGTAAAGGACTTCAAATTATATTACAGAGCCATAGTAACAAAATCAGCATGATCCTGGCACTGAAACAGACGTGAAGACAATGGAACAGAATAGAAGGCCTAAAATTAAACCCAGAGATAATTAACTGATTTTTGCCAATGGAGAAAAAAAAAAAATTACAAACTGCAGAAAGACAATCTCTTCAATAAATGGTGTTGGGAGAATTGGTTATCCATGCAGAGGACTGAAACAAAACCTAATTATTGCCTTGTATAAAATAAAATTAACCCCAGATGAGTCAAAGATTTTGATAAAAGACTTGAAAATTTGAAACTACTACTTTTCCCCATTAGAAATTCTGGAAGATACTGGAATTGGTATTTGCTTTCTGAATAAGTTTCCAGTATCCCAGGAAATAATACTTGATAAATGAAACTGTATCATATCAAACAGCTTTGTAGTCAAAAGAAATTATTTTTAACAGAGTTAGAGACAACCTCTCCACTGAGAGCAAAGCATTAGCAGCTACTCAATGGACAGAAGATGGATACTCAGAATATTTTTAAAAAAATAAATAGCAAAGAAAAATAATTTACTTAATAAGTGACAAATTCATAGAAGAGACAAATCTCAGAAGACAAAGATACAAATGCTAATAAATACACAAGAACTATTCAACATCCTTAGCCACAAAGGAAATAAAACCACAACTACACTCTCAGCTCAGAGTAAAATGCCCGCCTCGGCATGAGGCCCTCGGTTTAAACTTTAGTCTCACATCACACACAAATGAGATAAAAAAGCAAAACGACACCAAGCTCCTATCTAACATGCAAAGGAGCAGCAATCATCAAGACAACAAACAATGTGAGGAGAAGAACAACCACCATATACTTTGGTTACGATCTAAACTAGTGTAACCACTATAGAAATTGTTATCGATTTTCCCCACTGAAACTGAAGTAGACTGATACAGGACCGTATATCACTCTAAGACCTTTGTGTGAGGGAGTATAAATCAAGACACAAGAGTGATACATATGTACCCAGTTATTGTACCTTTGTTCACAATAGCCAAACCACAAGATCAACAATCAATGAATGGAAAAAGGCAATTCGGCATATTACTCAGCCATAAAAATTAGAAATCAGAGGAAGCCGGGCGCTGGTGGCTCATGCCTATAATCCTAGCTACTCAGGAGGCTGAGATGAGAGGATCACAGTTCAAAGCCAGCCCAGGCAGGAAACTCTGTGAGACTCTTATCTCCAATAAACCACTAGAAAACCAGAAGTGGCGCTGTGGTTCAAGTGGTAGAGCTGAAGAGCCGAGGGATAGCACCCAGGACCAGAGTTCAAGCCCCATGACCGACAAAAAAAAATTAGAAATCAGATCACTGTCAGAATCTGGAAGAAATCAGAGATCATAGGTTTGAATGAGGTGAAACAAGCTCAAAAAGCCAAACACTGCATGTTCTCAATCATTTGTACAATCTAGACATAAAATAATGATGATGATGATGATGATGATGATGATGATAAGACATGGATAAAACATTGCATTGTCAGGGAGTGTTAAGAGGTAGGGAGAACAGAGGAAGAAAAACTACACGAAGAGGATAAACATGTTACACGGGTATGAATATCTGTATGCATATGTGCATATGAGGGTATATTGTCTCTGTCTTCACATAAATATAGGAAGATCACATAACAAAACAGAAGAAACACACAGCGAGCACAGAGGTGTAGGACTAAAATATAATTCAGGAGGAAACCTGTGCAAAGTGCTTCATCTCCACGAAGTCACTCATATTACTGTGTTTTAGTTCACAAAGAATATAAAACCAAAAGCTAAAACGGGATATAAGAAAAATACAGAAAACAGCCATAAATAAAATGATTTTTTTTCATTTAGGGTGAAATGATTAAATACCCATAAAATAATGAGAGATCACTACTTTAAAAGAAATAAATCAGATTCAGGAATCACAACAACAATAATAATACATGGTCTGTCTCATTATAGAAACTATATAAAAAAAAAAAAAAGCATCCCAATGGTAGAAAGGAAACTATTGGCAGGACAGTGGAGAGGAGACAGAGTTGAGAATGAGTTTGAGCATTTATGCAGGAAATAGATTAAGTAGAAAATAGATTTAAAGGGATTATTTATGTTTTACAGGGGACAATTCTGGCACCTGCACATCTGCATACAATCCACGATGATGAGCTCAACTTCTCATCGCTCCTCCTCTCCCTCCTCCTCCACTTGGAACATTTCAAGGTGCTTCCTTTTGATAACAGACAGCCATTACACCTGCACTGTGTGCACACCAGGTGAAGTCTGAGAGGAACTTTGATTGCTGACAAAGTGGAGGTAAGGCACAAGCTAGTAGTATAAGCCATCGGCAAATTCTCTCGATTTGCTGAACTCTTGCTCAGACACTCTGAGTTATATATTCGGATTTTCTTTTTTAAGTATCTTGTTCACTTGGTTCCTACCTAACATAAGAATTAATTTCTTGGTTTAGTACTATAAAAATTATAATGTGCGTGGCTTATGCCAGTAAGTCCTAGCCACTGAGAAGGGTGACATCTGAAAATCATGGCTGGAAGCCAGCCCAGACAGGAAAGTTCATGACACTTTTTCCTCTAATTAGCCAACAAAAACAGGAAGTGGAGCTGTGGCTCAAGGTAAAGCGCTGGTCTTGAGGAAAACTCCAGAGGCATGGTGCCAGGTCCTGAGTTCAAGCCTGAAAACCAGCATCCAAAACTATAGTTACACTATATTTTCTATCAAATTGCTCAGATTTGTGAAAAGAAAGGGGAAGGAGACAGTAATCCTCACGGCAAACGAATCACCTTAGTCTACATTGTGACTCTTCCGATGAAAAGAATGAATAATACAGAAAATATGTTTTCCATGTTTGTTACCTTTTTTCTGCTACTCACAGAAACATTATTTAGAGGATTGTTTTGATGGCATTTCTCATTCCACCTGTTTTGGTCTTTTAAATTCAATTACTCAAAAAATAGGAATCAAGACAGTGTGCTGACCTCTTGAGACATGCTTCGATTTCTCCTTGGTAAGTTCCAAATGTGTCCATTCGGTTTTAGTTGTTGGGAAACAATATGTATTTTTCATAACATTTTTTATAACCTGAAATGACAACTGAGCAGAACCTCTTCTCTTGAACAGCACAAGGAGCAGGCTGATCATTGAATACAATCCTGACGTCAAGAACCAGCTCCAAGCTTCATGACATTGCTCAGCTGTCAAACACTGTTGGCCTGTGAAATCCCTTGAAATTTAGATAGTAATGTTTATTCCAAACTGTTCCTGTGAACGTTTTATGAGATTTCTTAGGCAAAATAACACAGAATACACTTTATTGGTCACTTTAATATAAAACTAAAATTCTCTTTGACATTTGGGGCGGGGGGGAACCACAGAAAGCTGAAGCTCAAAATCATCCAGCTCATGTAATTGTATATTTATTCTGTAGTTATTTCCCTTGCAGTCAACTGTCAACTGGTATAATACGTCCCACATACAATTCAACACTAAACTGAGTAAGAAGGAAAAGAGAAAGAGAGAGCTATGAGGCATGAAAATTACTCTATTCAATGTGAAAAATGTTTATGGAACTAAGAAATAGTCTTCTATGACTATTCCTCATTCAATAATGTCTGTACCAAAATTACTACACAAAATGAAACAAACCTGTGGAAACAGAAGTTGAATAAATTCCATGGAATTGTTGGGGGCTGATGTCTCACACCTGTAATCCTAGCTACTCAGGAGGCTGAGATCTGAGGATCATGGTTTAAAGCCAGCCCCGGCAGGAAAGGCCGTGAGACTCTTATCTCCAAAAAACCATCAGAAAAACCAGAATTGGCGCTGTGGCTCAAGTGGTAGAGTGCTAGCCTTGAGCTGAGAGACAGCGCCCAGGCCCAGAGTTCAAGCCCCATAACCGACTATTAAAAGGAAAAATAATGTAATTGGAAAGTGATTATTCATATAAAAACATTCAAATAGAGTGATTTAAATGGACACGTGGAAAGTATAGTGGCAGTTATGCAGGAAACAGAGATGAGAGAAAAACAAGATTCCAGAACACAGTTACCTAAAAATTTAGTGAGACTTGCATCTCAACCAAAGTGTTGAGCAACAGGATGAGGTGTGTAACCCCAGCTCTATGGGAAGGTGTGCTAGGAGGGCTGTGATGGGTTAAAACATAGTAAAACCCTATCTGAAAAAGAACTAAACCAAAACTGACCAGGGACCTGGCTCAAGAAGTACAGTACCTGCCTGGCAAGAGAGACACCCGGAGTTAAATCCAGTACTACTAATAGATAGATAGATAATAGGTAATAGATAATAGATAAAATATTGGTCGGTAAATTATATATGGATATATTGGTTTACAGATATGTGACCTAGAGCTAACAGATAAGTGACTAGATAGATATATAAAATGAAGAATAATCAAATACCTGAAAGTATGCCCGCAATGAATAATACATGACCATTGTTTTCTCAGCATTCTAAGGCAGTGCTAATAATTGTACTTCCCGTATAGCTGTGTGACCAGCCTGAGGTACCGCAATCAGCTTTTTATTGATTCAAGTAGAAGTCGTGGCTCTGAGCCATGACCATCCCAATATTTTTCTCCCTATAACAGGGAGGCATTTTGTTTTTCCCTTCCCCTCCTCAAATGCTTAAATAGAGACACAGGTTGACCCATTGTAACAATGAGATGGACAAGACACTATGTTGAAAACAAGGTGGGGGAGGGAGGAGTTGGGGAGGTAGGAGGGAAGGGATGGTAGGGGGAAAACAAAGGAGGAGGTAACAATGCTCATAGGAAATGTCCTCATTACCTTACTCATGTAACTGTAACCCCTCCATACAGTATTTTTACAATAAATAACATTTTAAAAAAACAGAGAGGCATGAATGACTGCATCAGCCCTAGTTTGTGTCTTCATGCCTCCAGTGCTAGTTAAACACAATGTAATCCCTTGGAAAGACAAAAAC
The DNA here is from genome assembly GCF_019054845.1 of Dipodomys spectabilis. NCBI lineage: Eukaryota > Metazoa > Chordata > Mammalia > Rodentia > Heteromyidae > Dipodomys > Dipodomys spectabilis. The sequence goes on from NW_024870846.1 coordinate 5,394,268, forward strand.
CAAAGCTAATCAAAGTACATAGTAGGAAGCAAGTACTGAAAATCATACGGTGGAGTCAGAGTGAAGGATCTGGACTGAGGAGGAGGGTGGGGGCGGGGTGAGGGATGGGAAGGTGAGGAGGAGGGGAGAGAAGGTTGCAAGGAGTGACACTGAGCAAGATGTACTCTCTTCACAAACTGCTTTGTTGAAGGGCAACTTCTTTTCCCAGCAAGTTAAAGACAATTATAAAAGAATTCTAAAAGGAGACGGCATATGCCTTGTGTCTTCTTGGCAAAATACTACACTTGTAATGATGTCATACTTCTCCCCAGTTTACAACTGACTTCTATGTCCTGGAGATTTCTATTATAGGGTGTTTGAGTCCTTACCACAAATGATTTGAAAACACCTCAAGTTTCAGGATCCAATTTATCTCAGTGATTCATTTTTCTGACCTTCAAGCATTGTGTGTGTGTGGGGGGGGGAGGGGTATGAGTGTGGTAATTGTATATGTTCATGGAATGCAATTTCAGGGAATTTGAGGGCCTTCTTCCCATAGCCCATCAACCACTACAAGTAACTCTTCTTCATTAGAAAAACACATCTTTAAAAAGAATTCCCTTTTGTGTTCTTCTTGGGGTTTTGACAAATCATATTTGGTGTTAATTTTAATGTTATACCTCTGAAAAAGCTATGCTTCATTAATAGAGCCAAAGGAGTTTAGTATTTATTATGGTGGCTACATTTCCAAGTGGGATCGTGACTGAGTGTGAACACATCTTTCCACCTCTAACACAATGGAACGAGCACTCAAAATTCAATGTAGCCATTGCTGGCAGACACACTGCGTCTCTACAAGCCTCCAATGTCGATTATGGAATGCAAATAAGAACAAAGAGGCAGGTGTAAAGAAGTACGCTGGGTAGTTATTCATGCATGCCCAATGCTGTTCACACTTCCCCCACTTCAATTGCCTTCTTGCTTGGATTCTGCCATGTCCTGGCAGCAGATGGAAACGGCCGTGTCCTGTCACACAGGCTGTCCCCAGTGCCAGACATTCCAACAGCGTTAGTTCTGACTCATTTCTTTCCTAGAGAGACTCTTTTATTAATTATCTTTTCTCTGTCTCGCAATGCAGCGCCGGTGTTTAAAAATGGCCCTGAGAAGTCTTTGTAGTTAATTAAAGTCTACTTTCTTCCTAGTTCTTTATTCCTTACCTGCTCAAGGCCAGATGTCATTAGAAAAGAGCCACATGGGAGACACTCTGGTCCAGATGCAAAATCAATGACATCTCTCTTCTTAATTTAGGCATGAGAAAGAATAACAGATTTTAATAATGTAGAGTTCAAGAAAAATCCATAGCTTACCTTGGTGTTTGGAGTAATCTTTAATTATTGATATTTAAGATAAGAAAGTGTTTATGTTTTAAACAAATAAATATTTTGTATTTACAAGAAAACGATAAAAGCCATCTTATTTTCAAATGTAACTTTCTTTATATCCAGGTCAATTTCATTCAGATCATTGTCTGTAGAAAGGATATTCTACCAGTTCTCTTTGTTTTCATAACTTTTCTTTCTAAAGGAAAAGTAGATAAAGCTGCTGCAAAGTAGATTTTGCACAATACACATGGTCGCTAGAACACTAACGCTCAACATATGGATTGTTTCTATCAGAACGAAACTGAACGTGGATCATTCAGTGCTGCCCAGTCTTCCTTACTCAGTGAGAACTTCTTCAGCACCTTGCCAGTACTGTTCTCTTTGCTCTTTAGACTCTACTGTGTGGGGACCCTCGATACAGTCAGGAAGTGACATTCAAGGTGCCCCACTGCCGCTCGCTGTAGCTCAGAGACGCTTTGCATTTCTCCACAGACACTAAGCAGGAGGATGAAGTGGACAGCGGAACAATGTCATTTCAAGGTGCATCTGGAATGGTTGGCTCAAGAGATGGTGATCGGGCAAGGCCGGGACCTCCCAGGGGAAGAGACGGGAGGCAGACGGCTAAGACAGGCCCGGTCTGAATGAAGGATGGAGCCTGCTTGTTTAGCTAATTATTTTCTCAGTGGGAGAAGAGTGTGGATGGAGAGTGGAAAAGGTGCTAGAGAAAGGAAAGGTAAAGAGGGAGACGCAGCGCACAGATGCTGTGGAGACGAGGCAACTCTGAAACAGTGGTCTCGCTTCGTGACCTGCAACACGAGTCAATATTGCTTGCAAGAATTTGCACTGCATGTATAATTGTGTGTGCATGTGTACGTGCATGTGTGTGTGTGTGTGCATGTGTGTGTGTGTATCTCGTTTTGTTTAGATTTGCTCCTCTTCCCTCTCCAGCAGGGTCAACGGCCCTGTGCTGTCTGCCTGTAGAGAGAAACGCTAGGAGGTAACCAGACGCCAAAGGCCCCATCTTCTCTGCACAGAGGGGTTCTGATTCCTGTCCCTTAGCATCACCTGGAATTCTAAGGAGATGTGTTGATGCTACAGGGAGTGAGATTGGCTGTGCTCTGCCCCACTTTGCCCAACAGCAGACAGATCAGTCGGCCCTACAGTGTTTCAGGATGCGATGCCCACGCTACAGGATCTCAGCCTCGGGCTCCTTGTCCAGGGACAAGTACCAAAATGCTTGGTGCGAGCAGTTCGTTGTCATGCCCCAACTGCCCTTCCTCCTTCCGTCCTCTGCTTCGAATCTTGGCGATGTTACGTGAGTGCCAGCTGAGAAATTCCAGTCTTCTTTTCTTTTCTTTTTGTACGGAATCGAAGGTTCTGTCAGTTTCATTGGACTGATTCCAAGGTTTAGGTTTCTGAGATGCGTCACAAATCAAGATACTCTAGAAAGGATTAATGTGTCCCTAGCCCAGATTTTGTTTTTAATTTTAACACAATGGCTGAGTATAATACTTTACAATAGGTTAAAGATATTTATATTTCTGCTCATTCATCTGTTGTCTTTGAAATCTTCTTTCTGTTTAGTAAGACACTCTACATATTCTTCAAACCTAATCCACGAATGCTTTCAGGGTTGTAAGAATCTAATTTATTCAATTCTAAAAATATGCTTATGTGTGTGCATATCTGTGTGTGTATATATATATATAAGCATTCAAGAGATAGATGCTTTTCAGATGAAATAAGATTTGCCACAAGATACTGGGATGTAAAATCCAAACAAGTGAGTTTCAACATGGAAGGCAGACAACTGTTGACCCATACTTTTTCATTCTGATTGTAAATAACTTCTCACATTGTAGTTTGTCTTTACCTTTTATTTATAACATCTTTATTTATACATCATTCTTTATGAATGTAATATGGCAAATGTCATTCTGTTGCCGCCTGTCCCCCCAAAGTTTGCTTGCACATTTCTCCATTTGTCCAGATGAGTGCTAGGAATCTCAAACCCATTATCCCGGCTGATCATGGTAGAAACCTTTGTGACCGGCATTTATAGCTTCAAATGAGCTTGGAGACACATGGGGGCTCAGAAACTTGTGAGGAAGATCAGAGCGGCAGGAAGTCGATATTTCAGCTGAGAATTAATGCAGAGTTCAGAGAATTCCTGGCTTAAAGGGGACAGCATTGCTTTTTAACTTCCTCCTTTCTAACCCGCCCCTGGGAGCTGCCGCAGGTGGCGTGAGTCTGCACGCGGGCCTGACACCCCCCTGGTTCTAGTCTTCCACGCTCTCATCTGTCACCTCTGTGTGGCTGCGGGACCCAGTGCCAGCTTCGCCCTCAGCCATGGGGTTTTCCAAAGCCTCCAGCATGCACATCTACAACCCTCCCTCTGCTGTCCCCTGTAGGAGAGGAGTTGATAAGGAGCACAAGTGGGCAGGGAGGTGTCTGAAAAGGAACCCTACCAAGGGGTGTTTCCTTGCTCCCATGAAGCCTCCATGTTGATAAATCCCCTCCCCTGCTGCAGGTAAAATGTGGAAAACAGCCCTCCTCACGCTGGCACTGGATTGTAGGTTTGCACTTTCTTAATCTTATTAAGTTTTCACTATTTGCAAATTTCTCTCAAGTTCATTTGTGTTCCCGAAACATCTGATAAAAATTACGTCTGCTGGGGCTGGGAAGGTGGCTCAGTGGTAGAGCGCTTGCCTTGCTGGGTTCGATTCCTCAGCACCACATAAGCAAAAAGAAAAAAGCCGGAAGTGGCGCTGTGGCTCAAGTGGTAGAGCGCTAGCCTTGAGCTGAAGAGCTGAGGGACAGCGCCCAGGCCCAGAGTTCAGGCCCCACGACTGGACCAAAAAAAAAAAAAAAAAAATTACGTCTGCTTGCACTCACTCTGCCTGCAAATGTTTTAATAGTAAATAAGTTGGGAAAATTAAATAAAGGAAAATGTTTTAAATTCACTATAATCACTTCAGTTCATCTTCATGGCCACAAGGCTGTTTACAGAGACCTGGATCTTCTCACACTGTTGCCTGTGCTCAGGAGATTAAAGACCAGAGTGGCGTTTTTGTTTTTGGTTTTTTTTTTTTTTTTTTTTTTTCCTCTTGTAACAATATCAGACTCCTCGGAGATCATTAGAGACTCATCCATCTCTGACTCTGGCCAATCCTCAGGGTCCTCAGGATTGCATTCTCTCAATATGCTCCTCATCAGTTCATTTGAATTCTCCTTCTCCATTTTGGCTTTTCCATTCAAGCCTCCCTACGCTACAGTTTAAAGTGATTCCCAAGTTCACCCATCTTACAAGACCCAACTCCAAGGTCTTGATGTTACATGTGGCTTCACATACACATTTTACTATTGTGTATTTAGCTATTTAGCTTTATTTGTTTACTTCTCCCTTGATAATGACATATAATTCATTATTTTTTTGATCCAAGCCAATCCAATCCAGGACATAGTGAAAACTTGCGGCTTGGTTGACGTGGGGTCAGCTCTGCATTGGTGCTCTACTGTCCAGAACACCCATGCACACACGCCCATGGCCAGCTCCACTTTCCTTGAGAAAGCCCAGCATTCAGTGCACCAGGCAATGAATACTGGGCCTTGGAGTTAGCACCCAGAGATGCTGGATCCTCTCCCCTGTTGCCCCCTAGTTTCTGACCCTCCCACAACCTACCTTGTACTCTCTTCAGATCTCGGGAAGGCCTAGCACCACCTTCCTAGTACCACCAGGGGCGGCCTGCGCTAGCTCACCCACATTCTTAACCTGACCCAGAGGAGGATGAAGCTCAACCACATATAACCCCATTTTTATAACAGTACTAGTAAATATTAGTAGTTAAATGTGGGGGAAATAATATTTTTTTAATTTTAGATATTTAGTTTTGTTACAGCTAAAATCCTGCAGTGTTGATCTTTAATGAAAAGTACAAGCAACATTTGTTAGAAAAATTTATCCCACGTTACCTCTGTAGAATTTTTAGGATTCAGTCATAAATCGTCTTTCTCCCACAGATTTATTTTGTGACAAAATTTTTTAAACATCACTTTAGTTTGTTCATTTTTAAGATGGTAAATCACTTTAGCTTGTTAATTTTTTAAGACATTATCGCTTCTAGATGTGTATCACTACTTATTGCTTTAACACTCTGAATTAAGTTGACACCTACTTAGGACTCTTGAAGCATGTTCAAATCATATTTTCCTCACAGGCAAGAAAGAAAGCAAATTCTGGTTATCAAACATGGGCACAGAATTAGTAGATAATGTAGCTGGGTACGGGAGTAGGTGTTGAGAATTGGTTCATATGTACTGAGTAACAGAGCTGTGAACTGCCTTTGAGAGCCCTTAGACATAGGGGTGCAGGTTATTTAAAAAAGAAAGCATGTAAGCAACTTTGACTCGCTTTTTGCCATAAGCTACTGTTAGAGTGAAAGACTGGGAAATTTCCCCCTGTTAAAAATAGAGAATGTCCTTTAGAGTCCTGTTTGTCCATATTTTTTTTTCCTAACAGACTAGGTTAGGGTTTCCTAACAATAAACTAGGGTTTATTGTTTGTCTACACATTTTATTTTGTTTTGTTTTGTCTTTCTGAGAAGACGAGTTTAATTTCTCTCATCTTCATGTGCTTTCTTAGTATATGATCCATTTGTTTTCTATGTTAACTGATTGAAAACAATCTCATTTCCTCCAAAACAAAAATAAACTTCAACCAAAAAAAATTGGTTTCTATCACTTTGCTGGAGTTTTGAAAGTACTTGTTTAGTGAAATGCGAAGCTTTACAGTGAATAACAATTATCCTCTAAAGTGGGCAAGAAAAAGAAACTTGCATATAAACATTGCAGCTTAAAATTACATCTCTTGGATGCTGGAAAAAGAAAGAAGCAAAACTAAAGAAACAAATAAGCTAATATTACATCCTGCTGCAGTTTCCTTAGTGGGCTGTATGGTATTTCTTCATGAATAAAGATGGAGTAAACCACATTTGTAGCATAATAAGAAAAGGTAATTAGTGTCATCTATTCACCACTGTTAGAATTTGACTAGAGCAATTTGATTACGTTTATCACATTTTAAACTTTGAGTAAGTTTTCCAGCTCAGTAATCCAGTTAATGTTGAAGTGTGGAGACTCTAAGCCAGCCTCCCAGTATGATTGATGAGCACAAACTCAGAGGGATAGGACTGCTAAAAAATGCATATAAAGGAAAGAAAGAAGGGGGAAAAAACAAAATTGTAATATAGATACTGCCTATTGGTTTTAAAGTAAATTGTATCTAAATCAGTTTGACTCTGCCACAAGACACAAGACTTATATAAAACTAGCAGTGCTACTTCTCAAGCCAGCAAAAATACGAGTCTGGTGTGTGTGCGTGTGTGTGTGTGTGTGTGTGTGTGTGTGTGTGTGTGTGTGTGTGTGTGTAGATTTCTGTTTATCTATAGAGGAAGAAAAAAAATAATAATATTTCTGATGAATGCCATATTGAGACATTTTAATAATAAATGAACTTCCCATTTTAACTGAAAATCTACTAAGTTCCTTTGGTTAATAATAAAAAAAAAAACCTATTGCATCATGAAAAGCAAAGATTATCTCTTTGATAGTGCCTAATACAGAGAATTCATGTCTTTGGCTTGAAAATTCTATTAACTCAGATGTTTGGGATTTGTATTTTCTCTATAATTACTATAATTAATAAGGATGACTTACATATACTTCTGAAGTGTTGTGAACATCAGAAGAGTTTCGTGCGAGGGACCCTGGGTCATGCTTGCTGCTCAGGGTCTCCTGCTGGAATTCAATGACAGGAGTTCCTGGGTGACTCTGACATGGGAAATGTTTGCCATCACGAAGGCCCCAGAAGGAAGCCATCAGAATCAACGTAGAGTACCGCATGAATATCTGGTAAGAATGAATAACGCAGGGAGTGATTCTCAATCTGTTAGTCATTCAAATACAAAGGTGGTTTTTGTTTTTGTTTTTGTTTTTTTGTCGGTTATGAGGCCTGAACTCTGGGCCTGGGCGCTGTCCCTCTGCTCTTCAGCTCAAGGCTAATGCTCTACCTCAACCCTCACTTCTGGCTTTTTCTGCTTATGTGATGCTGAGGAATCGAGCCCAGGGCCCCATGCATGCAAGGCAAGCACTCTACCACTGAGCCACCTTCCCAGCCCACAAAGGTGGTTTTATGTTGGCTGTATACGAACACCATCCTCAGTTCATATTAGAATAAAGAATTGCGATCCTCTCGTTTTCAAGGGACTGTTCTGTTAGAGATTCATCATCAGCAACGCCATGAGTTTGCTGCATGAAAGAAGGCAAGGCATACCAGAGAGGAAAGGAGGAAGGAAAATTAAACCAAAGAGACTTGTCAGGGCCCCCTTTCTGTGATGGAAGTATTGGGGCAAGTACAAGAAGGACCTGAAGAAAAAGTAGTGACGTTGGCTTCTGATAGGAGAGATCTCCGGGCAGAAGAAGGAACTGATCTGAAGACTCCGTATCCCCAAATGCTTGGAGTTGCTTTCCCAGGGGGCCAAGTGAGTCCTATTACCAGAGGGGCATTCGATCCCATCTGAGAACAAAGACAGGGCATATGGATTTGTCTCTCCTTCTCCTAATGCAGAGGTTAGGAATTCTAGTGCAACAGAGAAAAGCACTGGTGAGGAATCACATTCATTAACTGAAGGTTTCTGATACAAATTCTTAGTAATTGAGGAAGTTCTCCACATTCCCAGTTTGCTTAAATATTCTTTAAGCTTTTGGATTTCATCAAATATTTTTCTGCATATATTGGTAAGACCATGCTCTTTGGCTTCTTTTTATGTGAGAGATTACATTAATTGATTTATGAATATGTAATAAGCCTTGAGTAAGTGGTAGACATTACATTTGGCTGTCATGAAAATTGTTGCACACCGCTTGATTCAGTGGCCTAGTGTTGCATCAAGGGATTTTACCTTTGTGTTCACACAATCAATGGATCTGTGGTTTTCTTTTCCTGTGATGAGCTTGTCTGGGTTGGGTGTTCTATTAACTATGCCTTAACACTCCATCCTCTTCTGAAAGACCATAGAGAGTTGCTGCAATTTTTATAATTTTTATAATCCAAAGATGAACCCCCAGATTCTGGTACTTTGGGAGACTCTTAATTATTAATGCAATTTCTTTTGTAAATGTAGGTCTGTTCCTTTTCCTCAGTTTCTTCTTGGGTAGGATTTGGAAGCCGGCATCTTTCAAGGTATGAGTCCATGTCACCGAGGTTCGTGAGTGTGGATGCAAGGTTGCTGAGAGCACTCTTTCGTGACACTCCCTTGGCCACAGAGCCTGTCCGGATGCGCCTTGTGGCATTTCTCATATTAAATACTGCATTTCTTCTTCTGTCTTTGTTAGCCTAGCTAAAAGCTTATTAATTTTGTCTATATTTTCAGAGAATGTTTTATTCTGTTAGTTTTAATCTATTTATTTCCTACTTCATCTTTTTTGATGTCTAGTTTTCTGTTGCATGCTATTGACTGGGATTAAATTTGTTCTGTTTCTAGTCTTTATATTTTCTACATTCTAAGTGAAATAATTTTAATCACTAATTTTCTGATAGGTAATGACATTTTGTCCTTTTACTGGGATTATTGCTCATTCATAGAACCTCATGGATGATATGTGTCTTCGAGACTTTTTTCCACCTGTTGAGAGTTCATTTTTATATTCTTGATTGTATAGAATGTATATTCTAAATTCAATTTTTATAAGATTTGCAGCAACTCTTTCCTAGACCCTCTGGACTAGGTATTTATTTTTATATTTGTGCAGTAAAGATTTTAAATTTGAAATAATTCCATATTATCATTGTCTCCTCTTACGATATTTTGTAACTTTGAAAAAAGTGTATTTATTCCCCAACACTGAATATATCTTTCATAGCATATGTATGTTTGTATCGATGTGGGTATATGTATCTCTATGTATAAGGGATACATACCCATGTATACATATATACAATACAAAAGTATATATGGTCTTGGGGTGCTCACTCTTAGAACCTTGGCTTGCCCTATGGGAAGATGATTAGAAGGGTAGTTAGCACAGCATTTGGGAAGTTGGGTGTGGTCCATTCAAACACAATCATCTGCCATTTTTTTCCAGTCAGTAGGCGTGTGAGCAAAACCCTTCGGGTGTCTGCTAAACCAGCCTGAAGCTACATGTAAAGGCCCCAAAGTATTTCCCACTTAGTCTTGGCAGTTTGCGCTGAGTCACACAGAATGGAAGACTTTTGTTTGTCTGTGTGTTTGAAGCCACTGATGTTCCAGATGGTATGTGGTAAAGCAGTAAGTGTGATAAAATACAATACCTGGAATTAAGACTGGCATAGGAAGTAGGATTACAACTTTTGAATTGGAGAACAGACAGGACCTGAAGTTGTCTAGGAGCTGGTAGAGATGCGTGAGCTGTCAAAAAAGGCAACCTGTTCTGTTCCAGGAAACAATCGACAACGTGATTCACAATGTGGAAAAGACAAAGTGCCTTTAAGCACGCAGTGGGTTCTGGGATGGCACAGAGGAGGGTATAGCAAGTGCTGAGTGGTCTCCATCTTTCTAAGAAGGAAATCATGGAAAGAGAGAGTTGATTGGAGTTGTCCTGAAAAAGAACCCCACACATGAAAGAAACTGAGACCAGACAGCTTACACTCCCGGACTGCGGACGCTATGTCTAGATGGCTTCGTTTGGCTATTATATAGGTTATGAAAATACAAAAAAAATGCATCTGGTAAGTCCCTGGAATCTCGATTTCCCTTAATAAACTTAAGTCTTTATGCATAGCAATTTATTATGGTATATTAACCGTACAAAATGACACTGTGTGAACACTTGGCAGGCCATGTACAGCACATGTTGAAATGTTGTCTATTTCTTTGACACAATTTCATGAAACGCCATGAAATCAAGTCCTACAACTGAACTGGGGTGGGGTCTTCCTGTCTCAAGGGAAAGCATCCTGAATAATTTATTTTAAACGAAAATTCCACACATAAAATAATTCAGCGAGATCTCGTCACACTGCTTCATCTCTGGTCACCGTCTTCAAATCTGGAATATTTGTCTTTCCAACATTTTGATTGGGAATGATTTAAATGTGCAGAAAAGCTACAGAAATAGGACATAGGCCACCTCACAACAATGCAGATACTCGCTAATATGATAACACCGGTGTATATATTTCCTAAGGGGAAAAATGTTTTCTAGTCTAACAGTTGTCTAACTTAAATAACTAGTGCCGATTCAGTATAGTAACATTTAATACACAGAAACCAAAGATACCTTATAGAATAACCAAAAACATTTAAATCACACCATCTAGTTGGGATGGTAAATATTCGCCCTTTGTACATCTAAGCCATGATTCTAGGAGTGTGATACCATGCTCCCACAGTTCAGAGGAGACACAAAATATCAACTTCTTCCAGAAATCGTGATTGGCCTGACCATTTAAAAGGCGTATGTGTCACTGTCCCCTTGAAAAGAATGTAGAAACATTAATATTGAATTCAATTATAATGATGTGGTGATATTTTGTGGGGAAATAGTTTAGAAATATAAATGGATCTGATCATAATTAAAGTTTCAATTTATAGCCCTTGGATTGTTTGGTTGTTGTGGACAGAAGGGAACCCCTTTGATCCAGCAATCCCACTTTTCGGCATTTACCCAAATGATCACAAACAAGACCACACTAAAGCTACCAGCATGACTATGTTTATTGCAGCCTTATTTTACCATAGCTAAGATATGGAACCAACCCAGATGCCCCTCAGTAGATGAATGGATCAAGAAAATGTGGTATATATACACAATGGAATTCTATGCCTCCATCAGGAAGAATGGCACTGCCCATTTGTTAGGAAATGGAAAGACTTGGAAAAAATTATAGTAAGTGAAGTAAGCCAAGCTCAAAAAAACATAGGTCCCATGATTTCCCTTATTTGAAATAACTAGCATATTTTTTAAATCAAATAGCAACTTTCTAACTTTACCTCATTTCTTCTACATTTTTTGTTGATGCTCTAGAATTATGTAGAGCTACCCACTCTCTAGTTTATTCATTCATTTCATCTTCTATCAGTATAGATTTGGAGATTTCGTTTTTACATAAAAGTTATAATCCATGGCTGATTTTTTTTCTGCTTAAATGCTCCCGACAGTGACACATTGTAAGCCCGTTGCATCTTTTGGACATGACTTTTTTTTATGTTATGCAAGTTGCTTTACATTGAGGGCCAGTATTTAGGACTGCTTTCACATTTTTCCAACTCAAGCTTATAGATAAGCCATCTTGCTAGGTAGATTTTTTTTTATTTTATAGAGAGAATGGTCTTGAGAAACCAAGATCTGAGTGTTAATGACTACCAGACTGCCATTATTTCCAGCTTCTGTAGAATTCTTTATTAAGAACTACAAGAGCATAAATATACAATGGCATGCAAACCTGTGCATGCACATAATCCCTGCAGGTGCCTCTCTTGCTGTGCATGCCTGCGATGCAGACCAAATATTGAAGACTGACACTCATTTCATGTGTGTTACTCTTTTTCTGACAGGGAGAATATGAGTGCTCGCTGTTTTGAGTGTTCCGATGAAGCAGGGAAGGTGAGCATGGATGAAGCTGAGAAGATAAATCTGAACCATGTCCTCCCCTGAAGATTTCTGTGGGATGAGTCTATTCCAATGTTTTTACCTTCGCTCTGCCGCCTCTAGGTCCACATGTCCTTTCAGTGACACATGTCTCACATCTGGGTTTCATATTCTTGTCTTCACAATGGGAAATGCAGATTTGATGACACAGGAGGAATATTTGGTTGCACTCCACAAGGCTATACAATTTTGGAGTTATCATGAAGTAGGCATAAAATAAAACAGGGTGGACGCAAGGCAAATTTTGCAAATGAGTTAACACTTCCATACAACTACTGCACAGCCCCGCACAAAATACAACTGACTCCAAATAGAAACACTGACGATGGCGAAACTAAGCCTTGTGCAATGTCGGGTAACACCTGCTCTCAATCCTACCTCATGCACATGTCCTTCGATAGTAGAATCTATATCTACCTATAAATAATTTACAGTCATTTTACCAACTCTGAGATTTTAGGATTAAACTATTTCTTCAGTTTCAATGATCAAAAGCACTGAAGATCTATCTCTCTTACAAAAGATGTCAAGCTTTCTATGAGCAAACCTTACAGAAATAAATGTATTTAATCTTTAAAAAATAATAATGCCTGCTCCAGCAAAAATTCTCTGTGCATTGATCACTTTGCAACCCTTTGGCTAAGAATTCAAAGAGTGCTAACAGCCGTCAAACAAAGGACTTTGAAAATCCAGGAGGGCAAACGTGCAAAGCAAATGCAACTGAGGACATCTAGAAAAATCAAATTATAAATGAGGATGATTTCCTTTCTGCTCTCCTAGACTCATCTTCTAACAATCAAAGCTTTCTCCTTGCCAACCACAAGGGTAAGAAAAACATTTATTCTTCTTTTCAGTCATTCCCACTCTACTTTCTCAGACAATTTAGAAAATGGCTCTGTGGGGAGCTTCCACAATAATGTTCTAGTGCTTGAAAAGAGACATTTGCTAGGGCTGACATTTGTGAGCATGATATCTGATTTCATTGTGTTGGTGGGTACAGAGAAACTCTCTCTCACACACTGACAGCACAGTAGATTGTGATGCCTGGCAGAAGAATAAATCATTGGAAATATGAAGAGCCATGCCAAAGGCCTTCTGAAACGTTTCATAATATGACAATAACGCAAACACTTAAAACCAGGCATGCACACACACACACCACACACACACACACACACACACACACACACACACCTTTTATATAATGCATCAGCCACTGGCCTGTGTATAGAGTATAGAACCCTGCCTTTATAAAATAGGGCACATACATCCCTAAGGTTTAGTAAGTTTCTTGGAAAAAAGGAATAACTTTTTGTGGGTTTCCTGGTTATGAAAATGCTAAAATTTCCCTGAATGTTAACCTATCCTTCTGTTTTGGTGGGTTGTATTTAGAAAAATAATTCATATCAGGGAAAAGCAGAAACACTCTAGTAATATTTTGAAAAGATCTCCAGCACGATATAACCTAGTTATGAGCGCATGTAAACAGAACAAATGTGATTTTTGTAGGAGCTGTTGCACTTGGCCCCTTTGGCGTGCTCTGTCTATTAACATTGCATGTTCATTGAGCTCCTGCTAAAAGCTAATTGATCTAGGGAAAAACCAAGACATTTCATACGGAGTTTCATTCCTCAGCTAGCCCCCATCTTAAGCCTTAAAAGCAGCTAAATAAAATTAACTCAGTGCATGAATGATTTATGACAAACTTAATGTCATCAAGGTCTAGAATATGGTTTCTGTGAGATTTCCGGGGACTTATACTGTGTTCATAAAGATGAGAACACACCGCTTTCGTTGCTCTTACCACCCAGGAATGAAAGCTGGTTAAAAGTATTAAATTCACACAGGAGAAGAAAAAAATATTGGCCAAAGAACAATTTCAATTTTTTTTCTTGAATCCCTCGGAAAACTAATGTCCCAGGTTGAATTACTCACTCATATGGTTGGGAATGACAGGCACCTACATGGAAAGTTCAGGAAACCATATATGATGGGGTTGAATGTTTTGCTTTGAGAATACCTATCGTAATCCTAGCCCTGCATGCTTCAGAAGGTGAATTGTGTCTGAGTCGCCATGGTAGCTATAGCTAGCCAAGAAGGTGTCGTGGGTGGGTGGGATGGGCCTCTGACCCAATTTGACAAGAGGTCTTACAGAGAGTAGTTTGGACACATGCATAGAAGTCCCAGCCTGCGGCCCAGGATTGACCGAGGGCATGGAATGCGCCCCACCACAGCAGGTGCCACCACTGAGGGGCAAGAACAGAAGGTCGGGACAGAAATGCACAGGCTGGTAGAGAGGAGTGAGAGGCAAGTCGGGACCAGGAAGTGAGGGGCCTGGGGTTGGCTGGTGGCAGAGTGTGCTCAGCATAAACAGGGCACTGGCTTGAATCCCCTCATCAGAATCTACATTGTATTATATTTATAGGCGGTATATATAAACACATACCTGGATCTGCCTAGACCTATCAATGCATATCACCTGCATACATATGTATACATGTCTATATATTGACATATATGTATATATATACACACATATGTACATATAAAGAGACACACTTAAACAGATAGATGTAGGTATATATTCAAGAGAAATTCCTTGGAATTTCTAAGCTACAAGCTAAGAAACTAAGAAAATCTTTAGCAATACCAAATTATTTTCTAAGACAATTTCTGACTATACTCATACAAATTCTCACCATAAGGAGCTAAAGGAATAGTAGTTGATTTTCAATCGTAAAAAATTATTTATTTCAATCTCTGCTTCCTACGTAAGAATTCTGGCTTTCTTCCAGAAATGATGGAATACAGAAAACCTCCAGAGCCTCTAGTTTGAAGACAGGGTTCAGAATGACAGAAGCTGGAACCGTTAGAGTATTTAAGACAGCCAAAACTTTAGCCCAAGAAAGATGTTTAAGAAAAGTTACACGGATTTATACATATTGTAGAAGGTAGGGTTGACAAAGGAGAAAAAATGTTATTTAATAACAAGTAAGAAATCCTAGTGTATGTAAACTAGAAATAAAGTATTGCTTTAGAATGACAAGAAAATTAAATAAATACAAGTTTATAAAGCTAATACATTGATATTTATTTCAAAAACAAGACAATACTACTTCCTATGAATGTTTTCAGGTATCCAGATTAAATCCCCAAGTTCTCTCTTTAGATATTTCAACACCATACTCAGAGATTGGTTTTAATCTAAAATCAAATCAAAGAAATCCTAGGGTATTTTTCTTTTCTGATAAACCATTCAGTTCTTTTCTTCCATCTATTACTGGTCCATCTTAGATGTGATTTACAAATTGACAGAATAGAGACAAAAATGGCACTTCAGTCTTCAAGAATTTGATATTGTATCATTTGTACAGAAATGGAAAGACCTGAAAAAATTATGTTAAGGGAAATAAGTCAGGCTCAAAAAGACAAAAAGATGCATGATTTCCCTTACATGTGGAAGCTAGATTTTAGTTTTCAAAATTAGGAGTAAATACATTGAGTGGTATGCAAATGTATATAGATATATTGTAATAATGTAATATACATAGATGCTCATAGAACTATGGTAGATTCAAGAGGGAACTCACATAATACAATTCTCAAATAAAAATACAATAGTGTAACAGGCGAATCGAAGATCAACAAAATAAACAAAACACCAGGAAGCACGTATTGGAAAAGCGTGGGGTGGAGTCAAGGGGAAGGGATAGACAAACTAAGAGGAGAAGGGGAGAATGTGTTTAGGAACCCGATATATACCTTATATGACAAGAATGAGGGAAGAGGTGGAGGGGGAGGGATGGATGAGAATGTACAAACAGGTGACACTGTTCAAGATGCATTGTATTCATGCACTGACTCATTCCATGGAAACTCCTTTGCACTGCTACTTAAAGGTGGTCAAAACATAAAAATAAATAAAAAGACCTCCAAAAACAATAAAGGATTTGATCACCATGAAACTGGCTTCCACCTTCAGTGAAGAGCAGACTCAGGCTTTCCCATTGCTTTCCATAAAATGAGTGTATTTTCTCCTCAAACATATGACATACCTCCACTGTTGCCACTAGAACCCGCTCCTGACTGAACTGTTCCTTCTTCCACAGTACAGTTGAGAAGGAAGAGTAGATATTTGAAGTGCTCTCTCCAAATCAATATTTAAATTTTTTTTCTGTAGTCACTTTTCTAAATAGATTTCACTGACACATTTATCACTAAATAGTGTTCTGGGTAACGAGCCTCTCCAAATTGAACATATGACCAGTGTTGAATCTGCTCAGGAATTGACTTGCTTCTGTGCAATTATTCTATTTCCTCGGGGTTTTCTTCTCCTTCTCCTAATTGGGAGCTGTGAAAAGATGTGGACTTCACCACACTCAGAAATGAAGTGAATTGGAACAGAGCGCTGAAACAAACCCCAGAAGCTCGGAGTAGGAGATCACGTTTGGCACTTCCTCAGCGATGAACTTGGGCTTGACAAAGGTTTTGTGAAAAATCTAGCACTCTTAATAAAGATGACTTAATGTCATAGCCGTGAGTGATAGGTACGACTGAGAACAAGACTGTCAAATCAGAAGATGTTAAAAGCTTCAAGCGTGAGCTGCCTCACCTCCCACAAGAAAGTGGACAAAATCTGCCCTCAAATTCATACGTACCAGATGCAATCAATTTTCTCCCATTGGCCCAATTATACTGAGCTGGCTATCCAGAGGGCCTGGCAGAACTGGCAGTAGAGAAGGGTCAGTGGTAAGGAACAGCATCACACTTAGTTATTACTCATTACGGAATTTATTTAAACAATTTATCTACTCCCTTTCAGCCCTCATTTAAAAAAAGAAAAACTCCTTGGTTTAGAGGAAAAAGTGTGTCAGAGGAAGAGACAATATTCAGAAGGATATTTGAACAAAGGAAAGAAGAAACTAAATGTCATTATTGAAAAACAAAGAAAAATATTCCATGATAACTGTGATTTTTCTTTTAAAAAAGTGGCAGCAATATTTTGCCCTGAGCATAATAAATATGAAGATTCCCACATTTCAGTAGATATGTTAGGAAGTCTTGAAAAGCATGTTTCATCTTGAAAACTAAATCACTGTAGAACTTATTGCATGTACTCTTCACAAATTTCAATGTCTTTTAAACACAGCTAACAAATTCTTTTATTAAACTTGCTATAAGCACTTTTCCATTATGGACTTGGCCTCACTCTTGCTGACTCTGACCTGAGTGGCCTTCAGCAATGAAGAGTTGTGGAAGGAAAGAAAAGACAAGAACTCCAAGATAGCATTGTCCCAATGGCCCTTTCTCAAAGACCACACAGACTCACTTGTACTCTAACAGCCTGGGCTTCATTCCACTTTTTCACATCTTTCTCAAGGCATTTCTGCTCCCCCAAGTGAAGAGTTGATTGCCTTTGCCTGAAATCATTTGAGATGCAGTCCTTCTCTTGAGAGGAAATG
The DNA here is from genome assembly GCF_019054845.1 of Dipodomys spectabilis. NCBI lineage: Eukaryota > Metazoa > Chordata > Mammalia > Rodentia > Heteromyidae > Dipodomys > Dipodomys spectabilis. The sequence continues at coordinate 5,411,777 of NW_024870846.1, forward strand.
CAGAGATTGGACAAAGCATAGCAGTCTAAGCTCTGGATAAAGTCAGAACCCTCTACTGTCTAAGAATCATGAGATGAGGCCTTCACACTTGGTATCTAAGTGTCTCATAACATTTACTCATCTTTGTCTTCAGAGGAGAAAATGAATCACCGGTTCACAAGATTAGTCCTCAAGTGTCCAAGCACATGTTGGCATGGCATGATCCTGTTCTTAACTTTAATATTACATGAAACATATGATAAATATTTTAATATTTGAAAAAATATTTATTTATGGTAACAGTCATCTATTAGCTAGGTTAGCAGGAAGTTAATGAGAAAAATCCCCATTCTGTAAACAAAATACAAAGTTTAAAGGAAAAACATGCCTTTACTCATCAGTGCTGAACACACACACACACACACAATGCTTATACATGAACAAATATGATGTCTTGTTAGGATGGGAGTAAGAAATAGATAATGCACAATGTGTATTTTGTGATCGGTTTCAATCAGTGTATTGTCACACATCTAGACTTTCTTTCTTTCTTTCTTTCTTTCTTTCTTTCTTTCATTAAAAAGTTTCCCAAGTTATCATCAATACTTTTTGTTTTGGAGTTAAGGAATTAACTCTCATCACAAGTTTTCCGGTCCTTTGCTTAGACACAGCATCACACTCAACTAAGGCCAGATGAGCTCTTTTGCTCAAAGCTTGACTGGTTGCTAACTGGAGGGATGAGCATACAGATTGGAACATGAAGAGCAGCCATGGGATTTCTGGGATCTTCATAGATGTGTTACTGCAGTTTGTTTCTCAGAGTCAGCTAGCAATGGACAGACGGGAGGAGCTCTGTTGTGCAGAATTATACTTGCTTTAATCAACTGAGAGTGTGAGGGAGTGAACAGTCTCTCCCTTAACAATAAAATAAAATATTTAGTTGGACCTATAATCTTAGAAACAGATTTTAGTGGGTCAACAATGCTATTAGTCATGATTCTGTTTGCTACTACTGTGTGAAGAAATTTGAAAAACAAATAGCCCGAATCATTTCTCTTATTGATTTGGAAATACTTTTATTTGGATGGATAACTCATAGGGGGAATGTGCATACTACATATTTTCCAATTAATAATGATCTCATAAACTTAGTTTTCATCACATGCTGGCTCAACCAGAGCTGGTATGTTCTCTTGTCTACTGAGAAACAGCGATAGATAAAAGCAGAAATATAAGACATCTTAGAGCCTGAGTTTAAGTAATGTTACAGACTTTCAAACACTGCAGAAGAGTTAATTTCTTTAAAAAAAAAAAAAAGATAAAAGGTAACTCTCCTTCTTCAAATCGATGCTGTTGATTTATTAATGCAGAAGTGCATTAAGAATGTCCTCTTAGTGTCCATCGACAGGAACGGGGGTCGTGTCTGATTTGGTAGACGTGGTTGGGAGTGCGTTGGACCTCAAGGGCTGGCCAGGCCCCCGTGGCGCCTTGCTTACGCCGGGCTGTGATCACTGGCTCCATCCCCGTGCAGGTTTGGCAGGAGCTGCATTGCTGAACACTGGACAGCAGGCAGGGGCACTCACTGTGCTTGGGTAGAAACGTGATGTGTTACTGCTCGCAGCTGCTTTGCTGCCTGTCCAGGCCCAGCCCCTCCTTCCTCTGCAGTATTGTGCAGGACTCTGGGAACACAAAAAAGTGTGACACTGACAGATTCAAATTCTGTGTAGACTTCTGGCCTACTGACCTTGAGACTCTAGTGACTAAACCGGGGGGAGGGGCGGGACAGGAGAGAATCTTTATGTTTGGGGTGCAAAATATGCTTCTCAAAATAGGATGCCAGTACTCCTGCTAATCTGATTTTTCTTCTTCATGAAAATCTATGCTGTGTAACAGCATTGAATGCCAAGAGACGATGGTGTTATGCAAAATACATTTTATTAACTGCATGCATTCTATTTTATGGTGAACTACTTAAATTGGAATATTTTTCATTTTTATTTTGCTTAAGTAACTAAAATTGCATGATCAAGAGAGAAAAATTCTACAGGAGCATGCTGTCTTTCATAGTGACCTGCCATTCCAAATAAATGAAGTAATTTCATTTTAAGGAACAATCAATCAGATAGCAGATTTTTCCCTTCCAGAAATGAAGTAACTGTCCCAGGTTTCATGATGCCCTATAATTTGTCAGCTCAGTTCTTCGGAAAATAAACAATTGAAAGATTATGAGCAGTTATTTTTCCCGAAACATTTATAAATAATAAAAAAAATATACCTTAAGCTAAACATTGAATAAAAATTTTAGCCAGAAAACTCTAATGACTTAGAATATGCCGTTTCTATGACTGCAATCATAATTTTTTAATTTATTATTTCAATGTGAAACAATTACTCATGAAATGGTGTGCTTTTTCAAGAGCATGAGTCAATGTCACCCCCAAGAGCAAAACACTCATTGGCCCCAAGTGGTAGCAACTATTTGCCTTTTCCTGCTGATACATAAGAAAGATGAAATAATGCTTTTAATTTGCATTCTCTTGCTTCTGGCCCCCTAAGCTCCAAATACATTAGCCTTTTCAGTATTCCAGAAAGAATTAGTAATGCATAAGCACATTAGAACCATGTTACCAATGTTTCTAGGAGAAGAATGTAAAATGAGGGGCCAGTTTCTTTGTAAGAACACTGGAGAATTCTTATGCCAATTTTGGGATGTGCAATGTTAAACTGATGTTTGTACAGTCATAGGGGAAAACTAGAGAACAGCTAAAGAGAAAACAAAATCAATACTTGATGAACTAAAGGCAAGATAGTGGCGCAATCGCTGCTGGCTGGGAAGATGGAAGAGAGAGCATTCCTGAGTTGGAAGGCCGGGAAAGCGCGGCAGAGCTCCGCATGTGTCACGGGAAAGCCCAGTGTTCCATACAATTAGTATGAGTTAGTAAGCGTGATAAAACTACAAGAGGAATCGGGGTTGTAACACATTGATTGATATGTGGCACGTATTATTTCAAATATGTAAAATTTTAATTCAGATCATTTTATACGATATTATGGTAGAAGAAACTTAGATAAAATTGGAACATCAACCTAGATTTCTGTCTTCCAAGACAAATGTACATCTTTCACTGGGCATGTATAGATATTTAACATTTTATAATTCATGGTATAGTTTATATAAAATATAGGCACAAAACGTTCCCTAAAACTGTGATACCAGCAGTAACCTGTTGTCTTCCTAGCCAGCTTAGTTAAGACTGAAGGACTTTTCAGGTCACAGTCTATGGTCTGAGAGCCTCTTCTAGGAACGTTTGCAACCCAGTGGTTCACGTTCACGGAGGATGACTCGCGGTCATTGGCTGCCTCCTGTGACGTGAGCCAGAGATGCAGGAATGAGAAATAAGCAGTGAAAATATCGCTCAAACCACTAAGAACTGAGGAGGTGGAAGTTAAAACCATAACAAGAGATGGTTAAGTCTACATTCAGGGAGCTAAAATTAAAAGATTATACCAAACATGAGCAAGGATCAGAAGAACCTGAAATGCCTAGACTGCTGGTTAAGAATGTAAAATAACCATTTGGGGCAACATTTTGGCCATTTCCTCAGAAATCTAAATATGTAAGTAGGATGAGCCGAGCACCTCACCCCTGCACCTCTGTGTGTGAATGCGCTAAAGCATATACAGATGACAGAAGAGACAGGTGGTACAGCTTACTCACAAGGCTCACTTCTGGGCACAGTGAAAATCTCCCACAGAATGTGAGGGGTAAGCGGTGCATTCACAGAGCACCAGACACCATCCAAAGTGAAGAATGAACACGCTCTTGTTGCACACAGCATCATGAATCAATCTCAGAATAATTATGCTCCAGGAAAGATACAAAACAAAAGAAAAGTGAGCTGCATGATTCCATTTGAATAGAATTGTCAGGGTCAAAGTAACCTCTGGCCACATAGACTTATTTTCTGAAGTAAAGTGGAGAGAGCGTGACGGGCCTACATACACAGGTAGGCAGAGACATTTGGGGTTTCAACAATTTCCATTCATTTGATTGTTGTAATATTTTCATTGATATGTGTGTATGTGTTCTCAGTGTCAGCTGTAGTTCCGTACGGATCTCTCAGAACTAAAATACAGGACAAAACAAGAAAAACTGTCTCGCTAAGAGTAATACTACATTTTTCTCCCAAACGTTTGTGTGTAACTTGAGAATTATCTTCATGAAGAATTTGGAGTAACAGGGTTTCCCCAAATATGCCTGTTAATCTTCACAGACATAAATGACTTTTTCTTTCATTTACAGTCGATCAACCTGCTAGTATTCAATTACAAAAACAACAACAATAAAAAACGCAGCTGACAAAATCCAGTGTTGAATGAATGCAACTCAATCTTAGTAAGAACTTAGTAAGAACTGCTGTTAGGGTCAAGAATCCTTGTACCTTCTAGACCATCCAGCACCTGCTAGAAGAAGCCAGTGTTTCATACAAATCAGTTGAGATATTTTACGTGAAGACTGAAGCTGAACCAGAAATAAATTTAAATAGAATATAACAGAAATGTTCTCTTAATCTTTCCTTTGCAGTATCATTAAATACTGGCTGAATATTAGCATTAAAACATCAAGATAACTTTTATGGTGCCATTGTTGATCCTCTGGGTCATTAATCATTTTTACCTTTTGGGTTTTTTTTTTAAGTAGGAACACTAATTCATCACAGTGTACCAGTGTTCAAAGAAAATGTCACCGTTAATATTTAGAACACATATCCAGTCGATCATAATGAAGATCCGTATTACCACACATAGAAATAAAGTAGGAGCAGTAGAACAGTCCATTCTTAATGTAATACCTCAACATGCAAGGAAGAATGACGGCCACTAAATAAGTTTGTGAGAGCCAAGTTACTTCTTCAGCATGCAGCTGTGTTTGCACAAATTAGTATCCGACCAATGACTAATCCTCTAAAAGACTATGACACATGGAAAAGGAGCAAAAACATAAGTAAAGAAAAAGAACATTGCCTAAGCTTTTTAAATAAAAATACACATGTCAGTGCTTTTCTGCCATTTCCAGTTTTCTAATAAAAGTGTTGCCAGGGAAACCTCATGCAAAACAAAAGCCGCTGTCCAATGCCATCGTTAAAGTGAGCTAACATCACCCATGGGACCTTCTCTTGGAGACGCTATTTATTATTTTCTCCATCTGTAAAGCTCTCATTTTCAGGGTTTCTTCTGACTACTGACATAAAAGGAAACAATCATAATTTGTAAGAATGTCAGTGAACAATATTCTTCTCCTCCTGAAAATACGTTGTCCCGGAAGGAAAGAGAAATTACTGAGTGTGTCCCTTATCAGTCCCCCAAGAACCTGAAAAAAAAAATAGGAATTGCTTCTTATTTTCTTTCAGAAAAGGGAAAACACTTGGAAATGAAATTCAAGTATTTCCTCGTGAAATTCCACCAGGAAGGGCCAGCCAGAATTACCTGCGGATGCATGACAAAAGGAGGTATCCAAGACAGGAAAAAGACAATCCCCCCCCCCCATTTTGTGGAGTACTGAATTTTCCATGAGAAAAACTGCTGAGCTTGCAGGACAGCATGAACTTCCCCCCTCATAAAAAATCCACCACTAAACAGCAGTCCAACAAGGCCCTAGAGCAAAGGCTACCACAGGGGAGAAGAGGCCCGAGCAGGAGGCCACTGCCTTTGATCTGAAATGCGTTCCCTTTCCAAACTGGACATGAGAATGGAAATGGGGAGGTGGGCAGCAGCACACTCTCAGGAAACTCAGGCTCTGGATCAGATCCACATTCAGGTTCTCAGGGTCCTGGTTTCCATATGACTTCATCTTACGCTTCATCTTCGTGCTTGTAACTATTACTAGCTAATCAACTTCCTCTCCTTACCTCTATTTTAACTCTTGAAGATGGAGCTGGGCATGATATCAGGAGCATGTCATCCAAACACTCAGGAAGAGAGGTGGAGGGTCCAAATTTCCAAGCCATTTTGAGCTTTCTGTGCTGGGATGTAGCTCAGTGGCAGAGCACTTGCCCTGCAAGCACACCAACCGGAGTTTGATCTCCAGCAAACGCAACACAGAGGGGACTTATTACACTGCTGAGGAGTAACAAGCTTAGATTAGATCCAATGGCTCTACTATAAAAGCTCGTAAGTTCTTACTTAGGAGTAGTAAGATACAATACAATTAGCAATACAATACCATTAACATCATGATTAAAATGTAGGTCAGATAGAGAAGAGGTTGTCAAAATATTCCCTTTAAATTTTTAATTGAACCATTTTTTTAAATGCTAAAATTGTTTAAGCAATAAAACTATCCAATTAACTCATGCAACGAAGCTTTTTCTGTAGCAAAGTAGTGGAGTTAATGTCAATGCAAATAAAATTGATTGCTTTCTTGTAAGGAAGTAATGTCTCTGTGGAAATGTGAATATAATTATACAGCATCAGTACATTAAGATATTCTTTGGCTCATCTCATTTTATTAGTTATAATAAAAGATTTTAGTGCAGAAAAGCTTCAGATCATAGAAAATCATAGCAATGCTAAAATCATTGTGATGCCAAAACTATTTCTTACGGTGAGGATACTTCCTTACCTGTCTCCTCATTTCTTTCTTCAAATCTGTCACGATTGCCTAAATCAGAATTTGAGCAGTGTTTTAGTTGTCAGTGGGAGGGAATTCCCAGTGCTTCTGTATTAAAGTTGAGAATGGAAATTTTATTTAAATCTTCTGGGGTTGATGGGATCGTTTTAATCTGTGAAGACTGTAAAACCCAGGGAATGAGGGTGTTGGAAATGGGAGCCTCATTCTTCATAACACAATCAGAAGCTACCAAGAGGCCCATTAGAAGAAGACACCCAGCAGGAGGCGACTCAGGGAATGCGGTCAGAGGGAAGTTAGCTTGCACCCCTGTGGCAGGTGTAAAGACAGAGAAACCCAAGCCCAGTTTTCTTCAGAGAGCTTTGTGAATAGACATGGACACATAAAACTGACTTATGTTCTGAATTTTTCAGCTGAATGGTCAAAGTCAGGTTACATGCAACTGTGAAGAAAATGATGGCCCAAAGCAATTAGAAAGGGTTTATTACATAATGAATCCTGTTCACAGTTGCGTCGCGAGCTGTCCTATAGAGAGGAAATCTGTCCCACCGTGAGTGGAAGGCAGCTCCGCGGTGGAGCAGGGGCTCCCCAGGAAAGAACGGAAAGAGGGGTGTCACTGACTGGAGACAGTCTTGCTCTACAACAGAGTCTGCCTTTGAATTCAGTCCTCCTGTCCAGCCTCAGCCTCAGAAATGCTCTGATCACAGTCATGTGACAGGATAGGCAGTTCTTTCTGCTTTAGAGAGACACAGAATCGAGCGGCAGAAGCAGGTGCATGCGCCCAACTCTCCTGTGTGCTGGTTGTAATTGTTTCTACGTGAGAAAAATCCACGACACTTGATATAAATGATACTTTTCATCTTAATACCCTCTGGGGTCCTTTTGGGTCTCCTTTTGGTCTTAGTCTCCCAGTCTGTGCCTCATGGGCAGCTGGATTTCAGAATTTTTCTTTCTGTTGTTTTTATCTAACAACTCAAAGCTGTAATCCTGAGTATTATATCCCTAATGTTGACACCTTGATAGATCAAAATCCTTAAGAATTCCAAAAGATCAAAAACCTGGAGTTTTCTTTTATTCTGGAAAAAATTAAGTAGCCTTAAAAAGTGGCTACGTATTTCCCCTGTTTCCCTCTGATTCTGTGCCTTTGTCTTAGCTTCCCACAGTTATGCACAGAGGGGCCCATCAGCTGCACTGGACATTGATGAAAACGAACTGAGCAAGTCAAGAGCAGCGATGGGAGGGGGGAAGGAAAGGGAGGAAGGAACAGCTGACACTGAGCAAAAGGAAAGGAACGTACATATCACCCAATGTGGAAGAGATAGTTGTATTGTCAGAGCTCATAGAATTCACAAACATTATAGTCCATGATAATGACAATTTGCCTTGTGGAGGTTAAAATGTATTTGTTACTTTAAGTATCATTATCCCACAGTACTGTGAAATTTCTGAAATTTTTATAATCAATCTCAATAAAAATTTTAAAAAAAAAAAAAAACTGTGTAAGCCCGGCACCAGTGGCTCATACCTGTAATCCTAGCTACCAGATCTGAGGATCGCAGTTCAAAGCCAGCCCAGGCAGAAAAGTCTGTGAGACTCTTATCTCGAATAAACCACTCAGAAAACTGTAACTGGCTCTGTGGCTCAAGTGGTAAAGCACTCGCCTTGAGCTAAAGAGCTGAGGGACAGCACCCAGGCCCAGAGTTCAAGCCCCACAACTGACAAAAAAAAAAGAATATTTCAATTAGGGATTTATTTGAACTACTTATAAAAACATAATCAAACTTTTCATAGGCCACATGAGAGAATAGAAAGACAGTAGAGGAGAAATGCTAAGTCAAGTATAAATACTCAGGACCACTACACCAATAACAGAGGAAGACAGCTATGCGCAGGTGATGTGTATTCATTTAACCATTTAAAAAATGATGGAAATTACTTTTTGAATGGATACTTTTTGTATCTTATCATTTTCAACAGGACATATTTAATGTGAAGCTAAAGCTGTGTGCTCTGTGCTTCTAATTGCGATACAATTCATACAATTTAGACTAGAAAACATAAGACAGGGTGTGCTGCACTCTCTTGGAAATGTCAACCGCTATTATTCACACATTGAATACTGCACCTTGAAAGCAAGCGCATTGTTTAAGCTGACTAATTTTGGGAAATATTTGGAGAGCTTAATAATTCACTGGTATTTTGAAACTATTTCCTAAAAATGCATTTCCTATATAAAATGTTTTGTGTTTTGGAGGGGTGGGTTTTAACTTGTGAGAAAGCCAATGGAAGATGTCAAGAGATTCATGTATCTTCCCTAACCAGCTTATGATTCTGGCTCAAGATTTGACTTGCATATATTCTCAACTTTAACCAATCATAGTTGATACATTTATTCTTTGCTGCATAAATATCAGTGGGAAGCCGTGAATTTTTCTAAATGTTTAGGGTTGTCAGAAGGAAGCACACTCTAAAAAGGTTTATTTTGTAACCCATTGTTATCTCAAGTGAGTTAAATGTCAATTTGAGGTGAGGAAATATAGCAATAAATATGGAAAAGTATATAAAGTAGTACTCAAGAGCAGGTGAGCTGCATCAAGTGGAAAATATTATCAATTTTATCCTTTTGAATATGTTTCCAAATATGATTTGTCCAAAGATTATTTTCTTGTTGAAATTCAATTTCTGTTTAGGCAGGAAAAGCTCTTCTGGAAGGATAATGCAGCAATTGCTTCAGATTAGGCAAGCTCATATACTGGTGTTTTGTTTGGGAAAAAAAAGGTCAATGACAGACACCAACTCTTCACAACGGTTCCATTAAACACCTCTGCTCTCCTCTGCTCTTCATCACCTAAACTCAAAGAAAAGGATGTTTGTTTTATCTCGTTTGTCGGCAGCTTCAACTAAATCTGTAACTGGACAGACGCATTCTTTTAGGAAAAGGAGCCAAAATACGGAATGGCTTGTTCTGCTGCGTCTCAGTACCTGAAATGCCTGAGATCCTGTGGCCCATGGCCTCCTCATGACGGCCTTTCGGATGTATGAAATTTGACAAGAACCCCCAGACCCTAGTTTCCGTTTACTTGGTAGTGGAATGGACAGTGGGAGGGGGATTTGTGTGCCACACTTGTTGCCCAGTCCCAATCCCTCAGTTAAATTTCTTTGATGAAAGTATTCAAATAATTTAGGGCAAAGAAACATGCTGTATTTGTGGGTATAGTAGTAAATTACAGTAAGAGAATTCAATTAATCCAAGTCTTACAAATCAAAAAACTTTTTCATAAAAATACTACACTTGTCATGAAATCTGGAAATACCTGCCTGATGACATATTTTAATATCTGAAATATCTATCAAAAATTGTCGTTTCCCCATTCAGTATTTACTGACTGTGAATCCGAGGTTTAAACTTTTCTATTTGAATTATTACATATGCTTTCCTACCATTTCCCTCGGGTAAGGTTTGTCATCTGTAATGACTTTTTTATTAATAGGTAGTATCGTAGACTCTTATCCTGCACAGGATGATTACATCAGGTTAGCTGAATCTTGTCAGTTCATAAATGTGTCAGTTCACACAGCATTTTTTGGTAAGACTCTTAGCATCCACTTTTTGTTTCCAGTCCTGGGACTTGAACTTAGGGTCTGAGTGCTGTCCCTGAGCTTCTTTTACCCAAGATGAGCTCTCTACCATTTGAGCCACATCACTTCTTCTGGCTTTTTCTGAATAGTTTGTTGTAGATAAAAATCTCACTGACTTTCCTACCCAAGCTGGCTCTGAGCTGCAATCCTCAGCTCTCAGCCTCCTAAGTAGTGAAGATCACAGTTTGAGCCACCAGCACCTGGCTAGCATCCACTTTCTTTTAGTCTTCCAGGAATACAATGTGTCCAGCTGGGTGCCAGTGGCTCACACCTGTAAACTAAGCTACTCAGGAAGCTGAGATCTGAGGATCTCGGTTCAAAGCCAGCCCAGGCAGGAAAGTCTGTGAGACTCTTACCTCTAATTAACCACCAGAAAACCAAAAGTGGCGCTGCCAAGTGCTAGAGCACTCACCTTGAGCTGAAGAGCTCAGGGACAGCACCCAGGCCGAGTTCAAGACCCACGACCTACCAAAAAACAAAAACAACAAACAAAGAAGCAATACAATGCATCATTGCCTGTAGTCAATATTGAAATTCTTCCTCCCGTGACAGTGTGTGTGTTGATCAGTATCTTCTCTGATTCTCTTCACTCAGCTCCTCTTACACCCACCATCCAGTCTTCATTTCTGAGATTAGCTTTCTGTCTTCCGCACGTGAGTGGGTCTGTGTGCTCTTGTCTTCTGGACCTGGCTCATCTCCCTGGACCTGAAGATGTCCACTCCATAAACATCAGGGGGCACAGGGTGAGCTCTCTGCGTGGCTGGAGAGGGCTCCATGGTGTGTGCACCACGTTTCCACTCGTAATATTCTGAGTGAATATTTGGGCACAGAGGAGACTTTTAGAAGCAAATATGACGCTATGAACAGACTCATCTGTGACTCAACTCCAATTTACTCCAATTTAGGTCCATATCTCCATTATCTTCCTTCAGCTTCTTCCAGAGCTCACAGATTTATTTTGCTGATAATTTTCTCAATGAGTCAAGTGCCTGTGTAGAAATAGAGACAGCACGCAGCACAGAAAATACCGTCTCTGCTGATGACTCGAGCGGTTGTAGAGACATTGGCAGAGGGCCAGTCCTGTGTTCTCCTGCCCGAGGTGGGCTGGATGGCTGCCTGAAGCCAGGGCTCTGTTCATACCACAGCTGTGCTTCACGTGGAGACCCACACTCAGGAGTGAGCGTGTTCAGGAGTGCTCAGCCAAACCCTTCTTTAAAGAAAAAAGCCTTCTGCCAGTGAACTGTGATGCAAGATCAGCCCATCCCCCTGGCCCGGACTTCATTCCAGCTCCACTCTGCACTGCATTCTCACTGAGTTTGCTCAGGGCCGCATTCTATCCACCCATCTCCAGCCTCCTCCAGGCCGCCCCATTACAGCTGCTGGCATTGCGCCCCAAGACGTTTTGTACAAATCTAATTCCATCTCCGTGTGTTCTGCTTGGGGACGCAAACGAATGGTGTGATATCACTCACAATTCTTAGACCCACAAGGGATTTTTGGAGTTCATTTTATTTTACCCCCTACCTCCAAAAAAGTGTCTGAAATAGTGGCTAACTGCATTTTCCAAGCATGTGTCTTGTTTATGGAGTAATGAGTTGTCTAAGAGTAATGAGACTAACGGAACTTTCATTTTAGCTTATATCTGGAGCCAGCAGAATATTAGTGTAGGCAGAATGTCATCGTGTCCTAGAGGTGATATGGCTGTTCACATCTCTGAGAAGGAAAGCCACGCTTGCTGTTGAAGATTAGAGATCAAGATAAATCACTCCTGTAACCAAACCATCACCCGGAGCACACCGGAGCCACTCTGCTGCAGTTTATATTCCATCTTACCCAGTTCCTAAACAATAGCAAATTCATTTTGTTAACACACTGAGTATACTGTATCTCCCCTTCTTTTCTCCCTTCCTCCCTCCTCCCTTCCTTCCTTCCCTTCCTCCCTCCTCCCTTCCTTCCTTCCCTTCCTCCTTTCCTCCTTCCCTCCTTCCCTTCCTTTCTCCCTTCCTTCCTTCCATTCCCTCCTTCCTTCCCTTCCCTCCTTCCTTCCCTCCCTCCTTCCTTCCTTCCTTCCTTCCTTCCTTCCTTCCTTCCTTCTTTCTATCTTCCTTTATTCTTTTTGTTGGTCGTGGGGCTTCAACCCAGGGCCTGGGAATTGTCCCGGAGCATTTTTTGCTCAAGGCTAGCATTCTGTCTCTTTGAACCACAGCCCCACTTGCAGCTTTCTGGAGTTAATTGGAGATAAGGGTCTCATGAACTTTCCTGCCCAGGCTGGCTTCAAATTCTTTGATCGTTAGATCTCAGCCTCCAGAGTAGTTAGGGTCACAAGTGTAAGCCACCAGGGCCTGCCTCCTGACTGTCTTTTGTGTCTTCAACATCATGTGTGTTTTAATTCAATACAATCATTTGATGTAGTTTTAATTCAGTACAATCATTTAATGTAGTTTCTACATATAGTATTTTTTCTTTAAGGAATTTTCCTTAGTTTTTTTCATAAATTCTTGTATATCAATGTCATTAAGGAAACAAACATGAGACTTCAAAAAATAATTCTATCCTATTATCTACCTTTCAGATACTCATTCATTCAACAGTGGAGGAATGTGTATCTGTGTCTCTAAAGGTGTGTATGTGTGCACCTACACTTCATATTACAGATAGAGTAGCACAAGATCTGTCAGTGGCAGCTTTGCTTTCTTGTTTTACTAGAGACATCCTGTTACTGTGATATGTGCAAGGTGTACGCATCTGCAGTTAACCCCACTGCGTGCTGAGTACTGTGTTCTGTGCACAGAATGTATACATCCACAGTTAACCCTAGAGTGCTGAGTACTGTGTTCTGTGCAGAGAATGTATGTGTCCATAATTAACCCCAGAGTGCTGAGTACTGTGTTTGTGTACGGAATGTATGCGTCTGCAGTTAACCCCACTGTGTGCTGAGTACTGTTTCGTTGCACGATATCCTTCGCTCTATTCACCTCACTCTGCTGGCCCTGGAACTGCTTGCAGGTTGCGTGTATCTCTGTGAACACGGATGGGCTGCCGTCGAGTCTGGTTGGACCTGGGGCCCTGCCCAGTCTAGAGATCACTTCTGGAGTGTATTTGAGCAGTCTTGTTTCCCCCAGATGTGACACTTGGTGTGTTTGGTCTCATTTTCACAGAGAAAGTCTTCCTGTCATGAGGACATGCTGGAGACCTGGAGCACTGTGGGAGCGCTGAACAAGCATCCCCAAGTGCCCTTTCCCTCTCCTTCCCTCCCTGCTGGGAGCAGTGTTGATTCTGCTCCTGCACAACTCTAGCCTCTCCCTGGGGGTTGGGTGTGGGGTCTTTGCAGCATCACCAGCAGCAGGAACTGCACACAGTTGGCTGGGCTGAAGAACACAGAGATGATTATGAGGTGAAATAAACAACCACAACTTGACAATTACAATAAACGTCACCCACCAATGTTACATCGAAGTCTGAAGAGACCCCTTCTATCTGTTTTCACCTTGATTCCTCTTTAGAAACCATTTTAAGGGAGGAGTAACAATGACTTTTCTTTTTTATGGGTAACTTATTTTTCCATCAGCAATTCTGGATTTGAGCCCAGGGCCTCCTTCCTGCCAAGTATTTCCAGTCCTGTGTGTCACTTCCCTCTGAGATCGTGTCTAAGACATGATCTACTGAAACTAGGCTACTCCTCACTGCTCAGATGACAGGTGCACACCACCAATCCGCTTCCCTCCTTAGCACGCCATAGACAGCTCTGCCAAGGTGTCCGTGCCTGGGATAGATGGATAGACACCCACAACCTCAGCCTCCCAAGAGGGAGGGACGGCAAGCATGTGCCTCTGAGCCACTGTCAGCTTAGAAACTTCTCTTCCCTGGGCTGAATTCAAACCATAATTCTGTCATTCTCCCTGTTTTCACTATAGTTGATGTTGGAATAATTTGGGGAGGGGAAGGGAAAAAACAAATTGTTTAAATAGGGATACAGGTGGACCCATTGCAACAATGATATATACAAGTCGTTATGTCAAAAAAATGAACTTTACAACTTTGGGGAGAGGGATGGGAAGGAATGGAAAGGGGAAACAAAGGAGGAGGCTACAATGCTTGATAAGAAATGTACTTATTACCTTGCCCTGTAATTGTAACCTCTCTGTATAGTATTTTCATAATGAATAAACTTTTTAAAATAAATAAACAAATAGAGCAGTTGAGACAAGAAAAAGCTTGACCATATTCTCATCTCAAATTATAACCAGAAATTCATGCCTTGATTTTCCTTCCTGTGGTATTCCCACTAGAAGTGTATTATTTCCAAAAGAGAATTAAAATCTACCTACATCCATAGAAAGTCAAAATTACTCATCCAGATAGTAGAACTAAACAATACTTTTAACCTATGCTCTGGTGACAGGTTAAATTTGGATATGAGTTTAAAAATGGTCAGAGCTCTAAGGCTATCACATTTTTTTCTAATTATACATGAAAATCTATCTATGAATGATACTCACTACTAACGTAAATAAATCAGTGAATGAATGTACATTTGAAAAAAATAATTATTTCATTCTCTTCCTCTCAAGTGCCCAAGGTTATGAGCGCGAACCTCTGGAGCCCAGCGTTATTATCTTAACAACTAAGAAGCTGGACCTGCTGACTCAGCCTGTCACTCTTGAATCTTTAGGGAGCTTGTTTCCAGGCCAGCCCAAGCGTAAAGCCCTTGGAACTCGATCTCAACCAGTGGCTGTGCACCTTGGTTCACATCTGTTTTCTCAGAGACACAGGAAAGCCCAGACTACAGGATCACAATCCAGGCTAGATCAGGCCATAAAGCAGGACAAATAACCAAGGAAGAAGCAGGCTGGAGATATTGCTCAAACGGTAAAGTAGCTTTCTGCAATTATAATAACCTGAGTTCAAGCTCTGGTAACACCCCCCCCCCCCCACACACACACACATGCAAGTATCAACAACTGGTTAGACAGTCCTAACACCTAATAAATATTAATGCTAAGATTAGTTGCTTCAAACTTATCCTACATCTTTCTTAAGTGCTTGAATTGATACTCTGAGTTTAGCTGGATTTTCTAAAACAAGTGGTCATTCCTGAAAGCAAGCTATCTTGCAAGTTATCTTGTAAGACTTATTCTTTGGCATAGAATGTTTGTTATTTCAATTTCCAATAACCACGGAGCCGAGAGGATGATTTTTAAATCTTAAATAAGTTATAAGGTGATTGAAGATGAGGATTACCTCTGATAAAAGTCATTTTTCCTTTTATACTACCCTCTTTCTCTTCTCGCCTAGCTTTCCATTTGCAGAAGGTGTTAAATTACTGCTCAGTTCCGTGTGTCCTCTTGTCTGGAGCTCATGGGGAGATCCAGCTATGGCATAGCTGTTTATGTGGGCTCAAAGTTTTTGTTTTTTGTTTTTGTTTTTTTTTGGTTTTTTTAAAGTAGCTCATTCTTCAGCCACTAAGATAATGGGGATTTACTTTTCCCACAATGCTTTTTCTTTCTTTGTGTTTTTTTTCAATGTGTATTTTTGCCAACAGTAAATAGAGTGCAAACTCATGGGATTATAAACTCATTTCTGGGTTTGGAATCTACGTTACTCAAGTGAGTTTGGAACATGCAAAACTCATTTACTCTGCTAGGCAAGGATGTCAGAGAGGCTCAACCCGAGCTAACGGGAGATGATCGCCAAGAACAGAGAGACATCTGAATATTTTATCCCTGCTATTCTTTCCATTGTATTAGCCATGTGTGGTCTCACAGCCTTGGACAAT
This sequence comes from Dipodomys spectabilis, assembly GCF_019054845.1. Taxonomy (NCBI): domain Eukaryota; kingdom Metazoa; phylum Chordata; class Mammalia; order Rodentia; family Heteromyidae; genus Dipodomys; species Dipodomys spectabilis. The sequence goes on from NW_024870846.1 coordinate 5,427,799, forward strand.
TTTCAGTAACTCATAACATATGGCATGTTCTTAATGACTTTGTAAAATCCATTGCAGAAAAACCTGCGATCTCTTCCATCTCAGCTGTATGCCTAAGACCTTCAAGAATGCGTTGGCAATCACATTTTTATATTTTACCCAGTGGTTTTTGAGCAATGATTTAAATGATTGTCCCTTTCAAAATTTACATATTCAGACGTTTTTTCTGAGTAATCACAAACAAGTGACATTTACGCTAAATATTACTATTGTATACACAGAAATAAAAAGTAAAGCAGGAAATAAAGAAAATCAAAGTTTTCAGAATTCTTAAAATGAATTTTTAAAGACCTTTAAAGGTCATTAAAATTGTCACTGAGAAGGAAAATGTTGGGGATCATTTCCTTAAGGAAAAAATACCAAATCTTGTTAAGAACTAAGAGCATAGAGATGTTTCACCTTGTCTGTTCACCACCGAATTTCCCAGCTCCAAGATACCAACAACAACTTTAGGCCAAAACCACAGAGACAGATCAATGACCAGGAATGGGACTGAAGGCCTCCCAGGCCCAAACCCAAGCAACTGCCACTCCGTGAGGGGCAGCTTCTGTGCAAATCCCCTCAAAGGCTTCTCTGTTCTTGAAATGACTTTCCTTACTCACAGAAAAGGCATTTTAGCAGGTTCCTTGCAGAAGATAGTAGCAATTAATTTAACTTCATGGCTTAATAAGGCTGCGAGCCATTGTTTTTGTTTTTGTTGTTTTGGTTTGGTTTGGCTTTTTGTTGTTGGTATGGGGCTTGACCTCTGGGCCTGGGTGCTGTGGCTCAGCTCTTCAGCTCAAGGCTTGCACTCTACCACTTGAGCCACAGCACCACTCCTGGGTTTCTGGTGATTTCTGCCATGATCCTCAGATCTCAGCCTCCTGAGTACTAGGATTACAGGCGTGAGCCGCTGGCGCCTGGTTTATGAGCCAGTTTTTGTCCTAGCATCCAGACAGTAGTATGCCTTTTAAATATGTAATTTTATTCTTTTACTTTTATATTCTCATTTTAATTGATCAGCATGTTTTGGAAATCAGTGACCCTATCTATGCACCAGTTGCTATAATCATAGCAACTTAGGAGGCTGCGATCTGAGCACCACAGTTCAAAGCCAGCCTGGGGAAGAAAGTCTGTGAGACTCTTTTCTCAAGAGTACCAAAAAGCCAGAAGTGGAGCTGTGTCTCCAGTGGTAGAGCACCAGCATTAAGCAAGAAAAGCTCAGGGACAGCACCTAGGCCCTGAATTCAAACTGCAGAACTGGCAGAGACAGAGAGACAGAAACAGAGAGCTATCAATAATCTCGGATTCCTCTGTACAAAAAAATATACAGACCCATACACATAGCCACATACACAAACACACATACACATACACACACCTATCCATGAAATTATTTTAAGAACTACAATTGCTATAAGTTAGGCATTATATACAGTATTGCAGATAGGTTTAGCACATTCCTATCTTACCACAGTATCTTCTTAATTGTATTAGGAACCCCTGAGGGGCTGGGAAGGTGGCTCAGTGGTAGAGCGCTTGCCTTGCATGCCTGAGGCCCTGGGTTCAATTCCTCAGCACCACATAAGAAAAAAGAAAAAAAAAAGCTGGAAGTGGCGTTGTGGCTCAAGTGGTAGAGCGCTAGCCTTGAGCTGAAGAACTGAAGGACAGCACCCAGGCCCAGAGTTCAGGCCCCACGACCGGACCCCCCCCCAAAAAAAGAACCCCTGAATATAACCCTTGTAAATCTTCACAGAAAATTCTAAGAATGAATCTGAGGAACAGCTCAGTAGCTGAAGGTTTAAATGTGAGCAAAAGAAAACATACAATGGTAAAGCAACCTTGACAGAATAAAGCAATAAACTAGTTTGAGATAAAATGTTAGCAAATAGGAAAGTAGCTAGAAATTCAAGCACATTTTACAAATAAAGAGTTCAGATTTAATGAGCAAATGAAACAGAACAACAGACCAACCAATAAGACAAGCACACGAGAAAATTTGGAAACCTGACCCACAATGGAGGGACAATGGAGTGGACTCAGCCATGTGCTTGAAGAAGCTGCAGGGCACAGCTCACACGCTTTTTTCTCTTTTTTTGCACACAACTCACACCTCTTTCTCTTTTCTGTACACAGCTCACACCTTTTTCTCTTTTTTTGTACACAGCTCACACCTCCTGCTCTTTTTGTGCATTGCTCACACCTCTTTACTTTTTGCACAGACCCTCCCTGGAAACAAACATCTGGTTTCAGGAAACCAGAAGGTGAGGATCTCTCTACAAAGTGGAAAAGACCTGGCCAACCTAATGTTGCATTTGTTTTTCAGGATCCTCTTGAAGCTTTACTCTAAGTCTGAGGGGCACTGTTTGAAAAACTTGAAAGGGGAATTTCCCCTCCTTAGTATCAAAATGTTGCTCCGGTATTTTTGTTTTAAATGTTGTCACTTTCTGTCAAACACTCCTTATGAAATCATCACCTTTAATTATTCCCATTTCGATGTTTAATTCTCCCGACTTTCCATCCAGTCTTCCTGGGAAGACCTGTTATGAGCAACAAAGGAAAATAAAACCGAGTCTTCAAATCAAGGATCCACAGGCTTTGTGAAAGGCCAGCCAGATACTGATAAATATTCTATGTGTAACAGGACACCTTGTCCAGTGGTGTTTATTCTACAGACTAGTTTCCTTTCCCCAGATTTTATCCATACTCTTTTCCTCAAACCTTGAGTTCCTGGCACTTGAGTCTATGTTTTTGTGTTCACTGGAGATTTTTCAGCCTTGTGACCTTATCTATGAGGTCATGAAGTGAATGTCATCTTTCACCGAATCCTGAACATGTAAGCACTCCAAGAAGACTTCACAGTGCTTCACAGCTCATTTCTCTTTATTGGTGAATAATTGTACATTTTATGGATATACCAAAACTTGTTTATCCATTCACTTACTGAAGGACAACTTAGTAACCTCCAGTTTTCTCAATCAGGAGTAACGCTACTATAAAGGCATATGGACAGCTTTCTATGTGGACCTGCTTTTTCAGATGTGTTGGGTAAACATACTGTAGCGTGATTACAGGATTGTACGCTCAGACTGTGCGTAGTGTTGAAACTATAAGCTTCCATTGTCCTAGCAGGACCTTTCACGAGTTGATATTTTCTTTTCCTTTACTATCCTCCAAAGGATCGTTTTTCTCCTTCATGCTAAATGTTACTCGTGTAACACTTATCGCATCACCTTTGCCAAAGTCAGCCTTTCTCCTGTTTCCTTCTAGAAGTTTAGTTATTTCTGTATGCACACTAGATTCGGGTATAGAGCTATGCTGTTATTTTTTGTGTGAAAGATGTGAGACCTGGGGCTGGGAAGGTGCCTCAGTGGTAGAGCGCTTGCCTTGCATGCATGAGGCCCTGGGTTCGATTCCTCAGCACCACATAAGCAAAAAGAAAAGCTGGAAGTGGTGCTGTGGCTCAAGTGGTAGAGCGCTAGCCTTGAGCTGAAGAGCTGAGGGACAGCGCCCAGGCCCAGAGTTCAGGCCCCACAACCGGACCCCCAAAAGAAGCAAATAAAAAGATGTGAGACCTGTGTCTAAGTTTTGTTTGTTTTTGTGTGGAAACCCAATTGTTCCAAAGCAATTTATTCAAAAGTTTGTCCTTCTTTTGAACTGCCTTTGTGCTATTGCCAAATAACTGGTGATTAAACTTGTATGGTTATCTATGGGCAGTTTGCTCAGCTCCATTGATCTGTCTATCATCTTAGGCCGGTGCCAGGCCACACATTTCTATGGCTTTTTAATAATTCTCTAAGCCTGGCACCGTGAGCACCCTGAGTACTTCACCCTCTTTGCTATTGCTGCTCCAGATCAATTGTCTTTAGACCTACATTTTGGAAGCAATTTGTCAATATTGACAAGTTTTTACTGCAACTTTCCAAGGCTTTGGTACCACCTTCCTTTTCATTAACATGTATGTGACCAACCCTTTTTTCAATTAATTACCAAAAGTAATTTTTTTTTCTCCTCCAAACGTAGCATGTCTTCAAACAAAGGTATAGATGCTGGAGCCATTGGGGTTTTGGTTGTTGTAGATTGTGTTTATTTGTTTTATTGGTATCAAGAAAATAAACAAAAGGTAGAAATCATTCTGGTGGTTGCAGTGGATAATGAACTTTGTCCTTCCGCATCTAAACCTGCAATGTGTGTGTGTGTGTGTGTGTGTGTGTGTGTGTGTGTGTGTGTGTGTGTATTTACGTTCATTCAACTGTATCATCATATTAGAATGGTGAAATAGTTTATAACAACTTTTTCTCTAAGTTACCTATAATAGGTATTTTCAGATATTTTGCTTTCCTTGCAAGCAATGTTTAATGCAACTTGACAATGCACCACATCTAAATACAAGCTCCATGGTGACCCAGAAAACAATAGATTTAGAAGGGTTAAAGATTTCGATACTCTATTGGTGCTAGAATTGAAATATTACTGTTAGACAAATACTTTGAGATTACACTGAGCCATGATCAGGGGAAATACAATTGGCCCTCCCTTACCTTAGCTGATTTTCACAGATAAATATGTGTAGAGAGAAGATAATGTCCTCCTTTTTGCACAAACTCATTAAAATCATTTTATTTCTTTTTTTTTGTCGGTCGTGGGGCTTGAACTCTGGCCTTGGGCGCTGTCCCTCAGCTTAAGGCGAGCACTCTACCACTTGAGCTACAGCACCACATTCTAGTGGTTTATTGGAGATAGGAGTCTCACGGTCTTTCCTGCTCCGGCTGGCTTTGAACCACGATCCTCAGATCTCAGCCTCCTGAGTAGCTAGGATTACAGGCGTGAGCCACTGGCTCCTGGCAAATCATTTTATTTCTAACTCAATGATGGAAAGAGTAATCACTGTTTCTAAATGATTAAACTACTTTCTCTTCCCAATCTTCAGTTGTTCCTGGAAAATACATTTCATATAATGTAGGCTCTACTTTAGTCATAAAGTCCTTTCATTAATACCCTTGAGTGAGAACAAACAGAAACTTTAAAAAAGATGTATGCTGAAGAGGCATCATCTACATATAAAAGTTGCAAACTGAGAAGAGGACCCGGACATCCTGTCAAAAGTGTGTTTTAATGAAATATACTAGACTTTCTTCTCTACTACCTATGTCCCATGGCCTTGTGGCTCCCTTGCAGAGCCAGAACATTTCCGAAATGGAGTTAGTTCTGGTAGACTCCCATTCGCCTATGGTTTCTAGAAATCTGACGTAGTCAGTGAACACCTATTTCTTTTTTAAATTCCTACCTTAAATGCCAACCTATTTGTGCAGATTGTGTGCATAGCTCTGTATGCATTTGAAATTCTAATGCATTATAATTTTGAATTATGTACTGTCAGGCTGGTTAAACAGATTCTAGTCAGATTTACTAAAATGTGCCTGAGCATCATTGTTTCCTCAGCAGAAATAAGCATAGGTGGTAAATACATGATTGGACTGTTTTCATTTTTCTTAATTTCCCTCAAGTAGTTTGTGACACACAGAATGTATTAAAGGTTAGGTGGAAAGTGACCTAAATGGTAAAGCACCACTGTGCAAGAAAGCCTAGCACACAGCTCTGAACTGAAGACCAAGGAGCAACGCACTCACTCATTCACACACGTCTATCAACACCTATGAACATAAGAAAATGTTTACCTTTTTAAATAGGACAATTCACAACTTCTAAGAAGACAATTTGAAGAATTTTTTGGCTAAATTTATTATTGCCTAAGAATAAGGGCTGTTTCTTCACATGACAATGTTTAATTCAAGAATATTAAAAAATAAAGTAACAATAGTTTATAGGATAAGTGTTAACACAGCTTGAAAATGTTATTATTATTCTCAATTGCAAAATAGTACTTCATATTTCCTATTGCTAGGTAAGTGCTGTTGTAGCTAAAATGCTAACCAACCATTTAATAGCATATTATGGCACAGCATAATCCTAATAACTACAGCTATATATAGGTTGGTCTTCAGTATTATAAAGAATATGTGATCAAGAATAGACTGGTATCAAGAAATAGGACTATTAGTACATAAACTAATGAGGAGTAAAATAGAATGCTAACTTTCACTTTGCCAATTACCAAAAGTTTTCTACTATTAATATATATGCTTTCATGTTAATAGCTCATGGCATTATAAAATTATGGCACAAAAGAAGGAAGGAAGGAAGGAAGGAAGAAAGAAAGAAAGAAAGAAAGAAAGAAAGAAAGAAAGAAAGAAAGAAAGAAAGAAAGAAAGAAAGAAAGAAAGAAAGAAAGAAAGAAAGAAAGAAAGAAAGAAAGAAAGGAGACAAAGAAAAAAAGAAAGCTGTTATTACTGCAGCCATCAAATTATATGTATAAACTCTCTCTCTGTCTCTGTCTCTCTCTCGTGAAGTCTTCTTAGATGATATTCAAACATTAAACTTCTGAAATAATTTTGTACTACTACGAATGGGTGCTTTGTCAAACACATTCACACAGACCTACCAGTATTACTCAACAACAAAGTTTATTGTGAGGGTAAAGATAATGAAAAAAAGTATGAGATGCTAGTGGCCCCATATCCTAGCTACTCAGGAGGCAAAAAGCCAGAGGATAGCAATTTGAGGCTAGCCTGCATAGAAAAATAACCAGGTGGTTATTATATCAACAGTCATTGACAAACAAGAGACCCAAAGTTTTAAAAAAGGAAAATAGTGAAGACAACTTAAGTCTGTCAGCTATAGTTTTTAAACTTAACTTTTTCAGAGTAAGACAACAAACTGTATAAAACAGAGATGGATACCAGGAGCCAGTTAGCTTCAGTCTTTCTGTTTTTACAACTTAATAGCTTCATGCTATCAATTCTACATAAAATACCCTTTCCCCTGACAGCTATATGCCATCTATCTACACATTTCAAATTTATTTATAATAACCCATGCAGATTGAAAGCAGCATCTTCCAAAGGTATTTTAATTGAGAACTAAGTACAGAACAGCACATAAAATCCACATGGTTATTTTTCAGTCAGGAAATTCCAACCGCTTGTGGACAAGACAGTTTTACAGAATCACAAAGACCATGAAATGCTAGGACCCTAGATAAGGCAGGGACATTTTACAGACACCCTGAGAACCTGTTAACTGGTTCTTCCAGTGATGCATTGTCATCTTGATAATAAAGAGAAGGAGAAAGGAAAATGAAACAAAGCTACAGAAAGGTGAGCCATGGCATGTAATTGTAGCAATAAATCACAAGTGTAATTAGACAGTAGCAGACTCATAACACAGTTTTCTACATAAAATGCTTCTCATAAAACCGTGGAGCTTATTCATTAAAACTAATATCCTTGCTATGCATGTATATGCCGCACAATGCTTTGTAAAAAGAAAGAACATTTCAAAATATCTAGGCCTACTTTATATGTACTGGAAGCTTGCATCTTTTGCAGCAATGTCTCCATATTAAATCTGAGGCGCATGCACAGCTGTGTTCATTCTTTAAGATTGGTCGTTTCAACCTATGTCCATAGAATTCATCAATGTCCAATGGTGAATCTTAAATTGTTTGTTTTATGATCTTTTGGTTTTCTAACTCAAGAGGTATCATAGAAATATTCAGCTAATAATAATATTCTCTATATAGTCAGAAAAATCTAACAATTATTGTATGAATATCCTAGACACGGAAACAGTTTCTATTATTCATACCGCATACAGAAAATAGTCTCACAATCCTTGAATAAATTCTAATATTACCTATGAAAGAAAATTTAGAGACATTTAAATAAAAAGATTAACAAGGATAATGATGAAAAGAGGAACTTAGAAACATTTATTTTTAGCCAAATGCCAGTGGCTCACGCCTGTAATCCTAGCTACTAAGGAGGCGGAGATCTGAGGATCATGGTTCAAAGCCAGCCCAGGCAAGGAAAGTCGGTGAGACTCTTATCTCCAATAAAGAACTAGAAAACTGGAAGTGGCACTGTGGCTCAAGCGGTAGAGCACTCACCTTGAGCTGAAGAGCTAAGGGACAGTGCCCAAGCCCAGAGTTCAAGCCCCAAGACCGACAAAAAAAGAGAAAGAAACACTTATTTTGACTTCTGATACTTGTGCAATTGTAGCAAACCATTTGCATTATTTTGTAATAAAGATCTATTTTAAAATTGTGAACTTGTTTTACTCTCTAAGTAAGTTTATCTCTCCCATTTAATAACTGATAAAATAAGAAAATAAATCTAACATGCTTCCAAAAAATTATTTACATAGAATCAATATGCATACCTGTAATACATAAGGTAGCAACCTAGAATTTGGCACTGAGAAAAAGAGCTATTTCTATGTAATCTTGGCCAAAGAAAATAGTTTCTTGATATCTGAAAACATTGTACAGACAGTGTTAGTATTAAAAACAATCAAGTTGAATGCATAAAATGATAGGAGGAGAGAAAATAAATGACCATATTTAAATGTTTAAGAATAAGTAATAAATAGTGTTCACATCATTTATCCATTCTATGTCAGTATGCTTAATTGATATTCTTTTACAAACCACATACCATTGCAATCTTGATAATATGGCTAGTTCTAATTCTTTGGAATTCTCAAAAATTATCCACGCTAAAGCAACTCTCTCTCACTCGCTACCCATGTGCATGCACACACACACACACACACACACACACACACACACACACATGACCTATGGTATTTATCTAGATACATCAAATATAATCAGCACTCTGTATAATTACCTCAACAAAAGTGATCCTTTATTATTTCATCATCTAAATCTACAAATTATGAAATGTGATTATTTCTGTAAATGCACAGAAAAGCATCACTTTGTGTCAAATTGACTCCTTTGGAAGGATCATCTTCTACTGTGGACAGATGTTTCAATTTCAGATTTTTCCTTTAACTCTATGTTTCTTCATCCAGCTTCGTTTGAATTTAATCAGCAGTGTTTCTCTCATATATTTTGTATGATGGAATCTTTCGTTTTATTTTGCACTTATTTGCTTTCTAAGATTTTGAGTCAATCTTTGAGTTTAAGGCTCAGGGAATAATTGTATAACCCCATTGTTCACTGAGAGAAAAGATGATTTCTTTATGTGAAAAGACTGCTCAGAATCTCACAAACATGAAACACAACATGGCACAAGCCATTATGGAAATGACGGCCATCTACTGTGCAGCCAAACACACATGCAAGCGAGACTATGGTTGATGACAAAAATGTAAATTGTGATAGCATGTACACTGTGGTTAAAGACACAGCAAGGGGATCTGTCTCCACTGACTCCCTTGACCACACAGGGGATGGCAGGGGGAGGAGCTACTGACATCTAGTGGTCAGAGGCCCAAGATGCTGTTCAACATCCAAGTTGTTTACAGAATGCCCCTGTCCAGCACCCCCCCACCCCAGTAACACCCAGCAACTATACCACCATAACTAGTCTAAGGAAGAGGCAGGGCTAAGCAAGGCTAATCCAGATGGAAGGAGCCTGAGCTGCATCAGACAGTACAGAAAAAAGAAGTCTGAGGAAATGAGGGTTTAGTGAACCTGCAAAAACATGCGGCCACCATAGCCCAACCTGAAAGGAACTTGAGTATCTAAGAGACAAGTTCGTCCAGGGCCTCAGCTCTGCTTACAATTCTGAACTAAACCTAAAGAAATCTTCATGTAAGTGTCTGGAGGTGGAATGATGTGTGCATTTTAATGTTTCATATCACAGTGTTTGCCTGTCATCATTACGTGAAATTAAAACAAGTATAGGTTACGGCAACAGACTGTATGGCAGATGCAGTTATGTTTACGATCAGTGTAGTAGAAGAAAGTGGAAACGTCGTATAAATATTTGTGAGTGAAACTGCAAGGCTTAACAATTGCTTTAGAGGTAGGGTTTAGCCAGAAGAGATAAGGAAGGGCCATCAGAGATTTTAATTTAAGCGTGAATTTTGACAGGGAGTGGAGACGAGTTGATGTAGTCTATTGAGTAAAGGCAAACAATTGAAGTTTAAGCCCTATTGTATTTGCAAAGCTTCCCAGATCAAGAAAGTGAGTGCTAAAGTTTTAATGCCCAATGAGATACTAAAACTCAGAGAAGTCAGTCCTAGAGAACCCTCTAGAACGTGAATGGCACCTTCCAATTGTCAAGACAGATGTGCTCATCTACAAGGAAGTCAGATGTCTACAGTGTACGCAGTTAAACACCATCAGCATTACAATCTGCAGAGGAATAGAATGGGTGGAAAATATTCAGAGCCCCGGTATAGTATCCAAGGGACCATGGTCTTCAAAGAAACCGAATCCTATGTCAAGAAACAGACAATTAGCCAGGCCCTGAAACTCCTTTCTACCTAGCAGGCTTAGACCAGAGGATTCTGGTTTGAAGTCAACCTGGACTTTAACCAGCAAAAAAATCAGGCTGGAGGTGTGATTCAAGTGGTAGACCACCAGCCTGGAGCAAAAAATCCTGAGCTGAGAGCTTGTCCATCTCAATACAAATACAAACTAGGGTTTGTATTGAGAAAGAGAGGTAGATGAGGAAGGAGGGAAACAAAGGGAGAATGGCAACTGTCTTAAGCAAACTGAAGATTCCTTAGAAAGCTGCATATAAGCTTATATGAAAACAGGCTTGTTGACAACGATGATCAGCCACACTTCAGCAGACGCCGCGGCTTCAATGGTGGAAATCGCACAGCTTTATTGTTGAGATTGACAGCTTTCATAGAAAAGATGACAGAAAATCTGTGAACCGGTAGATTATGGCAAAGAGCGAAGGTAAAAGAAGAGTTATGTGTTGACATTGTGACATGCACAGAGAGAAAATGAGGAGTCCAGGTGCATGGTAACTGCTAGGACCAGAAGGACGGAACTTGCAGGAATGCCCTTTGAGCTGCACATTGGCTGTGGGATAAATAAAGGCTTCCAGGGCTGTGTATGTCTCTGACGAGAGCACTAGTCCCTCATTAGGGTATGAACACTGATAAATCTGTGCTGCTTAGAAACCTTGCTCACGTCTGCAAAAATTAACATGCATTTCTAATTTATCACTATGAAACTTATGAAAAACAAGTCTAACATATAAAAGGCAACAAGAAAAGCAACCAATTTTCATACTGTAGAAATACTACGACATCCAATAGAAATACTTATATATATGGAAGAAATAAACATATTTTGGAATGAAGAGATTTTAAAGTAGATTGATGAGAGGACATGAATACTAGTAATGAAATTGTAAGGAAAATCAAGCTTGAAAATTTTAATGGTTTTTTCACAGCTGTAATTTAGCAATAAATAAACTGAAAAAATACATCTTAAGAAAGTCTATAGAATATGTTAGAATTGTTAAAGACAACGAAGTCAAATTAGGATGCACAAAATAATGTCAAGCAGCTTTGTATGACTAGATAAACATTGAAGGAGAGACAAGCTTGAAGATACAAAAAACAACACAGAAACTTACAGATCAGTGAGAATAACTGACTCAAAGTAAGAGCGATATTTAAAAAAAAAAAAAAAAACCACTTACAAACAAATCATGGAATGCCGAAAATAGAGAAAAGTGCTTTTTAAAACGCAGAGAAAAAATCATCTAAAGTGTGGTTTATATCACATTCTTTGGTAGCAAAGGCCAAAGTCCAATATTTTAATATCACTAAAGTTCTGGAAATGAACAATTGCCAGCCTGGAAATGTACAGCCAGAGAAATTGTCTTTATGTAGCTCTGTATACAGAGACTCCAGAGAAGGCTGGGTCACCGCTATGCTATTTCATCAAAGGAACTTACAGAGGTTTTTCTTTTCTTCAAAGGAAAACAACTCCAGAGTAATTGCCAGAGAGTGAGAATAAAATAATTATAAATATTATAAATCATACAATAAGTATAAAATGCTTCATTATAATAATAGCATGCAAAAACGGTGCTTTAATTTTCATTTTATGTGTACAACTAACTTATAAATATAATTCACAATTTATAATTATAATTAATTTACAAATTATCTTTAATTTTACTTAAATATATAGGAAACATCTGAAAAGGAAAACATGCATATCAGAAGAATATTTTGCAAAAACTAGTAATGCAGAGCTTTACATTGGTTTGAAGTAGAAATGACATGTTTTAAAATTTTTATTTTATTGTAAAGATGCTGTACAGAGAAGTTACAGATACGTGGGTAAGGTAATGAGTACATTTCTCATCCAACATTGTTACTCCCTCCTTTGCTTTTCTCCTACTATCCCTTTCCTAGGTCCAATTTGTGTGACAACATTTTAAGTGACCACAAATCGGAAAGGTTATAGCTTGTCACAAGTCATAAACTGTAGATTCAAATAGTTAATGATAGATTAAAATAATACAAAATATAGATTTAAATGATCAATTATAGCTTAAAATGATACTATTGAGGAATCAATAACATGCAAAGAAAATCATGATAACTAAGGATATTGATTTCTTCCAAAGAAATAAACACTACTACAATGAGGACAGACACAAAACAGAACACCAAAGATAGAAAAGGAAGCCAGGATTTGCTTTCCACCCATGGAGACGGTGGTTAGCAGACAAGCCATGCTACAGTGTCTGCTTGCTTTCTGTCTAGCACCAAGGGCCGAGTTGCCACCCAAAGCTACACTCATCCTGGGCAGCCACACCTGCTGTCTGAGGGGCAGCGATGGACGCACATACTGTGATTCCAGGCCGCCGTCTCAGAGCTGCCCACGGGAGTGAGGGGCTGGTGGGACGGGCATAGAACTTCCACATGCTGCCTTTTCTAATTGTTCTTCTCTTTCTTCTCATAAATTCTGAATAAAATGTGGTACCCCAGTCTGTACCTCCATGTTTAGTTCTAGAAAGCCAAAACCGCAGTAGTGGCTACCTTAACAAGGTCAGAAAAAAGCTCACTGGAGAAAGGAAGGACTCGGGCCTCTCAGCACAAACTGGAAGCCCCAGGGGGCACACTTTACTGACAGTGAGTTGAGAAGAGCATGTCCGTGAAAACGTGTGTCCTGACGGGTGAGTCGCATCACAATTTTAATAGAGCAGGAAATGGATACGAAATAATAGAGTAGGTTCCTCTCAGTAAACCTCACTGCTGCTCTCCAGAAAGAAAATGAGAGTAAAATACAGGAACTGCAAAGCCGTACAGAACAGGAGAGGGATGCTCCTCTGATGGTGTTCCCACCTCTTCCAAGGGCAAACCGAGGGAAGCCCAGGGCACGGCCCTGAGGTTCCTCCTGACAACTGAAATGAGAAGACACTACACATCTAACACTACGAATTTGTCATCGCAACTGTAAGACTCCAATTGGGACAATCTGGGAATCTGACATAAAGAAAGGGTCTATCTGAAAAAAATACCTCCAATGATTTCAATTCTTTAAACTAAATTTAGAAATGTTTTACGCATCTTAAACCGCTCACGATTCTGATGTCTGTACAATGCCAGAGGAGTTTTCTGGGATAATTACATATTCATCCAAGTTCAGTCTCAAGCTAATTCTAGCTCTTGTGGCCACTTCCATTCATACCTGACATCTTGACTATGGGATATATGTGACAAATGAGCTGGTCCTCTTCTAGCCAGATAGCATGTCAGAGAGATTGCACAGAAATGAAATAGACAGTAATCTTCATCTAGCCTTGTGTCCATATGGTAAATGCTATCAACAGAGCCAAGCAAAGAATGCTGTGTTCTGTGAACTTCATTCAATGTCTATAAATCATATTTCTGATCTACTGTCCAAATAGAGAACAGAAAGGCAATAAAGATACAATACTTTGATGACAGGGTGTAGACACAAAAAGTAGGTGGCATGCTAGAAACTCCATTCAGATAGCTATGTCCTTCAGGTAGTAATTAAGTTCTACAAAGTTTATAGGCTGGACATATTTACACATTTTCTTCCATGCTATGGATGGTAGTATTTCACTGGAAAGAGTACTTGCCTAATGTGTTTGAGGCTCTGGGTTTGATTTCTAGAATGACAAAAATAATAAAATAAAAATTTTAAATGATGTTGACATAGGTGAAGTTACATAAAAATATAGCAAGGAAAATATTTGTGCTAGATAATGAGACAGATTTCAAATCAGTGTTTTACCCTTCCACCTGCAGAAAATAAGAGGAAATATCATACCAACTAAATGGATGGAAGGCAACTATAAACTATAACACTGAAATAAAGTGAAAATGTGGTAAAACAAACAGAAAATTCAATTTCTAAAAGTATAATTTAAGGAATAAATAATATTTAGTACAAACACTTCTTAGAAAACTAGAGAGCAGAAAGTCACCAGTAGCTCAAATCTGTAATCCTCACAGAGTTCTGAAATACCGTATTTTAAGTCCAGACCAAGCAGAAGAGTTCTCAGGACCCCATCTCCAAAAGGACAAGCGAAAAGCCAAGCTGGAGGCAGGGTTCAAGTGATAGAGAGACCACCAAGCAAGCAGGTCCAACAAGTATGAGAAATGGGACTCCTGAGCTCCCCACATCCTATAATTAGAATTCAAAACACAAATATTATTAGCAAAGGCAAGGACTGCATTAGAGAATTAATAAATATTTAAAGTTGAATGAAAATATATTATAATTAATTTCAAGCATCAAGTGTGGACAATTTGTAGAGCCACAACCCGGCCTCCATACTTGAAGAGTGTTAGGAGTATTGTTGAGATTGAGCTTGTAGTTTAAAATCTTCTAAAACCTCTAGAATCCATGTCTTTTTTAGAATGTGCTAATTAATATTTTATAGTATCAGCCATTCTAAACTACCACTTCCAGGCAACGGAATACACAGTGTTTCCTAATTCACTTTATGAAGCTGGTGCTATTCTATGCATTAGTCAGTGTTCTAAAAAAATACAGAATCAATAGTTTATATGGAGACATACAGATTTATTTTAGGAATTGGCCCTTGTGATTGAAATCTGAGAGGTCTCATCGTATGCCCTAAGCAAGTTTGGGTATCAGAAAGGCCAGTGTGTGTCTGGGTGTAAAAGATGGATTTCACAATTCAAGAAGACAATTTGTCTTGCTTTTGCCTATTTATTGTACTCAGGTCTCCAGCAGATTATAGGAAGACTGCACAAGTATGTGAGGGTCAATCTGAGCATTCCTTTGCCCTTTAAGGTGAGAAGTAAAACTATCATATAATGATTCTTAAAGTAAATGGGAGAGAGAGAGAGAGAGAGAGAGGAGGACAATATAGGAAAAATGAAAAGAGAAAATAAAAGGATGAAGAGGAAAACAACAAGCAAGGGGAGGAGCAAGAGAAAATTTCATGCTAATATCCTTCATAAACATGGAAAGAAAATTCATGGAAGCAACCCATACAATCCAGGCATCTTTAAGAAAATAATACATCACAGTCACTTGGGGTTTGTATCAGAAGTGGAGGCTTATTTTAAATTCAAATTTTAATCAACTTAACCTATCTCATTAATGGTGAAAACCAACATGATAGGATGAATTGACTTGGAAGAGTAATATTTGAGAAGGTTCAATATCTTTTAATGATAATACCTCTCAAAAATAAGATTAATAAAGAGCGTGGGGAGGCTGGCTGAAGTCCTCAGCCCAGCCCCAGTGGGGTGAGGCCAGTCTCTCATTCCTCCCACCCAGGCAGCTGGGAGGTCTTAGCTAGCACAGTAAGGAATGAAAAAAAAAAAAAATATCACTTACAAATAAGAGTCCAAAGATGTTGTCTTCAAAGAAGGCATAATTGTGCAGTTAAATATTCCAAGGCATTTGTATAAAGAATCCTCAAACTAGCAAGGTAGGTTAGCAAAGTTTGTCTACAATTCCAGCTCACAAAAATCCATCATCTATCTCTGTATAAGAAATGGTCTGGGATGTGAGGGCGATCTGGCTGCGACATCTGTCACCCCATTGATGGCCAGGGTTGATTCGGCTGATCTGGCTGGCTAGGCGGGTGTCCCCTTCCTCCCTCACCGCTCCATGTGCGTCCCTCCCGAAGCTGCGCGCTCGGTCGAAGGACGACCATCCCCGATAGAGGAGGACCGGTCTTCGGTCAAGGGTATACGAGTAGCTGCGCTCCCCTGCTAGAACCTCCAAACAAGCTCTCAAGAAATGGTCTGCCAGTGTATACAAATGTGTTCATTGAAATACAGTAGTTTCGAGGGAGAACTCAAATAGTGTAATTGCTGAAAAAGGCAAAGTTCAGCAAATTAAAACACGAGGAAGCCGGTACTTGAAAGGGGTGCTGTGGAGTCAAGGGGAATTGGGGTAGACCGATGACGAGGAGAACAGGGGGAGAATCCAGTGGAGAATGCATTGTACCTCCTTCAAAATTAAGAAGAGAGAGGGAAGGGATGGGTGGGGAAGGATGGGACGGGAATGTTGAAAAGGATGACGTTATCAAGATGTGTCACTATTTGGAAATGAGCTACACACCTTTGGGGGAAGGAGGACCAGGAGGGGAAAACCTGAGAGAAAATGAGGGAAAAGGTGAAATTGTTCAAAAACAAATGTATGCATTACTTGACCTATATAACTGTAACCCCTCTGTAAATCACCTTTACAATAAGAAAAGAAAAAAAAGAGATTGTATTCATAAAATGCTTTCTTAAATGTCAACTCCTCTGTACAACTTCGTGACGATATTTTTTACAGGGAAAAAGAAAACTTTCCTTACAACCTTAATTTTTAAAAGTGGTATAATTTATAAACACTCCTACTATAACAGAATAATTGAATACCTTTCACCAAACATATATTTGGATCTGTAGGTTGGAAAGCTTACAAAATCCTGACACAATAAATCATAGAGGGGCTAAGTAATTAGACAGACAGGTGTGTTCATGAGTTATAACATTCAACACGGAAACTGCATGAACCTCGCTCAAGGTGATAGATTAAGTTACACACATATTTCCAGCAAGAAAGTTTTTGTAGCTGTTGAATGCGGTTACTAAATTGTATATGGGCAGACAGGGTGTCATAATAACAAAAATAATTTTCAAGAAAAGAGTTAACCTTGAACTCCAAGAAAAGGAAACGAGAGTGTTTTTAGCTGCTGTTGTTGCTGGGGGTTTTCTTATCCTTTTGTCTTGTTAGACTGTATTTGGGAGGTTAGGGGAAGACAGGAAAGGTGGAACAAAGGTGATCACGTACAACAGTGGCACTCACTAGCACTATGTGGAAAATGAACTGTACATCTTATGATGGGTACAGGAGGGGAAAACTGGGAGAGAGTGAAGGAGGGAGAGACATGTTTCAAAGAGGATTGTACTCGTTACCTGATTCATGCAACTGTGACCCCTCTGTACTATCGCTTCTACCACAACAACTATTTTAAAAAATTAAATTAATTGGGTGAGGCTCGCCTCACCCAATATGGAGACTTCCTTGAAGCTGTTATCATCAGCCGAGTGAAGAAGAAAGACGCAAAATACCCTCTCTCAAATATAGAAAAGATTTAGTAAACTGGAAAAAAAACCCAGTGGAAAATAGGTATATTTCTCAAATTTTTCCTAGGAAAAGGAATTATCTCCAGCTACAAAGCAGTAAAATAAGTAAAAAATTCAACATGAATGCCATACTTTAGGCCAAAATTAACACTTTAAAATGAAAGTAGAACTGTACAACTTTTAAGAGTAAAGGAGAAAACACTGCAAGTTTTAATCAAGAAAAATATTTTTGATATGACTAGAAATGAGTGATCCAAAAAGAGATAATAAAGTAAATGGGACTTCATTAATATTAAAAAGTCTTGGACCTATAAAAGATATTGTTAAGAGAAAAACAGGGACTATGGATTAAAAGAAAATATATGAAAACCATATCTGAAACAAAAGATTTGCAGAAATTTGTAGGAAAAGAGCAATAGTAAAATATTAACATATAAAAATAACACACATAATATTATGAAGTATTATATAACATAGTTATGTAGTTTTACATGTATTACATTACATGCTTATGTTATGTTGCATATTATAACATTATTTATACAGTAGTATATCCTATAATATATTACATAAGTTATAATATAATATATATTATGTAACATGTAGCATACATTATAAAATATAGTACTTTATTATATAACTATATAGTGTTATATAACTATATAGTATTATATGAGATATAATATCATAATGCCACAAAATACAATATTGTACACTCACAATTTTGTGATCAGGCTAGATGTTCATGTATTTTCATCACTCTATAAAGTAAATTTTTAAAATGATAAATGAAAACATAAGTAAATAAGATGGTAAATAATGAAGGATAAGTGAAAGATGAACACATAATACCCTTGCTCTGAGCTTTATAGGGGGGCAGGTTACAAAACAGTATCAATTTTATTTTTTGCTGGTCCTGGGGTCTGAACTCTGGGCCTGGGCGCTGTCCCTCAGCTCTTCAGCTCAAGGCTAGAGCTCTACCACTTGAGCCACAGCGCCACTTCTGGCTTTTTTCTTTTTGCTTATGTGGTGCTGAGGAATCGAACCCAGGGCCTCATGCATGCAAGGCAAGCGCTCTACCACTGAGCCACCTTCCCAGCCCTCAGTTTATGTTTATCTTTATTTTGCAACCGGAAACTGGCTATGGGTAGAATCTGAATGGTTTGCAGGGTTCTGACACTGGTTTGGGGCTCTGGTGGTGGAGGGGGATGGGCACCTTGCCTGGCCTTACAGGACCCAGCTGCCCTGCACCTGTTCAGAACTCCCTGGTCTCGGCCCCTCCTCCTAGCTCAGGCTTCTGTGCTTCGCAGGCCAGCAGGCCTCCTTTTCTCACCCTTTGGGCTCATTTGCAATCTCTCACAGTGCTGTAACCTTCCCATGCATCTGCCTCCTCCACATCTCCAAATCAAAACCAAATTTCTATCCTTCTTTGGATGGTTAATTAGTGAATATCTGTCTGAATATCTGAATATACTGAATATCTGGATAACACTATAAGTTTAACCATGGTAAGTTTAAAGTTCTTAACCAGTCACCAGGATCATTTCTGTATCTCCAGGGCTTCCCTGTGGTGTTTGCTCATTCAAGGGAAAACACAGAAGCGCTTTTAGGGGAATTGAATTGAAGTGGAATCCCAAATAGGAAGACATTTCACTTTCTTGAACAGATTGTTGTACCAGGATTTCTTCCAACTCAAGATTTCCCCAACATTGCTGGTAACTCATTAGTATTTGCATGTCTAAAAAAATCTTAAGTATATCTAATGTTTACCCTCCAAAGAAATTTTGGTTTAAATCTTAGTCTGAAGAAGCTACTAAGATTTGAAAAACAACACCATTCTCATCTATGTGCCTATGACTGTTCACAAATTCCTTCACGATGCTTCAAAATGTGTCCTGTCAGTTAATTGGTAGAGTTTGATCTTTATCAAAGCAAAGGGCAATGATGAATCAATTCATATATTTTCCAATACTCCAGAGTACAGACAGTCATTACATTTTTGTGTCTCATCTCAATGCATAGTATTAGAATGAAAAACATAAAAATCCCCATTTTTCTTTAATTCAAAAATTAAAAGTACTAAATAGTTTTTGGTTAGCTCTTTTGGGCACATATTGTCACATCACCTACCAGCAAGCTTAATTAACTTAAGTCTGTAATCTGCATATTTATGATGCATAGCAACTCCATGGAACTATAACTTACCTTGTTTTGGTTCCAGTTTCTGAGGATGTGAATGAGGCTAAGTTCAGATTTCATATGAGGAGGGGAGAAAAACTGCCTCCCAAATTGCCTGCCAACATTGTCACAGGTTTTTCTTCCACAGGCCAAAGTCAAGGACTTCCTGAGATTTATAACCAATCATCTAAGAATGCAAATAACAAAAATAGGTTGATTTTAAGGAATTAGCTAAAATGTAACAATGGAGGCTACTAAATCCAAAACCTGCAGGTCAAGCCCAAAAGCTTCTGGGCACCAGTCAAGACAGCTGGGCTGGAGTCTTGAATGAGAAAAGCTCTGCTGCTCAACTCTCCTGATCAAGAGAGAACAGGGGTTGGTTCTACTCAGACCTTCACCTAATTGGATGAGGCCCACCCACCATCTGAGATCAATCTGCCTCACTCTGAATGCGCCAACGTAAACCTTCACCTCAACTAAAAACAAACAAGCACACAAACATCAAGATCTGGGTACACTGGCTCATTATAAAATAATCATCACAGTCATACAATATCAGAATCTCAACAGCTCATTCTATTTTGCTTTTTGGATGACTGGTCATTTGGTCATTCGATGGTGTTCAGAAATCCAAGCAAACAGACCAAGCACTCAGTTACTATTGGATGAAATGCAACACCCATGGGATGGGTGGCAACACCAGGCTGCTTGCAATGCCAGTCTTTATTTAGAAAACAGCAGTACTTCACACTTTGGTTTTTGAAAGCTGCAAGTGGCACAGGCAGATTTGAATCTGACTTCTTACACTGGCCAGTGGGAACTTGAATGTAACTCATGAAAAGTAGTTTCTGGAGGCCTGTGTCTTTGGAAAATTTGGAACATGAAATGTATTTTGATCTGCCCAGATTTTTCCCCCTTTCTTTTTCTGTTTTCCATTTCAAAAGTTGTGGATACCTTTTCATGTTTCTTCCCCGTGGCAGACAGCCTCAGATGTGGCTCATTTTAGAACCAGGAGCATCTTTGAATCCCATTATTCAAAGTAAAATGGAATGAATTGGAGAGTCATCAACCAAAACGAAGTTTAAAAAAAATATTTCAGAGGAAAACCTGTGATGACTTTTTCTCATTTTTTTCTAATTTCTAATAAAATATGACCCAAGTGGCATGATTTCCTTTGCACAGAGCCAGTCCTGTGGCTGTGCGGCTCAGCTGTGGAAGGTTCTACCCAGGACAGGCTGCAGGAACTCTGACTCTGTGAGCGACAGTGAATCTCAGAAGGAAAGGAAGGTGGAGGGAATCTGGCATGATGAAGGGAACCACTCCCTTATCAATTAAAAACAAAAGCACAACTATTCTGACATCTGGGATAGACAATATAGTTGCAAATAAATTAATCTTCACTGGAGCATCAATTGGCAATAGCGTATCATACATCTACGTGTGTTCTTAGCAGTGAAAACCCCTGGATGTGAAACATTGCATCTCCAAGGGAATGGACACGTACAGGGCATAAAGCAAGCCATCCAGGGTCCTTGAGAAGGCCAAGGTTTTGTAAGGCATCTGCATGTGTGCAGTTCACCCCCAGTCTACCTGGCCTAACTAGTCATGTCAAAGGGCGTGCTGGAGACAGAGGGCCTTTCCTGGACATTCTGTTGTATAGCCCTTATGGAAGAAGACCGGACAGAGCAAATTGGCAGAGGATATTTTGCACTCAAGTTGCCCTGGATTGGGAGCTGCTATAAAATGTGGTAAAAGCTACATTTACACAAGTTTCTGTGAAACTAAAAGAGAAAGGTTCTAGGTGAATACAGGGATGTGTCAGGGAAAAGGGGGATCGCATCCTATTGTTAAGGAAAGAGGGATATTCTAGTGTTGGAGACCTAGAGGAAGGCAATGTCACCCGACCATAATGAATGCTGGCAACTGTGATAACAGCTAGCATAAACCGCAAGGTTTGTTTGTCACGGGCACTCTGCTAACACGTCTGTCAAATGAAACCCTGCAAGGATCTCATGGAAGAAGAGACCATCATTTCTCATGAGGAAAAGTGTTCTCACTGTGTGTGGCTGTCCAATGCTCACGGCAAAAAGAGGTTGTCGCTTATCTGATAAACCGAGGTTCCATGCCTTCCTGCAGCAGAAGAGATCCTCAGCTTCCTGCAAGAGTCCTTTCTCAGGCACAGCTCTGCTACGCCCAGCATGGCATTTATTTCCATAAATAGCACTGCAGAGAAGGCTGTGAGACCTCACAAAAAAGTGGTAGACAAAGGGAAATTGGCAGGATTTTTTTCCCTCCTTAATGAAAAGATAGTCACAAGGAGAAAAGATGTGCTCCCTTCTGTCCTCTGCCATAAATATGGATGCTGGGTCCTGGATAACAACAGCCATGTGAGCATCTGGAGCAAATAAGCAAGTTGGGAACCTGCGGAGGTAGAGCAGCCCTGCCCTGGGAAAGGCTGTAGACTTCCGATGGGACGTTGCCTATGCTATCATTTCATTTTAATTTTTTAAAAAAGGCAGCTGTGGATATTCATGCCTACCATCTAACCTACTCTGGACGCTAAGATTAGGAGAAGAGTTACTTTGAGGCCAGGCTGTGCAGAACCCTTGTGCAATGAGTCATGTCTGACACCACAGCGCTACTCAGAAAGCTGAGATCAGGATGATTACAGTTCCAGGCCAGCACAGACAGAGAGTCCTGCAGGCTCCCTCTCAGTGGTAGCCAGGCACGGTGGCACTCACCTGCATTCCAGCTATGTTGGGAATCATAAAAAAGAACGATGATGGCCCAACCCATGCGCCCAGGGCAGAGTTGAGACACTATTTCAAAAATAGCAGTGGCATAGGGGTTTGAAGCCAAACACATGACCCTGATTTTTTAACCCCAACACTGTAAACAGATAGTACAAATAAATAAATAATGCTTTCATTCTGTATATCGGTGCCATCACATCTGCTGTCAGGCCAGGTCTGGGGCAGCGAGGACTGCCGGAAAGCCTGGCATTGTTTGCATCTCTCCACTCTGCCCTGTGGGTACAGGAGGTATCCTCTGGCCACAGGGAGATAATTACAGTGAGATGTCACTACAGTTATTGATGTCAGAGTCAGACATGAGTGGGCCTCTCTCCAGGGACTGAGAAACCTTTGCTAGAAACAACTCAGTGAAACTTCCTCATGTATCTGAAATAAAACGCCACTCCTTATCGAGGAGATGCTTGTGGTTGCTCAAAAGGGTATCATTAAAAATTATGGCATCAATCTATCTGCTTAGGTTCTCTATGCATTCCTACTGTTCTTCTGTCTCTATTAAAATTCCGCTATCAAGTGTAATACATGTGGATTGTGTATTTATTGTATATAAGATATATCGTATATATGACATAGATAGAATATATATGTATATAGGCTGTATGTGTATACATTATATATTTGAAAATATAGGTCATGACTTCCTTGTTCCACAAAGAGCATTTTCTGTGAAAGTATTAGTGTCTTTTAATTTGATTAACACCAAATAAATGTCACACTAATATGCACTGTTTTGTCCTTTCTTATTGCTTACCAGTGTCTGTGGAGCCATTTTCTCTATGTAATTATAATGAACCCCTCCAGTATCATCTTGTACACCTTCTATTGGCCACTCTGATGCACCACTCAAGGTAAACCAGTACCTGAGCTTTGGATTCTTATATATACAATGAGTGGAATTATATAAAGATTTAGGACAGCATATTGCAAACTAAACTACAACTATTTTCACTTAGAATAAAAATTCCTTCCCCTGAAAGCATGCTTATATTATGTTGTGTGCAGTGTCCAACATATTGCTATCATATATTAATAAGATATTATAACTTTTTATTAGTATTATATTTTTCAGTGTCAGCCAAAGTATTATTGTTATATAAGGTAAAGCAATAAACTTACATAACTAGAGTTTCACATATCCTTAATAATAACACGTTTTCTTCTCCCTGAAATTAAAATATCCAGAGTTTCTTAGCTATCAATGTTAAAATTAGAACCTATTTATTTTTCCATTATTTTACAAATAACATCGAAATACCATCTTTTCTTTAGCATATATCCGTTTGTGAAAAGTCACTGAATTTCAATGAGAATTTTAATAAATCCAAAGTATTGTTATTAGACTTGCTTTGCTAGGTGTTTAATGTGTCCCCATGAAAGGTCTGGAAAGAAAATATGTGAATAGATTCTTATCATGTATACTTCAGGGATCTAGGCATATAGTGAATGTGATTAATTGTTGCTGTATTGTGCATAGTGCTTTTCCATTAATATTAACTATAACTTTTATAGATTAGCTTCTAGTTTTGTCTAATGTTCTCAAATCTTCCATACATCTGATATTTGTAATTTGTTGAAGTACCTTTTTAGTAGACAAATATAAGTTTGAATTAAACATGCAATGAAATATCATGAAAACCTGCTCACATAGCTTTACAAATATACCATTTCGAATTTTAGTACTAATGTTATTCTTCTCTAATTTAGTCATCATAACAAAATATCACTTATAATATTATATAAACCTATCAGAAGGTTATCAACAATATTTTCCCTTACATTTTGTGGTCTATAAATGTATTGCCTGTGTACAAAATATGGTCTTATTATCATAAGTGGAAAGAAATGAAATGCTTATAAGAGTTAGCTGCAAAGAGAACCTGGGTGGCTCATGCCTAAAATCCAAAGAACTTAGGTGGCTCACGCCTGTCATCTGAATGGTTCAGGAGGCTGAGATCTGAGGATTGCTGTTTGAAGCCACTCACAATATTCAAGTGGTGCTGTAACCCAAGCAGTAGAGTGCTAGCCTTGAGCACAAAAGGTCTCAGAAAAGAGGCTCAGGGACAGCACCCAGGCCCTGAGTTTGAGCCCTGCAACTGACAAAAAAATATTAAGAACAAAAGAATTAGCTGCAGGAAAGTTCAATTGTATTATTTAAGTACATTAACAAATTATAGAGATAACCCATTAAACATCAGTCAACTGTTTCTATGGAAAGAAAAAATGTAAGCTATACAAAAACTTCTGTAAAAACAACAATATATTTAAAGGCTCAAGAAAGGAAAATCAGGAAGAGAAAAGAATATGAAAGTAGAAGAGTGAATCAAAGTGGGCCGTATTTCTCTTTCAAGAGTTTATTTGAACTAAATATACTTTGTGGTAGCCTCAGGGGAAGACACTTATCTCTATGTGCAATAATTCTTAACCAAACACGTTATCGCGCCATGCTAAGATGAATCTGAATTTCTAAGTTGTCTCTTTTTGCTCTCCTTTTGCTGACATTAGTATGTAAATGACAAGAGCCTTGGCCAAGAATGGAATATGGCTAATGTTATTGGATCATGACTTAGTCTGAGTACTGTACCAAGGAGCCTTTTGCTCCTTCATTTAACAATGTGGAGGCAATTGAGAGCGATGAAGAATGTTTGTGTTTGTCTAATAAAATGTAGAGAGGAAGAATGAAGATAATGTAAGGTGTGATGAAGTTGACAAATGGTGCTTTTATCCCAGATTCCTGTTCACAGGGGAGATTATCCATCAGCAACACCGGACTACATGCAAAGCAGGACATTGTATTAATGCGTTCCCACATCAGGTAATGAGTATTTCAGTGAAACCCACTGATCATTAGTTGCTGGCTGCGCGCGCCCATGTGGTCCTTGAAAGTCTACGACTTTTCAACTCTAATTTAATAAAAGGAAAAATAGTGAGGGACATCAAAAATGTAACTGCACTGTCAGCATAGTCTTCTGCTAATGGTACATACTGACACGTGCTCTTTGACCAGAGAGGTGAGTGCGCTTTACCCCTTTAGTGACTTCAAAAACAAGTACAACCCTCAGTCACACCCGTTGGTCACCAAGAGAGTATTATTGATTGATATGTTTGCATGGGAATGCATAATCTTTGTATCCTTAGCCAGCTTTCTGTGCTCCAAATGGAAATGCCAATAAGATGTGCAAAGTCCCATAATAATGTCATTAGCCACAGAATATTTGCGTTACCTATCTGATGGAGCCGTGAAACTTCACCCGTTTTCCTTCATCTGTACTCACAGGAATGGAACAGCTGCATCGACACCACAGGCTGTTAGCATCCCTGAGGGCTCCTCAAATCACAAATTTGATGAGTTCATTAGCATGATGTTTATAACCCTTCTCAAGGTCCATGTTGCTCTGTCACAGCCCTATCACATCCTCCGAGCTGTTGACGTTCTCCCTTACTTTCAGCTTTGTTTGCTTGACTTCTTCAAGTGGCAAATTTCAGCAGGAAAGTATCCAGGAATTTAACATTCTTAAATTGTAGGTGGCTTTCGTTCAAAAGCAAAAGGCCGGCCCTTTTGCTTACAGTTGAAACACCAACTCCCAGGTAAATATTTCCCACACATTGGGCAGGTCAGAGCCGTCCCAAATTCAAGAGGAGGAGATCAAAACCTCACAAGCAAGGAGGGAAGGGTTAGGCAGCAGCCTTCCTGGGGACAATCTAGACAGCGTGGTGAAGAGGTGATCGCACCGCAGGAGCAGAACTCCAGGAACGTTTTCCAGGAATATTCAGGTTTTAATATTCATCCCAGTATTTGCACACCTGTCATCCTAATAATGGCCACAAATCCAGAAAATATGTGAAGAACTCACTTAATCTGGCAGAATAGTAGAAATGAAAAAAAAAATACTTTTATTAGATAATTTACCTGAAGGAAAAAAAATGAGCAAGAATCATATGATAGCTGCTGTCATTACTCTTCATGGAAACATAAATTTATGTGTGATAAGAAACCAGTAGAAATCTCTCGGAAAGCTTAAAATATGCAAGACTCACAACACCAAACTGGTGAATTATTAAAACTGAGTCTTTCACACTCTGATGGTGAGAATATAAACGCTACTGTCATTGTCGAAAGCAAAGATCATTAATGAAGTTACATATACATTGTACATATATCCAAGAGAGTGAAATATTTATAAAAGCCTTTTACAACCTGGCTCTGATGGCTCAGACCTGTAGTCCTAGCTACTCAGGAGGCTGAGATCTGAGAATCGTGGTTCAATGCCAGCCCGGGCAGAAAAGTCCATGAGACTCTTAACACCAATTAACCACCAAAAAAACCCAGAAGTGGACCTGTGGTTCAAAGTGGTAGCCTGAGCAGAAAAGCTCAGGTGCAGTGCCCAGGCCCTGAGTTCAAACCCCATGACTCAAACAAAAACAAAAACAGCTACTTTCACATATATGTACATAGCAGTATTATTTATGACCACCAAACAGTGAAAACAACCCAGATGTACAACAAACAAATATAGTAGATAATTCCATCTTAAGTTAAACTTCTCTCACAGTGAAAGTAAATTTCATACAGTTAGTTTATTGAATTTAGCGTAGCCATCTTTATATCATGCTCATCACATTTACGTTAATCGACAGCTGGGGGGAAAATTACCTGATACAAAGCCAACTTTACAATACATAGTTGACTTGCTCATGTAAAATAGTAAAAAGAAAGTAGTGGTAGTGAAAAACTAGAAGCATACAGGGACACATTTGTTTAATCAGGAAGTGGAAAATCCAAACTGGGCATAGAGTATATACACCTGTAATTCCAATGTTCCCGACACTAAGGCAAAAGGATTTCTAGTTTAAGGCCAGTGTGGGCTACACAGGAGATGCTATCTCAAATGTGTAAAAATGCAAAAAAAAATAATAAAACTATAAGGAGAGAAAGAGAGACAGGGAGAGGGAGAGGAAAAAGAAACATCATAGGTCAGACGTTCTTCACTTGGGGACCATGGTTTTATATATGCCACACATGGATGAAGTTTGGAAATGCTTTTTCCTGGATTGAACAGAACTAAACAAAATCCAGATCAAAAGTGTCCCTCCTTCCAAGTTCCATTTCTATGTATTTATAGTATGAAAGGATAGGCTTGCTACAAACAGTGCCTTGGCTGGGATGGAGAGATGGAGGGTCATAGAATGCAGAGATGAGGGCCATAGACTGAGGAGGGTCATAGACTGAGGAGGGTCATAGAACGCTAGGGATGGAGGAATGGAAGATTATAGAATGTGAAGGGATGGAGGAATGGAGGATCATAGAAAGTGGAGGACAGGAGGGATGGAGGAACATGGAATAGAGAGGAATGGAGAATGATAGAACCAACTGAAAATGATACTAGTAAGCATTGTGTGGTAACGAATTGTTTTATATGTGATCTTGGGCAGGGAATAGCTAGGAGAGTATTTGCCAGAGAATACCAGAATAGATTAAAAGGAGAGCACTTTCTTGGCGTTGATTTTAATCCTGTTACTAGAAAGAAAATGCTACTTATTGAGCAGATTAACACCATGACATTTTGTAATGCAATCCATGTGCTGCAAAATAGTCAAACTAATAATTGTATATTTTCCCCATACTTATCTATAAGTGTGCTTGAACAGCATTGGTCATACTTTATATGTTAATCAATCATTAATGTCATGTCATTATATTTGTATTTCTCAACATTTAGATTCAATTACTATTGTTGATTTCCAGATGATATTAGTAAAAATAATTTATGAAAATATGTTTAAAGTGAATTAAATATTTTCTAGATAATGAAAAGATGCACAAGAGTTTTCTGAGAGACACAGGATGATCTATTTCTGTTACCTATTTCATGTATATTGAATCTGGTATCTTGCTAGCACACATGAAAAAGGTATCATCACTAAAAGTTGAAGCAAAACAATCTAATGATTAGCCAAACACTTAAAGTAAGCCACATAATGTTTGCAGTAAAAATAGATATCAGAAAAAAGTATAAAATAAGCTGCAATAATGAACTTCGATTGTATTAAGCACAATTTTTCCAAAATTGGTAGGTTAGTATATCAACCTTTGTAGTGCCTATTAAAAAGAAATGTTGAAAAAAGCTAAATTTCTTAAGGAAAACACATTATCTCTAGACATTTATCTGCAGGTAAAATGAAAGAGATCAATACTCATGTGAGCCAAAAGACAGAATCCAGATGTTCCAATGTTATATTTAATCCATAATTCTATTGCCAGGTATATCTCACCCAAGAAGAGTGGAGTTAGGTAGATTATTTTGCCTGTGCTCTACCACTGCTAAATGCTATTTTTCTACCAGTGAATGTTGTTGATCTAATTTAAACTAGGGTCTTTTTTAATCATGCAAATTGGAACTTAATTTTTCTCAATATAATACACAGAATAAACTGCTCACTAAATCATTATTGATCCAATATAATAAGAATAAGACGTGTACAACACATAGCCTTTGCTAAAATATCTGTTGCAATACTAATATCCATGTATGATAATGATATCCTGGCTTCATCTAGACTAAAAATTTTGAAATTGCATGGTCATGTATGTGACTAGAACTTCATTTTGTTTATAAAGTTGTGCCTCATACAAAGGAAATCAATACTTCTTTTAGGATTAGCAACAAAACTGAATAGATATTTGTTAAAACATTGTCACCAAAATTAATCTCCAGGAAATTAAAAACATTATAGTCTCTACCATCATCCTACCATAAAAGCATCTTCAAAGCTAAGCTGAAACAGAGTCAAGATTGTTAGTATATACTCTGAGGATAGATCAACTGAGTTCAGATCCTGATTAACAAAAACTGTTTTATATGTCTTTGAGTCATATACATATATACATATATATATATATATATGTGTACATATATATATATGTGTGTGTGTGTGTGCGTGCCTTATTTGAGCTCAGTTTTATAAGTATGTTTTAAAAATACTGTAATTCTGGAATAGGGAATGTTTTCACTCCAATTAACTGCGTTAACAGTTAGACAGCTATTACACCAAAATTTACCCTGAGCATTTTTGTGAGACTTTTTTTTAAGAAGAGATTAATGGTTTAATCAATGGAATAAATAAAACAAATGACTCTCCTCAGTGTAAATGAGCCTAATCTGAGTTGTTGAAAATCAGAACAGAAAAGCTCACTTTTCCTCCAATGAAAGAATGTCTAGCATCTTCTACCTCATTACCTTCAAAAGGTAACAGCATTTTTTTTTCCTTTTTGAAATATTGGGAGCTCTAGGGTTTCGAGTGTGGCAGCATTTCTTTAGGAAAAAAAAACACTTTGCACCCCTAGCTCTGAGTTCTGAAGACTTGTAACTTAGATGAAACTTCCATTTCACCTACTTTCCCACCTAAAATTGCATGGATCTATTCTCCATAATAATGGGGGGTTGTTGGTCTCTCTGTGTTTGTGCATACACACACACACTATTGTCTTGTTTCTCTGCAAAACCTTGACTAGTACACGGTGCACCTTGTATATTTTCAGTAAGAAATAAAAACCTAAATAGTCCATATAGGTAAATTTCATAAGCAGTATCTGACAAATTGTGAAGGTTACAAATGGTTAGCTATTATTTAGAAAATGATGGGTATGCAACACATTAATTCTCCAGATTTGGAAAGAAATATCTACTGAGTAAGATGTAAATCAGATTTCAGGCTCTATGAACACATTTATTCTTTTCAAAGTCAGGTATACAAATAAAAAGAAAACATTATTGTCTTCATATTACTACGATGCCATACATCCCTCAAGTAAAACTTGTGAAATGTCTCCTTAGTAGCAACACACTTGGAGCTTTTCTCAGCACACTGAATGGGAAAAATTAAATATACCCAGAGGGGATTTCAACACATTGCAAAAGGCAACATGATGGGAGTGAGGTAAGACCAAGTCATAGATAGCTGTTAATAAAATCACAGTGCCATCATTGACATGGATACTTCAGCTTCTGACTAAAAAGAAGCTTCAAAGCCCATGTTCCCCTCTACTCAAAAAGAACAAGGTAGGGACATATCTGGAACCACAGTTTCCAACAGCACACCTCACTCAGAGCAGGACAACAAACAGGGGAGTACTGATCAATGAGAAGAGTATCACAATTGTCCAATCCACTGCAGGGAGAATTCCCAGGCCACCAGGACAGCAAAGTGGCTGGAGCCTCACCATACCCCTGAGTAGAAGAGGTCAAGCCAGGAATACAGGACAGCCAAGGGGATCAGAGTTGGTGGACAGAATATCAAGACAGAAGAGATCACCAATATCACCAAGGATAGGTCAAGGGGTGAGGGTGGGGGATTAGAGAGAGAGAGAGAATGAGAACAAAATTCTTTATGGAGCATCTTCTAGAAGCTTTACCAGAGTATGTATGTAAGCGTGCAATGAACTCACCATAGCTCAAAAAGTACACAAAGGAAATAGTTCTAACTGTGCTGGAAAAAAAAAAAAGCAATTCTCCTCTATAAGAACAGAAAACGTTATCACACAAGAATAAAGCCCTTGAAAGGGCATTATACGAGTAGTAAGATAAAAAAAGGCTCTTGATAAAAAAAATTGCTATAACCTCCTCCATAACAACAACAATAACAACAAAAAGGTTCAAACAGATCTCTCCTGAATTGAATATCTTCACTGAATCCCAGCTCACAGTTCAAGAGTATTTACTCGAATCAAACAATTCCCAGCACCCAAACACGATAAAATTGACAGTGGTTGGGAGCTCGTAGCAATTACAATGCGTTCAAAGAAGTAGAAAAACATGGGCCAAGGCAAGGTAAAATCACCCAGCGAAAGACCACAGAAGTGAGACACTAAATAAAGACAGACACCATGATGGTGACTGTCCTCCAGTGCCAGGCAGTGAGGGGAAGATACGGGATGCCCATGTCAAAGTACTGGAGACGAGACAGGAGGCATTTGGGTTTTCCCGGGTATGAGATGGGATTACCAGCTTATCCATGACACCAAATAACATATTTTTGAAGTTAAGAGGGTGATAATATCCAAAAAGAAGAGTGAACAGTTGGACGAGAGTGGGTCCCACAGGCAATCCTACTCACAGGTAAGTTTGAGATCGGGACGACCAAGGTTCAAGGCCCCGTTTCAATCCGTACTTGGATCCCGTGTCACATGAGAAGCTGAGATTGGCAGAACCGCGGTGTCCGGCCAACCTGGGCAGAAACACCATGGGACTGTGTACACCTCCTTGGAAGGGAAACAGGATGCGGCGGTCCACAGCTGTGATCACAGTGGCAAAGAGAAGCCCCAAAGCAAGGTTCCAGTATGTGCCAGGGTGGAGTAGAAGACACCGTTCTGTAAATGACCAGTGAAACACAGGACACGGAGCGCTGACTTCAGGTCCCTGGGTCATGTGCGATGCTTAGAACACGAGCTAACAAACAAGCAAGCACAAGCGCTTCATGACAGCACGAATCGCTGGGAGGGAGATTATTCAAGAAAAGTGAGGGAGGAACAAAAAAATATGTGAGGATGCAATGCTAGACATTTCCACAATTGTTTACAGTTCCCAGAAGATCATCAGAACCAACAAGTCACACAAACAAACTGTGCCAGGAGATATTACTCACACACAGCAAAGTGGTATAGATAAATGGATGGATGGATAGATGGGTAGATGGATGGATGGATGGATGGAAAGCAGACCAAATAAGCAGTCAAGGTGCTATAAAATCCATAAGGTCAGTTAAATCTAGCCTGAAGACAGAAAGTATACAAAAGGAAGAAAATTAATAAATAGAAAACATTTGAAAAATGATTTTTATTTCAGCAATCCCAAAACACCAGTAAACAGGAAGTTAATTTAAAGTACCTCAACTAAAGACAAAGGTGATCAAATCAAATAAGAAAGCATGACTTATATTCTGTTTTACATGTTTATACATTTCAAATTTGGAAGCAGAAATCTAATAAAAGCAAAAAGATGGAAAAAAGATATATCATACTCACTGTAAATTGGCTACAGCAATATTATTAAAATGTCTTTGAGAGCAGAGTGCATGACCAGGGATTTCCTCACAAAGAAGCGGCCATTTGCTCCAGGGTCATAGGAACTTGCAATGTTTATGCACCAGATAGAAGAGTGGAAGGCAAATAAAAAGCCAGCACTCACAGAACGGTAGGAGCAGTGGACACACTCTCAATAATGATTCATGGTTTCACCCCCATCCCTACTGTTCAATAGTAGTCAAGAGAAAACCAGCTCAGAGGGGCTGGAGGCCTAGCTCGTTGGAAGTCTGCGTAAAAGCAACAGGTACTATGTTCAAGCCTCAGTCTCAGACCAAAAAAGAAAGGAAAGTAAAGCAACTATGGATGTCACAATCTTCCACACAACTTTACCAGCCCCCAATCCTGTCACTAGAAAACATTCTGTAAAAGGCAGAATCCATACTCTACTGCCTCTGCCCAACTGGAGGACCTTAGATCTAAATTGTTCAAAAGAGAGGAAATGAATAAAGGGAAAGGAAAAGAGATAGTTTCTGGATATTTAACTCACAGAAGGGGAATAAGTTCAGAATTTATTGCTGCACCCTTGGCAGTCTTGAATTTTAATCACTTGATAGTTGTTAATTGACCGGGTACCTGGAACTTTCTATAACAAAGCATCTTTTATTCCTGCTTTATTTATTGTAAAATTGTCGAGAGGAAGTCTCTGTCTCTAAGATGTCTTTGGCCATTCCACTGCCAGAGTGATAATTCCAAAGTGTCTATCAGGTCATCAGTACCACGTCCTTCCCTAAAACTCACCAATGGGTCACTGCTGCATGCACACAAATCTCTTAGCATGATTCTGAAGGTCTTTCTCACACAACTTGCATATCCTATGTGAATTACACTTTGTGACTGTACCAAACTCATGGAAGTAGCTAGCTCTTCTGTTCTGTTGTCATGAATATCCACGTGTCTGTAACAAACAGCGCCCTCAAATTTGCATTTCTATAAGCTCCAATAATCAACCCACTTGCCTTATCAACTGTGGTGACATTCCCCACATACTCAATTGTCTTCTACCAGATTAGAAGTACAAGAGATTAAGGATTTTTGACTCCTTGATCAATGACTATCAGAACTCTAATCCACTTGGCCAACCAAAAGGGAGTGCTGAATAAACATTTTAACCAGGGTATCAGAAAGTCCAAGACCCTCTTTCTAATTAAGCTGTGATAGCAGGATATCTAGGCAAAAAGAAGTGGTGCTTTTTGTTTATTTTTGTTGAAGTTACACTATAGAGATCCATCATCATGCATCAAACAATTCTCTGATTTAAGATACACAATACAGTTATGATCAGAGTTCACTCATCTAAGATACGTGGTTACTATTGTCAGAACAGTACAACCACCATCACCATCTATTCAGGAATATTACCATTGCATAAGAAAGAGACTGAAACATTAGAGTTTGTGTTGCATTTCTCCACTCTTCTCCTTCCTGTCCCAGTCAATTACTTGTCTCCTATTTTTTTTATCTATTTACATATTCTGGAAACAGGATAAAAATATTCATCCTAGATAAATATAAGTATGTGTCTATGAAATGTAATTCTCCATTAGTAGAGCAGATTTTCCTCGTATTTCTGCAGACAGGTGGCCACAGAAAGTGAGTGTCCTGATTGAAGAAGATTTCAGATGAATTTAGCACTCAGAGGGTAGACCTCTTCCACACTGCACTATGGCTTGGAATTCTGTTTACTTTGGTCCTTCTGGCCCTTGTCCTTCCTATCCCCACCTTACACAGTTCTGTCAACCCCAGTCCCTTCCTTCTCTTTTCTTACACAGTGAATTTAGAAAACTGATAGCAGTACATTATTCTTCTCTCCTTATAAGTTGTAAATCTTTTTGGAGGCCACATGATTATTTCACCAACTAGGGCTCTGATTCTTACAGAACTGAGGGATGGGGCTTCTCTTACTTACAAAGTTCATTGTCAGATTCATTTTTGACTACTCAAGTTATGGAAGTAGTAGGGCATTATCTTAGGAGATTATGAACAAAGACAATGACTTGTAAAACAAATAAAAAATGTATGCTTGATGTCATCATTCTTCTCTAGAAGATAAAAACAAAAGAACGGGTGAGAGCATTTCTTCTGTCCTGCTTCTCAGTGGGTATTGCTCTTCTGACTGATCTTCCTAGATATTTCTGCAGATTGGAGAACAACATCAAGGGTTAATCCATCCATATTTTGCATTCACTAATTACAGTGCATAAGATACTGCTGTATCTGCCTAGCAAGATATGGTTTTGCTGTGTTGTTTTCCCTGCTGGTTTTCTCTAAGGTGAAGCACCCTTTCACTTTGATATTACATTTTGTCCAAATTCATACTTTATATCTAAAGGGCAAACCCATCACTCTATTTTCTAAGGATATAGAAAATACTTTTCCAGATCTGTAAGTGCTGATATTAAATTCCTCTATAACAGTAGCCTTGATGTTTAAAAGAAAACTATCGATTCTTTTTCTGAGAAATAGAACAAGTTTCTGTGTCTACCCTTTGAGAAGATTTTGGATAAAATGCCAAATGCCCTTCCATTTAAAGAAATAGTATGTGTTTAGGAAATGACAAGTTACCAAACATACAATTACCAAGCCTTGACATCACTGAAAAGGTAAGGCAGACTCCATTCATATGCATTGGTGTTTCTCAAGAATTATGAACTCCAAGCTTACTTTCTCATCATAGTTTAGATTTTTTTAAAAAAAGGAAGGAACTTCATCCTGTTCCAGGAAATACATGAATTATATATTTAAAATAGCCAACCCTTTGTAAGCCTTCAGAAGTAATGAGAGAAAAGAGTTGAATAGTAGCTTTGGCTATGTGCCCTCCAGAGATGCACGGTTTCCATGGTGATAAGAGCTAGGTAAATACATAGAATGACTGACAGACAAATCAATGGGATAACATCTTGTTTCTAATTCTCACCTTATACCATCTGCTATTTTGGGATGGGCAATGTCTATTATTCCTATGAGAGGAAATATAGCAGTAATATCATTCAAAAATCTGACACTATTTTAAATTAGTCTTACTTTATTTCATAAGAGACAGTGCACGCTTTCACCCAATATACTCATTTGCTAGGCACAAGTTTGTGGTGTCATTTCAGTCTCATGAAGCAAAAAAGGCGGTCGAGAGTCATCTGGGAGGAACGATTATGCATGGGACATAGGGGTTATTGGAGTGCCTGTGCCTTTCTTTTGAAACTTACCCAAGAATAAAGGCTTTCCAATGAACAGCAGCACCTCCAACACTCCCTTCCTTCCGTCCTTTCTTTACTGAGTTATTGTAGCAGTAGTGGAGCTTGAACTCAAGGTCACATGCTCTCCCTTGGCTTTTTCTGCTCAAGGCTGGCACTCAACCACATGAACCACATCTCTACTTCCGGCTTTTGATGGTTTCTTTGAGGAAGAGTCTCATGGGCTTTCCAGTCCTGGCTGGCTTTGAACCATGTTCCTCAGATCTCAGCCTCCTGGGTAGCTAGGTTTACAGATAGGAGCCCCCATGCTAGCTAACTCTAGATCTTTGACATCCTCAAAGGAAGGCTGTGATCTCAAATGTGTCTCAATGTCTTATATTGCTACAGACAGATGTCAACATTTCCATTCCTCCTTTGGAAAAAAAGCACATCACCCCAGAGATGAACGTTTGCTCATACACTGCTTATCAACAAGCAAGTTGAGGCTTGGAAGGGCGAGAGCCGTGGGTCTCAGCAGCGCCCTGAGTTGGACACACAGACCAGTCCCTGCTGTGTCAGCCTGGCTGTGGCCCAGCAAGCTGCTGCAGTCAGCCCTGGTCACCCTGCCACACTGCGCCACCGGCTCCTCCCAGCTGCAGGACACAGGGGAGCCCAGGTGCTCAAACTACCTTCAGTCAAGTGGGGTTGGGTTTGCCATATGCAGGACAAAGTAGGGAAGGAGCAATTGTAACGCAGACTGGGCACTGAAAATCCTCAGAGAGGCCCAGCATGGAGCCCACAGCAGAGCAGTCAGTGAGAGTACCACTTCCAGCTTAGCTGAGGGCGGGCTGGAGCAGTAGGTCCTTCATGCAGAGGAAGTGTGATCGCTGGCCAAGTGGAGTAGGTGGGCTGCATGTATTTGCATCCCAAGCCCAGGCCTGAACCATCAGTAAATTCTCTTATCAACTGAGAAATTGGGTCATGCATTTCAGATGCCTTTCATACACCCAAATAAAGTAATTTGCTGATGAATAGGTGAGAGAGGAGAGGCATAGCAGACTCCTACCAGTAATAATCTCATGGCCTCTTTCTTTCTAAGACACCCTGGCCAACAGTGGCAAGAAAGATATCAGTTTAATAATCATCCAGCCACGTTTTAAACCTGTGTCTCTTGGAGTCCCATGCAATGATTTTTTGTTTGTTTGTTTGTTTTTGGTTGTGAAGCCAGAGCTCTGGGCATGGCCCTCAGCTCTTCAGCTCAAGGCAAATGCTCTACCACTTGAGCCACAGCACCACCTCCGCTGTTTTAGGAGTAAATTGGAGATAAGATTCTCATGAACTTCCCTGCCCGAGCTGGCTTTGAATGGCGATCCTCAGCTCTCAGCCTCCTGAGTAGCTAGGATCAAGGTGTGAGCCACCACACCTAGCCATGCAATGTATTTTATGATCATTCTTATGATCATTCTTTCTCTTCTGTATTGCTTATCTGCCTCATTGCCCATCGCAAATATATGCGCTAAAATATGTTAAAAATATTTGCATAATCTTGATAGATTTCACCGTTGATATCTGGGGATTCGAAGGCATTCATAGCTTTTTCCAGTAAGAACTCTCTGGGGCCTCTATTTTCCCTCATAGTGGTGGATACCAGAGAGCCAAGAAATGTTGCCATTTAACAAAAGATGATGATTGTGCATGTCTCAAAGTCATACATGGAATGGTTCAACATTAAAAACAGCGTTTTAGGTTCCCAATACACATTCCCCAATATACAGTTATGCATTGAGAAATAATGCTGTGCATGGGGTCTGTTCCTTATGTGAATATCACTTATGCAAAGCACCATGGGAGAGGTCAATGACCTATATGCTCTCTGGATGCAACCAAGAAACACAGAAAAAGTTAGAAAAATGTATGAGGCTGCTGTTGGTACCAGTAAAAGAAGTGTTTCAAGTAGGATCACATTTTCAAATAGTAAGTCCAGTGGAGCGAGTGCATATGAGAGGAACCAGCTGTGTGTTGACAAGTATTACACACACACAACTGTAGGCAGGACCCTTTGTTACAGCTGCAAACAGTAGGATTGTTTAAAACAGGATCCCCACACCCATAAACAGTGCAGTTCACCTCAACATTACCCCGGGTAATGTTGCCACCAAACTAAGTTGTTCTGCAGTTCCATTGTAATCTCAGGATAGCCCTGTTTGCACAGATGATCTGTTGTTGACTGAAATATTGGCATTATATCCATGGCTCAACTTGGAACCTTTCTTCATAGAAGCATTCGACTTCTGCATTTCTCTATTCTTTGACAGAATTAGCTGTCCCATATGCTGGAGAACTCTGTCCATCTAACTAGAAATAGGAAAAAAATAGAGCTATTGTTTCTTTTCTTCTTGGCCCAGCACTAACCCCTATCACTACCCGGAGTTCACTTGTCTTCTAGTTGTACTACAAAGCTGCCGCAAAGCCTCTGGTTCCTCTGTGTCTATTGCTAAGGGTATTGTTCTAATCGTCCTCCCATCTTTGTCTCCAGCTCCATATTCTTCTATGATGCTAAAGACACCCTAGGCCAGGAAGTCTGTTCAATTCTCACTTCTGTCCTTGTCTCTTGTCTTTAGAAGAACCATTTATTTTTGTTGCATTTCTACTTTATTTGTGGACAAGCAGCTCTTATTTCTGTCTCCTTGAGAAATAACAATTTTATCCAAATTCTAATGCCCAACTTTCATAGATCACCTTATATCCAGTACTCACTCACTACGGCAAATAACCAAAAATTTGAACCTTATTTTCACATTTTTTTTATTTTAATTTTTATTTTTTTATTGTGAAAATACTGTACAGAGGGGTTACAATTACATGGGCAAGATAGTGAGTACATTTCTCATCAAGTATTGCAGCCTCCTCCTTTGTTTTACCCTTCCCATCCCTTCCCATCCTCCCCCACCCAATCCTTCCCCCCCCCCAAGTTCTAAAGTTCGTTTTGGACATGACAACTTCTCATTGTTGCACCAGGTCCACCTGTATCCTTATTTAAACGACTTGGTTTTCCCCTTCTCCTCCACAAATTATACCGACATCAAATACAGTGAAAGCAGGGGTTATACTATGGGGGAGGGACATACAAAGCAACAAAGAAATAATCTTATAATTGCATTAGAAACAAATCCATGAAAGAAAAAAAAAAATTTAAAATACATATCTTAGGGTTCATTTTCCTAACATCACCTTATCTGACCTTTTCTGCTTCACTCATACATATACTAGATATTGCAAATAAGGGAAACCATGGGACCTATGTTTCTTTGAGCTTGGCTTACTTCACTTAATATAATTTTTTCCAAGTCTTTCCATTTCCTAACAAATGGGGCAATGCCATTCTTTCTGATGGAGGCATAGAATTCCATTGTGTATATATACCACATCTTCTTGATCCATTCATCTACTGAGGGGCATCTGGGTTGGTTCCATATCTTAGCTATGGCAAATAATGCTGCAATAAACATAGTTGTGTTGGTAGCTTTAGTGTGGTCTTGTTTGTAAACATTTAGGTAAATGCCCAAAAGTGGGACTGCTGGGTCATAGGGGAGCTCTATGTGGAGTCTTTTGAGGAACCTCCATACTGCTTTCCAAAGTGGTTGAACAAGTTTACACTCCCACCAACAATGAAGTAAGGTTCCCTTCTGTCCACATCCCCTCCAGCATCTGTTGTTATTAGAGTTCTTGATTTTTGCCATTCTAACTGGGGTGAGGTGATATCTCAATGTTGTTTTGATTTGCATTTCTTTCATGGGTAAGGAGGTTGAGCATTTCTTCATGTGTCTATTGGCCATCCTTCTTTCTTCTTCAGAAAGTTTCTCTTTAAGTCTTTAGCCCACTTATTTATTGGGCTGTTGTTTCTTTGAGGATTTGTTGTTGGAGGATTTAATTTTTTGAGTTCCAAGTATGATCTTGTATTTAAAGAATCCCATAGACTCCACTCCCAAATTACTCAAGCTGATACAAAACTTTGGCAAAGTAGCAGGGTATAAAATTAACCCTCAAAAATCAATGGCGTTTTTGTATGCCAACAATGAGAAAAGTGGAGCTGAAATTAGGAAAGCAACTCCATTTTTAACAGCCCCACAAAAAAAAAAAATACCTAGGAATTAACTTAACCAAAGAAATGAAGGACTCTATGATGAAAACTTTAAAAACTTGAAAAAGGAAATCAAAACAGAACTTAGAAAATGGCAAAAACTCCCATGCTCTTGGATTGGAAAGATTAACATCATGAAAATGGCAATACTTCCCCTGGCTATCTACAAATTCAATGCAATACCTATCAAAATTCCAACCTCATTCTTCAAGTAAATAGAAGAAGCAATCCAAAAATTCATATGGAACAATAAAAGACCCCGAATAGCAAAAATGCTCCTCA
The DNA here is from genome assembly GCF_019054845.1 of Dipodomys spectabilis. Lineage (NCBI taxonomy): Eukaryota > Metazoa > Chordata > Mammalia > Rodentia > Heteromyidae > Dipodomys > Dipodomys spectabilis. The sequence continues at coordinate 5,467,918 of NW_024870846.1, forward strand.
ACGGAAAGAACACTGCTGGAGGAATATCAATACCAAATTTCAAACTCTACTATAAAGCCATAGTAATCAAAACAGCTTGGTACTGGCACAAGAACAGACCCCAGGACCAATGGAATAGAATTGAAAACCCAGAAATGAACCTACAGACCTATAGCCATCTAATCTTTGATAAGGGAGCTAAAAAAATAGAATGGAAGAAAGACAGCCTCTTCAGTAAATGGTGCTGACAAAATTGGTTAACTACTTGTAGAAACTAAAGCTAGATCCTAAACTAAAGCTATCACCCTGCACCAGAATCAACTCCAAATGGATCAAAGACCTCAGAGTCAAAGCAGACACTCTGAAAACATTACAGGATGGAATAGGAGAAACCCTAGGTCTCCTTGGCGCAGGCCGAAATTTTCTTAATAGAGACCTGGAAACACAACAAATCAAAGAAAGGTTGGACAAATGGGATTTCATGAAGTTGCAGAGCTTCTGCATGGCAAAGGACATAGCTAGCAAGAACAATAGAAAGCCCATGGATTGGGAGAAGGTCTTCACTAGCCATACAATGGACATGGGTCTCATATCTAAAATGTACTTATTTTCATATTTTAATTGGATATCACATTACATTTATCTTATTTCTTAAAATGTTATTATTCTAATGTGTGCTTTTCTCCTCATGTCCTGTGTAACTACAGCAATCCAAAATTTCTACATATTTTTTTCTGGCCAAGTACAAAGCTTTAATTTTACAATAAGAACATTAACAATAAAATAAAATCTAATTGCATCACAAGGATCTTCTAAACCTTCTAATGGCTCTAAATTTTCCTGGGTTAAATGAACTACTTAAGTGATACGTTTGTGTCATCTCCTTTCCAGTTCTGTCCAGCTCTTAGCCAGCTCTCTCATTCACCTTACACTCTAATCTGGATAATGGAAGATTGATGGATCCCCTATGAAGACTTGTCCTTGGGAATGTTCTTCGAACCATTGTCTGGAGCACAGCTCCAGGGTTCCCTGACCCCAAACACACAATTCCACAGCTAAAAAACCAACAAAACATTCCCTCTACAGGAAGCAAGCTGTGACCTCAGAAGTACATTTCTACATTGCTTCTTTGTCTGGTCCCTGGACTTAGTTAAAAGTCCCATTGATACGTCATCATAGAAAAGGACAAAGTTTTGGGTCTTTGTTAAACACAAGCTCCTGGAAATGACGGAATAGTTACTACGTCTCTCTACAGACTAATATTGAACACAGTCAGACAGGGATGTGCTTATAATTTAAGGAGAATTGAAGGGAATGTTTTAATCAGGGTTTTCCAGGAAGGCAGAATATATAAAACAGATGATAACTATAGAAAACAGGTAGGTAGATAGAAATTTATGATATATGGATAAATATAAAGATATAGATATTAAAATAAAGAAAGAGAACGGAGTTAGTAAAACAGATTCCCATAACCTTGGACATTGGCTAAGGTACCTACAGTACACACACTACACTAGTTATTTGTGTGTGTGTGTGTGTCTGTGTGTGTGTATGTGCATGGAGCTTGAACTTAGTATGCAGATGCTGTCCCAGAGTTTTTATGCTCAAAGCTAGTGTTCTAACACTTGAACTACACTTCCAGCTTTTTGGTGGTTCATTAGAAATGAGGAGTCTCGCAGATTTTCCCAACCCAGGCTGACTTTGGATAGCAGTTGTCAGATCTCAGCCTCCTGAATAGTTAGGATTACAGGCATAGGTCATTGAAGCCTGAGTAATCCACTCTTTTACAATGTAATAGAGAGGATCACAAAGACTTAATAGCTGTGTGACTATGATCATGTGAAATAATCTATTTATCAAAATGAACTCCAAAAAATGGAAACTTTGTTTAATGTGTTGCTGTTTTTGTTTTTCTAATCTTTGGTCTTGTTTGTAAGATTATCTGGATTTGGTAGGGTAGGGGAAAGGGAACAGAAAGAGTAGAACAAAAGGTGAGCAAATGCAGCAGCAGTACTCACTAGACACTAGGTTGAAAATGAACTATACAACTTGTGGGTGAGGATGGGAGGGAAAAACTGGGAGAGATCAAGGGAAAGAGTGACACTGTGCAAACAGATACGTACTCACTGCCTGACTTATAAACTATAACCCCTCTGTTCATAACATCTACAATAATACACATATACTAAACATAAAATAAAATGTGATATGCAATAACATTAGTAACCTCCAGATACTTGTATTGTCACTTTAGTTTTAGTGTAATTTTTTTCATCTCCCAGAGAAATTATAACCCATTTACATATATGCCCTAACTTACTGTTGTTAATACCTTTCTATATTTCTTTTGAATAAAATCACAGTAACAGGTTTTATATTTGCTTTGCATATTGATATACACACAAAGAAAAAGGTTGAAGATTGTGTCACAAACATTCTAACAGCAGAACAGTTTGAATTCAGGCGATCTGACTCCAGATTTTTTATATTGTCATGTGAGATTCTGAAACATAACTATTCCCACAATATATCAAGAAAAAATTACAAGGATTTAAGGCAGCTGAATATATCAATAAAGGTAAATTAGATATGAGCTATTTGCATATTTAATCAGCTTCCTCTTCTAAATTGTGGCTGATCAGATAAACTTTGATTTATTATGCAGCTAATGTCAATAATAAATAATTAGAGTCTTTCCCTTCAGGAGTTAAAGCCTTCCAGAAAACCCATAATATGATATGGTGAATGAACCCCAAACTTGGCTATAAGTGCGGAAATGTCTAATGTTAGAAACATCAAGATAAACACTATGGTGTTGAAAATATGTGTTCCAGTGAATTTAATAATTTAAGCCATTCCTTGTGTGTAAGTAGGCATTTTGAGTGCTTCAATGTTTGGACTTTAGGCATAATAAATTACCAAATTATAAAACATAGTTCTGCCATTGTTTTTTCAAAATCAGATTTACAATATCAGAGATCAAGTATGTAACCACTTCAAAAACAAAATAGTTTCATGCTGCAATTCACTTTCTCTGGCAAACGCTGAATGGCAGAGGAGAGAGGATCTGCCCGTCTGCCTGGAGACTGGGCCCTGGAGCGCAGCGTGGGAGATGGGGTGCAAAGATCTAAAAGAGGGAGAACGGGACACTCACCTGAAAATGTCCTTAATAATTAAGGGACTAATGAATCAAGTGCAGAAGGAACAGCTGTGATTGCCATCCTGGCACAGCATCCGTTATATTCTACGCATGTCATAGGTTTAGTCAGATGAGCTCCATGCCTGATTATTACGGACAGACTCATTGTTGGTAAAGATATTGCCCATTTCCCAGAGCTAAAGAGTAGAAATTGGAGTTCAGTGCATAAAATGTTTTAATGGATAACATAGTGTCCAAATGGCTCGTAAAAATGCATAAATTCCTCAAAGCAAAACTCTGCAGTCATCTTCACTTACCTGACTGCTCAGTGAATTGCCTTAACCTTGCTCATTTATTAGTTTGCATGCATATATTCAATAATGGAATACTTTACCTCTTCTTTTCTTTGTTCTTAAGGTTTTCTCATGACCTGGTTAAGAACAATGAGATTCTTATTTGTTTACAATGTAACGTTAAACTCATTATGGACAGAAAAAATATGTGCACTAAAATAATAATTTCACAGTAATCTGTGTATTTTTCTATGAAACCAAATCACCAGGGAATCTGTAACACAGATGGCACTAGGCACTACCATCATTCATTTTTGTGCTAAAAAATGCAGGGGGTAAATTATTCTTGGAAATCTGTAGTGCCTTCCTTCCAGAAATGATTTTTTCTGACATGTTTGTTTATGGAAATTTACTTTATTAAATAAGATGCATTCATGTATTTCATGTCTCTCTGTGTGTGTATGCATATATATGTACATATATAAACATTGAACTTGTATTGGTATAGAATATAGGACTGCATGGCTGAAGACATGGAGCTATATGATGTGAAAATAATGTTGATAACTTAAACTCTACGAACTTGCCCATCCTCTTTCATAAGACAATCTAAGGATGTAAAGAAGGAAGTCATTCATTTGTTTTTTTAATACCAACTATCAGTTAAGGAATAAAAAATTAAAAAAATAACTTACAGAACGCCATCGGTACTGTTCTGATTCTGGTAAATCTAGAAGAATTTTCAAACAGCTGATCTCAATGCATTCAGAATCATTCAGCATTAATCTTACTTTACTTAGAATAAGTTAGATGGTAATCATTTGCTTACTGTTACATTTATATGTTGAGTATTAGGAAATCAATATTTCTGCAAGCACACTTAAGGATATTTTCTGTTAGGGATATTTTCATGGGAAAGAGCTTTAGGACAAATAGTTTTGGGAAAAAGTTCATGACATGATGTCTTTTGAAAAGAACACAGTCAAGTGAAAAGTTATAAAAAAATAATTATTCATTATTTCTTAAAATTACTGGCCAGTTATGTTAGAATTGTTGTCATATTTGTGGATATAGCCGTTAAATGTCTTTAAAAGGTGAAATCTTAAATCAATTTATAAAATCATATTTCTTAGAATCTCCTTATTTAAGAAAATGCTTGGTGGACTGCACCGTAGTACTGTGCAGTAAATTCAAGATCTTGGAAAACTTCCAGCTTACCTACGTGTTTATCTAATAAGTGAAAATGTTGAGCAATGCATATGTATACATGCCTGACAAGAAACTAACAGCAACAAACTGAACGGAAGCTGAAGTGAGATGTGCAAAGCAGTCTTGACCGCTTAGATATATTCACACATCTCACTACTCAACTCGTGATGAACCAAGGAGAGCAGGACAGGAAGGCCAGGACAAGACAGGCCTCTCAAGGCCACGCCCCAGTGATCCACTTCATCAAATCAAGTCCTACCTTTCTGCTTCCCCAGATCTCTGTCTTCTAATTATACAGCCACTGGGGTTTGGATGCATTCATAAAGGCAAAGCCTTCCTGTGCCAGTCACTGCAAATGGTCATCAGCTGCTACCAAGTCCCTAAGACACCAGCCTGAGGAATGCAATAAAGTCTATGAAAACAAAAAGAGGAACGGTACATGGGTAACTGTATATGAAAAGTTCCCTGGCCAATTGCATGAACTTCTTAAATCTTGAGGACCACATTTCTGGACAGGTCTTTACTTGCATGTTTTCATGAACACAAATTCATGCCTTTAGTCCTACATGACTAACACCAAAGTTGAGCAGTAATCAGAGTCCTGATGTTGGTAGAGAACATTTAGTTGGTGAAAGGGCAGAGGGGCTAGTTGGCTTTGAATCATTGATGTTAATTGTACTAATTGCCTCGTCGATCTTCCCTCACTTGTGAGGGACTCCAGCACTATCAGACACTGCCCAGTGGTTAGTGCTACCTTTTCATTGAGCATGTGGCGAGGAGACAGAGGAATGGCCACTCCCTTTTGGCCTTCATCACTTACAAGTCAAGTGACCAGAAAGAATCATTTAATATCTCAAAAACCACCTCTCACATTGTCAGGAACAGCAACCTCCCAATGCTGTGAGGAATATAAAATGACACCGCATGCTCTCTGATGAAATGCTGCGATCCACAAACCTCCACTAAAAGAGACGGTATAGACACTTAATTATCTGCATAATTCTATGATCTCCATGTAAACAAGACTCCACAAGTATGCCAATTTTTGAAAACGTAAGTTTTCAGGTGCAAACAGTAGAGTGAATAACCTGCAGAATTAGCAGGCCAATGTCTAACATAAAGGCTTGAGGTTTTGCTTTTTCAGTATAATGGATGTCAGAGCTGCTCTGTCGTTGACTCCTGTCCCAGGATTCCATTTAATTCTCTTTGGTCTCATTACCTACGCCCAGACAGCAGACGCACCTCCATTTCCTCACAAGCGGCATGACACTTGTTAAAGGTAGATCATGACAACCCGTGTTCCGGGTTACGCTGATTTTTTCAGACACGCAGAGCACATCTTGCTCCATCAAGAGGCAGCCCCGCCAAGCATCCTTGCTTCTTCCCATTTGACACACTTAAAACTGACACTTCTAACTGGAGAAAACCATGAGATGAACGAAAGCAGGAAAAACAGCTTCTCACTTGTCACAGGTCATGGCGTGTCTTTTGGGTTTGGGAGATGTCTTTTCCACAAAACGTATTTCTATTTAATTAATACTGCCAAATTTATATCCTTGATTTGTGTTGTTACTGCATGTCCAGTTCTACTACATCCCTCGTAAAGATCATGCTTCCATATATAAAAGAGAGGGGTTATTTTCTTTCTCCCTGGAAATTTTCTGAAAACTAAACAAGAGCTTGCTTGCTTCTAATACGAGAAGTACTTAGGTCACATAGGAGAGCCTCTGACGAGGTCAATGAGTGTATTAGTATTGTGTCAGGATGGGATCCTGGGCCTGGGAACTGTTCCATAGCTCCTTCAGGAGCCAGCCTTCGCAGCTTCTCTTCCTTGTAGGAAAAGGCACAGGAGGCTTAGCCTGGACAGGACCACCCTAGCGGTGTGTCAGCCTTGGGACTTCATCTTTCTGCAAAGATGGGGATGAGGTCACTCCCGTAGACTCTACATGGAGGGGGCTGCCACACGCGGAAAGTCAGCCCACCCCTAGGTCTCTGTGACCTAGATCCCCAGGGGATTCTCACGCAGCGTTGGACGTCAGAAACTGAAGCAGAAAGTCATCATGGTTATGAGATTGCAAATCGTATGGCCTTATTATTTTCATTATCTCAGAGTGAGCGAGGGACAGTCCTACCGATGTTAATGTGACCGTGGAAGAACAGCCGGTGTGGACACGGGTTTGGGTTGGGTTGTGTACGGACAGGGATTAGGAGGTTGGCACTATGTGACTTAGACATGATGTACTGTTTATATTGAACTCTAGTACTGGGTGGAGGAAGATCTGGGGCTGTGGGTTGAAGAATGCAGCTGGCTGATAGTTTGAAGTAACTGCAAACAGACAGGACCCCAGACCCTGTGGTTGCTTCTACCTACATTTTTATTTTATTTTATATTTTGCGGCCATAGGGCTTGAACTCTGGCCCTGGGTGCTGTCCCTGAGCCAACGATCTACCACTAGAGCCACAGTGTCACTTCCAGCTTTTCTTCTTTTTTTTTCTGTTTATGTGGTCCTGGGGAATAAAACGTGGGGCTTCATGCATGTGAAGCAAGCACTTTACCATTGAGCCACCTTCCCAGCCTTTTACCTACTTTTATTAGGGGCATTTCACAATGTTGGCAGAGGTCTCTCAGTGCTATAGTGACACACTTAAAGCATGGAGATATCATGTTCCCTTTAAAAGATCAGTAAACCTATAATGAATAACAAACAAAAAAAATAACTGGGAGACTATTGATTGCAAGAAAAAGACTCAGGAAAAACCCTAGAGGAAAAAGGTGTAATGTTAATGTTAAAATCAAATGTACATTAGGAGAATACAGGAAAGAAATAAAACAAAATTACAACTGGGAAGAGACACAAAAGACTAGAAAAGATGCAAACATCATAAAAGATAAAAATGAAATACACCTATTCATTTTGAATAAAGGAATAGCAAAGATGATTTAAGAAAAAAACATAAGGTAAGGAGCATTGAATTTCATAAAAGTCACAGTAGTGATTAAAAGGATATATATTCAAATTGTAATTTATTATATTATTCCTGTTAGATTGTTTTCCAGAAACTATTTGAGGTTATTGTCAAAAGTTTTTGATACACATGTATGAATATATCAGGCTGGTAAAAATGTTACAAAAAATGGGATGTAGGGAGGGACAAAGTAATGGGGAATGGGTTTGACCTTGTTCATCTCAGGAATCGTCACATGAAAACAACTGTCTTTAAGTGTTTCATGCTAAGAAAATAAAAAAAAGTGAAAACGAGTGACCAAGACAAAAAGAATAAAGGAATTACATCAATTCAAAAGAAATTAGAAACAGATTAAAGAACTAAGAATAAGGTGTAAACCCATAAAACTTCCAGAAAATAAAAATAGAAAAAAAACCACATTAGGCCACACATGGTTTGTCCATTTTTTAGGCAATATGTGTTTTCATCTACGTCTTCAAGAACATGAGGGCCCTAGACTTTCTGAAAATTTAAATATTCTTAATTCCACAAAAAGAACAAAATGACAAGCCACAGACTATGAGACTATTTTGGCATATAACCTGACAAATGGCTGGAGTAATGTACAAAGAAATGTTAAACTCAACCATATTTAAAAAAAAACACTATTCAGTTAAAGTGTGAAGAAAGGTAGCCTCAAACACCTTTCCAAAGAGTAAATACAGATTACCAATCAGTATATGAAACCATGTTCATCATATGGTAGTTAGGAAAATGAATATCCAATCAGCAACAAGATACTCCATGCCTGAAACAGGAAAAATAAATGCAGCAATGCCAGAGGCTAAAGAGGTTACAGAGCAGCAGAGACAGTCTGACTGCTGGTGGCAATGACAAATGTCACACTGCAGGGTACTTTGTCAGCTTCCACAAAATTAACCATGTGTTACCATAAAACTCAATAACACCACTGTTTGAGTGTTTCACACAAAACAATGAAAACTTGTGTCTAAGCCAAAATTCATTTCTCAGTGTTTGTTGCACCTGTATTGATAACTAACAACAATGAAAAACAACCACGTTGTATCAATACAGGAGTGGATTAAAAGCATGGTAGATGAAAATTATTGCTTTTTTATTATCTCTAAGTAGTTGTACAAAGGGTTTCAGCTCAAATGTCAATGTATGAGTACAGTGCAAAAATGTGCATTGAAGCCCTTTCCAGTCTCTCTGCCATCTCTTTTAAACCCATCCATCCACTCAAGTTACCTGCTTCTATTTTCACATGCACACATTGAATATTAGCACTCTGAATGCCTTTCTATACTCCATTTCTCTGCCACTAGTCAGTGATGATTCAGTGTTAAAAGGAGATTAACTATTGAGCTGCAAAAAGATCAGAACAATAATTGTGATTGTTAAGGTAAAATTCCTAAAATCAAGATACAAATTGAGATCTGAGTCTTTCTCTTGTGTCATGGGAACTCTGAACACACAAGGAAGAAAGAGCATCTTTCAAAAAATCATCTTTAAGAAAAAACTGACCAAAATTTTGTGTGAAGGAAATGAAAAGAAAAATCCATGTCAATTTGTTCTACAGTAATCATTTAAATACCGGATCACTTGAGCATGGTTTTAACAACTTTTAATCACCAACCAAATAATGAAAGCAATTCTCAGCAAAGATGACTCTTATCACAATATAGTGAAACAACCTATTGATTTGGAAAGTTAAATTAAAATCACTAACAGATAGCGCTTCAGATTTTTTTTTCCAGAAGGACAAAACCATTCTCAAGTAAAAAGTTTAATCACAAAGTACAAATGATATATAGTTTCTCCTCTTCTAAAGAAGACCTACTTTTGGCTGACTGTTTTCTTTCAACTTTCACATGTTGACTATTGGAAGATGTTGGATATTTTTAGATATACTTTGTAATCATAATTCTTTTGCTGGAATGTAGGAGACAAGTAATTTCATTACTGCAGCTTTTCTGTATATGAAAACATTTTATTCCCCAGAGCTACTATCCAAAATGTGGGTCTTGATGGGGATACCCATGGAGTGAAGGCATTATAGCTGCATAACTTTTAGCTATTTTATATAAATCTTGGCTATAATGTCACTCCTGGCAACCAGCTGTGCTGTGATATGTCACAATGATGAATCATCAAGCATGGTAAAAAAAACCTAAAGGACAGTTATATAAAAAACCTGTATTAATAAACATAATGTTCACAAGTGCAAAATGAGCATTTACATATACTCTGAAACTTTCTATAGCCTTTAATCTAACGTCTCTAATATAGGACCATATTCTGGAATCATAACAATCTCCATGTGATTTTCACAGAGAAAGAAACCCCATTTGAGAAGATGTTCCACACTGGTGCATGATAATTCAATGGGGAAGATGTCTTTGCAAGGCCTTACACATCTATTTTGGGTTTTCATTCTGGACGGAACTAGCAGCCTCACTGTTCTCTGCAACAACCTATTAAGTACAAATATGAATCTAGAAAATAATGGAAGAGTCAAGCTGAGCATAACTCTAAAGGTAGAAATCATGAAATGCACCGGTTAGAGACTCTGGAGATACCACCCATGGACAGGGCACATTACAACCTCAGCCCAACAGAACCTGCGACCACAGACCAGCTAGGCCTTCCCTCCCCAGTGACCACAGAAGATGACTTCTATAGACTCTGTACTTCTGAAAATCAAGTGACAGTCACCCACATGTGCTGGGAAGCCTGTAGCCCTGGGCTGATCAGAGGTTATGCAGACAAGAACTTCTTAAAGAGAGCTGTGTGCACCCTTGATAGATGGACCTGAGACTCCCCTCCTCAGCCAGAGGTCAACATTTATTAACTGGGGTGATACAGCCTCAAGGAGAGGCTAGGGAGTCAAGAAAAAATGAGAAACCAAGCCTAGCCACATTGTGCCTCAAAGTCACTGATAATTTGGTCATCATTGGACCTGTAGCCCAAGGAAAAAGGCCATCATCTGTGTGCTAAATCTTAACAAGATGATAGTATCTGAAGATAAAAATTTAGCCAGGACACAAGGCTCTCTGACGTGACAGCTAAAACAGCCTGAGAACACACGAAAATGACATGACATATGAGCAGCCAGGAGGCCTGCAGGTTCGATCGGTGGTTGCCAACATCGTTGGCACGTGGTTGTGCTACCACTTGAGCTATGCCAAGGGGCATAGCTTCCTCCTGGCAGGTGGAAAGAATTTGAAAGAAAAAGCCATCCATTTTTTTCATATTAAGTGTAATTTACTTGAAAAACAAAACAATTGAAAAGAGAAAATCTCAGCAAAACTTTGAAATGAGAAAAAGGAACCAAAGGAAGATTATAGAACTATAGAGCTGTAGAACTGAAAACTTGAAGCAAGCCTGAGCTCACTGAACAAGCTGAACAGTTGAGTGTTAATGACCAGAAGAACAAGAGAGAAAATGCAAAGAGAACCTGAAATTATTTTCCCAATATAAATAAAATAAAAATAGTCTAAACAAAAAATGAGCTAGAGTCACTGGAATCTGGGAAACCAAGACTCCAATTGTATATTATTGGAAACTGAGGAAAAATGCGGAAAGGCAGGAGGAGAAAAGGTGTTCTAAGAAATAATGGTCCAAGGGCTGGGAAGGTGGCTCAGTGGTAGAGTGCTTGCCTTGCATGCATGAGGCCCTGGGTTCGATTCCTCAGCACCACATAAGCAGGAAAAAAAAAAGCTGGAAGTGGTGTTGTGGCTCAAATGGTAGAGTGCTAGCCTTGAGCTGAAGAGCTGAGGGACAGCGCCCAGGCCCAGAGTTCAGGCCCCACGACCGGACCCCCAAGAAAAAAAGAAAGAAAGAATGGTTCAAAGGCTAGGAAGGTAGCTCAGTGGTAGAGCGCTTGCCTTGCATGCATGATGCCCTGGGTTCCATTCCTCAGCACCACATAAGCAGAAAGAGCCAAAAGTGGCACTGTGACTCAAGTGGTAGAGCGCTAGCCTTGAGCTAAAGAGCTGAGGGACAGTGCCCAGGCCCAGAGTTCAAGCCCCACAACTGACAAAACAAGAAAAAAAGAAAAAGACAAAGAAAAGCTACCCAATTTGGCAGAAGAAATAAACTCACAAATTCAAGACACTACTTAAAGCACAAATAAGAAAACTGCAGGAGGAGAGGAAAAGCAAATAATATACGCCATTGCAAAGGAAACAAAGTCCCTGTGTAATTGAAGGTAACAAGATTGGTTACAAAGAATATCCTAATATAAAAGAAGTAAAGAATCCCTCAGAACTATGGTTTCAGCAAACAGCAGAATAGAAGGTCACCGTGCACACAAGGAGCTCAGTGAACCACTGGCCTGGACAGGGGCGTGGGCCCAGGCAGATGTGCCCAGGAAGAGCTGTATGCGCTCAGCATGCACAGGACCTGCACTGTGGATGCCAGATTCTAACACTGCCCACTTCCAGTGAAGACATGCTGTCTTTCAACAAATTCAAATTTTCACTTGATCATTTAAATGACATACATTGAGCTTTACCATGATGTGTGGCATGATTTCCTTCCTAGGAGACATTTTTAGAAGATGAAGGGCAAGGAAACATTTAGCGGATTATACAGTAATTTAAGAACTGACAATAACAAGAGACTGACAGAAGATCTGCGGAGCACTGAGTACTGTTGATTGCCCTCAGATACAAAATCAGCTGTAATAAAACAATGGTTACTATTATCATTATAAAATACATATTATATATTGCTATATTATATAATATATTTTGATATATTAATATATTAATATATTATATATGTTATATTCGTTATATATTTGTTGTTATATATTATATAATATATTGTTATGTACTGCATATTATCATTTCATGTGCATTATATAGTGACTGTTATTATGTAATGCATAAGTGTATTGTATATGCCATATAGTGATATGTGCAATTTATATATCAATATATTCTATTAATACATTCTATAGTAATTCATACTGTATATTAATTATAATATATGTTATATACTATATGAATATATATTATCATATTATTATTGTAGCATTGGCTACCAAGCATTATATAGAAACAGAATGAAAGTGAGTCACCATTTTCTGAAATGATGTTAATCAGAACACGTAACTTAACAACCTATGTGGAAACCATATATTTTAAAGTGCCAATAAAGTTCAACCAATCAAACCTATAAAAATGGAGACCTCCTGTCTCATAGATTTGAAGACTCAACAGTAAAAATTGACAATTATCCTCAAATCTTAAAAATAAATCCAATGCCTATTGACACCCTAGAGGAGTTTTTAAAGTTAGAAAGAAGCCTATTCTAAAATGTGTATGGAGAGACACGTGACTTACAACAGCTGAAAAACAAACCTGGAAATGTAAGACCAGATTGGAGGAATCACTGCCCCAGTAATGAAGGTCTATGAAATAGTTCTAATTATCATGGAGCCTGGTGTTGAGACCAGCATTGAGATCAGGGGAAAAAAAAAAAAAAACAGAAAAGAGACTGAGCCACACAAATACATCCAGCTGGTTTTGAACAAAGAACACAATCCACAGGGTAAGAATAGCTTTGGAACAAATTGCACAAGAGCATCAGACATCTATAAAAACATAATAAATCTCTATTTAAATCAGATAGTTATTCAAACATTGAGTCAGAGATCATGGATTTAGATGAAAAATTTTAAATTATTAATCTTTTAGAAAAAAAAAGACAAGAGATTCTTTGAGGTTTGGTGTAAGACAAAATGTTCTTAGACTTGACACCAAAAATATGATCTATACTAGGAACAAACTAATAAGTAGGAGTTCACCACAGTAGTATATATTATATATACTATATATATGGTCTTGGGAAAGACTGTGAAGAAGATGAGAAGCTGCAGACAAGGGGGAGCACTGAGTGTCATAATTTCACAAAAATAATCTCCCTACCAAATATTGACAAGTGATGGAAGAATCCAGAACACCAATCCTGCTGGTGGTAATATAAAACAACGCAGCTGTTCCATAGAGCCAGCTGAGTGTTTCCTGCACAACCAGCCATCCAATTATCACACCAAGCATCAGCTGTACTTCTGTGCACTTACCACAGCAAGTGACCCAACTGTCATGTCCATAATGTCTTTATTCTTAATAGCCCAAAACTAAAACAACGCAGAATTCTCTCTGATCAGTAATAGAATAGATCTTGTTGAGTCTGAACCATACATTAATTAAAATTTTGAGGGAGCCCATTGATTTGGACCAGGCTGTTTCATTAAACATCAAGAACCCCACTGATAGGGAATTTAACTACAGGACCTGAACTTCAGTGAAATGTGGCAGTCAGTCAGAAGTTAACCAATGAGACTGGAACCCATTAGTTGTCTCCACACTGCACTTCCTGTCCTGAAAATTCAGTCGGATCACGTTACTGTAGGATCCCCTTTGTTCCTGATCTCATCCTAAGGCTGACCAATATGCGAACTCTTTTTTGTTTGCTGCCATTTAGTCTGTATTTTTTCATAATTTCTCCAACATCTTTACTAAAGTGTGAAAGTCATTGATAGTAGAACAGACCAAGTTGAGTTATCATCTCTGTAGATGAATCTCCAAAGAAAATTTCAGTCTGGAAAACCCAGTCCCAAAAGCTGCATATATGATAACTGCATGAATACTACATGTGCAAAAGCAAATACTTTTAGAAATAAATAAATTAGCAATTGCTACAGGTTGAAGAACAAGGGAGATCAGCAAAATGAATATGTTTGAAAGGGTACCAAAAGGGATTCTTGGGGTGATGGAAATACCATAAATATTTTGATTGGGCAAAGGTTGACTTATGTACTTAGGTTGTGACATTGTGCTGTGATATTTTCAAGATACTTGTATAGAACGAGACAAAGTAAATGTGAAAAAATAAAATACACATTTTACCTTCAAATAAAATGTGTTCATTCAAAATAAAATGGTTAGTTAAAAAAAAAAAACAAAGTACAGGTTGACCCATTGGAACAATGAGATGTACAAGACACTATGTCAAAAAACGAACTTTCCAATTTCAGTGAGGGGGAGCATGTGTGTAGCTGTGGAGATGGGAAGGAAGGGATGGTAGGGGGAAAACAAAGGAGGAGGCAATAATGCTTGATAAGAAATGGACTCATTACCTTGCCCATGTAATTATTTTGCAACCCCTTTGTACAGTATTTTCACATTAAAAAACTTATTAAAAGGTCTGGGAAGGTGGCTTAGTGGTAGAGCTTGCCTCACATGCATGAGGCCCTGGATTCGATTCCTCAGCACCACATAAGCAAAAAGAAAAAAGCCGGAAGTGGCGCTGTGGCTCAAGTGGTAGAGCGCTAGCCTTGAGATGAAGAGCTGAGGGACAGCGCCCAGGCCCAGAGTTCAGGCCCATGACTGGACCCCCCTCCCCCCAAAAAAACTTATTTAAAAAATGTCTTCCTTTTGTTATCTTTGGAATAATGTGGTAATGGTTTTCAGTGTTTGGTTGCCCAGATTACGAAACGGAGGTTTTCAGTGTCTGTGGTGGCTAGTTCCTCTATTTGATCGCTCACAGAAGGGAGTTCTGCAGTCTCCACTCCTGCAAACAGCCTTGACGCTGTATGAGTAACCACTCCTGTCGGTGCCATTAGAAGCAACTGCGAGGTCAGCCGTGACCACCAATGGAAATTTTAAAATGCCTCAGATTTACTTAATTTATACTTCTCATTAACCACAAAAGCACACTCCACTTTTCTCTTGTCTAACATCCAGAAGGAAAGTGGTTGGGAATGCTAGCATATTTTCTGTGGTCTGGTTGTAAATCATCCTTATGCTTTCTTTGCCTTTGGTGGCTTTGGGGCCTGGTTCATTTAACTGGCAGTGGGACGCATTTGGAGTGATGCTACCATCACTGCTGGATCATCACTGAAGCATATACAGTGAGCTCAAAAACACTCGAAAGGAAATGAATTCCTTGCTTCCTTAAGGAAAACATTGGAGACTTACTGATTGTCCATTTTTAGGATAGGCATTTAATACATCTGGACACACTTTTTATTGAGCAGGTTTACAAGTAACTACAAAATTTAAAGTTATAAAATGGAAAAAGAAAAAATTTACACATTTTATCATCTTAAAACAATAAGTTTTCAGAGGCAAATTTCTTGCCCAACTATGAGACAATTCTTCCTATTTTGTGTTAACCCTCACACCAAAAAAAAAAAATAAGTAAATAGATAAAATCAATTAATTCGTCTTCTGGATATAAACTTTGCTCCAATGTTCTTTGGAATCAGGAGGAATCCCCTAGAACTAAATGGAACGTCTTGGTCCAGCTGAAAACGTGTCTGTGTAGAGCAGCTGTCTTTTGCTTGCTCATGAAGTCTCCGTGGTTCTGTGTTGTTCCTTATCATTCCGCATCATCTGTATTTGCTCAGTGGAAACAGTTGTGCTTCTCACAGCCCATCATTTGTGCAATCAAATGCAGGCATTGCTGTTATCCCTAGAACTGAACAGGGAGTTTTTCCTATCTGCCCTGCTCAAGGCACTGACAAGACAGCCCCTAAGGCCTTCAGAAAGAAGGAGGCTTCCCTAGACACATGGGCATTCCAAGATACATCCACGCATTGCTCACCAGATTGAGTGTCCTTGACATGCCTACAAAAATATTGTCTTACTTTCATTACTTTAACATGCCTGTTTAGTAAATTATATTTGCCATAAGATAACTAGCATTCTTTTTCCAGTTTAAATAATATGACAAAGACATTATATCATGTTATCATACAGTAATTACATAATATACATAAAATATCAGGTAAGAATTCCACGGCCTTGTAAAAATTGTGCATTATTTGGGGGAACACTTGTAACATGTCTTAGCTTCACTGGAAAGTCACCTGGAGCTTTAAAATGCCATGCTTTTGAACCATGGAGCAGTCTTAATCAGGGAGAAATTGAAGGGTTAATTAATGATGGAAAACTTACATAGAGGGCAGCCATATGTCTCAGCTTGGAAATGGAAAGTGAGCCAGAACACAGGGGCCCAAAACAAGCACAGTGAATGCTGAGGCTGGCTGCTTTTGGAACTGAGAGAAAGTATGATGTTGCTACAAGAGTGAAACCATCAATGTAGTTAAAAACATCATTTATACAATATATAAAAAAAAAGGTAATGGTTTATAAACAGAGCAGAATCTTTGAATCCTTCGGGTTTCAAAGTACTGTGGGGTCTCTTTTTTACCTGATTCCTCCTTCTTCTCCCATTAAAATATATATATATATATATATATATATATATATATATTATGTGCAATTATTTGTCTACTAATGACTAAAACTCCAATACAAGACACTTGCTGTGGACTGAAGTATGTCTGGTCCTTAAATATCTTAAATCCAGAACACACATTGTGACTGTAGTTAGATACAGGGCCATTCCAGAGGTGATCAAGGTGTGAAGAGATGATAAACGGAGGCTTTGATCCTGTAGGAATAGATTCGTTACAGGAATCGAGCTGGGGAGATTTGCTGCCCTCCCTTTCTGCACACGCTGCTGTCAGACCAGGGGGCGAATGGGCACCAAGGCGGCCATGCACGGTGCAGAAAGAGCCTCAGGAGATCCCCGCGGTGCTGACCTCAGGACTCCATAAACCAGCCTCCAAGACTAAGAGCACTACCTCCGCTACTGCTGTTCACTAGCTCTATGTACCAACGCACCTGGTACCTCCCCACCTGTTTTCATTTTGTTTCTAGGCTATTTGAATAAGGGATGAGTCATTCTTTTAGTATCAATTGGTACTTTATTAACTTTTTGAATAGTAGCTATTAATTATAAAATGGGCTGGGGTCCATTACATGTTCGTACAAGTACATAATGTACAGTGATTATATTCACTTTCCCAACCCTTCTCTCTCCCACTGGTCTCTTTCCACAACCCAGACCATCCTTCAATTTCCTGTAGCCACAGCTTCATCGCAGAGAGGAGCTGTCGCTAAGGCAGCGTGGAATGCCTGTGGTTGAAGAAGCTCAAGTGAGCTGGGAATGCTCTCAAGTCTCCACCTCACCACTTGGTGCTGAGTGAGCACTCCTTCTTTGCAACCTACTCGGCTGTTGTAGACAATGGAATTCTCGTCTTCTCTGGGCATTGGCACCACGTATCTATTTTTCTTGGATCTAAGGCCCTCCTTTATGCAGAAATAACAGTTCCTTTCTCAGGCTTGTCCGTCCCCATTCCCACAAGTGCATCTTTCCCTCACTGCTATTCTCTTATTTTTCTGTGCAAGCTGAGAATGAAATGGTGAAAATTTCACAGAAAACTTAAAAATGCTTGCTTCTAAATGCCACTATGAGACTTCATTCTCTGGAGCAAATTAATACTTAAATCAGAGAATGGGCAATTATTATGGAAGTCCGGTCATTGTGTTTCCAAGTTATATTGTGTCTCTTAATATTCTATAGAATGTTTTCCTTCAGAACTGTGGCGCTGAAACATTTTTATTATAATCCTATTTCAAAAATACAATCATGCATACCAGCTCTAAAGAGAGTATGATCAGTAGAGAAATGATTGCTTTTCAAACTTTAATTAAAGAATGTATCATAAAATCCAGAAATCATGGTAGGAAAGGGCACTGTTGCAAATACAGTACATTCCATGCAGTATTCTTCCACAGGGATGGTATAGGCCCACTGTGTCATGCAGCCTGCTTATCAGGCTCAATGCATTTCCGTTTTCATATTCAGACATTGTGTACAAATTACCACAAATTTAGTGGCTCAAAACAACACACACACACACACACACACACACACACACACACACAAGTTGCACAAAAGAAAAACAGAGGACCCAAACGACAGCCAAATTTCCCTCCAATTCTCTTATCAGGAGACCAGTCCCTTCCAGCCCAGCCCTGAGGCTGAGCCGGACATCAGCCAGCTGTGTAAGCAAGTCTCAGTGTCTGAGGAGATGTCCCTGATTCTTCAGACTGCAAGTCTCCCGTACTAGTTGAGTTCAAGCATTTCATTGAAGATTTTCTCATCTATGATCGTCGAAGAGATTTTGATGTAGCAGTGTGTTGTCATTTGTTGCTGCTGTGTACCTTGCTTGGTTTGGAATGATCATAATACCAGTTTCACCCAATGAGCAAGGTCAGGAGCCGTCTTCACCTCATGGAAGGGTTGGAGGAGTGTTAGTACTCATCTTTCTTAGAAGGACTTGGAGCATCCATCTGTCATTTGTCCTCTGTTTTTCTTCCTTGTAAGTTTTTTTTTTTTTAAATTGTGTTCCAATCTCATTGTGCAGAGGGTTTTAAGTGATTTATAGCCTCTTGTTTCACTTCTGGGAGGTGATAGTTATCTAGAGTTGCCTCCATTTCTAATAAATTTTTCACTTTGAGTAGAAGTTTTTGCTCTATTCTCTTCATGGCCTTCTGGATTTCACATGCATTTGTTGTGATCGCTTCATTCTCACCCTTTATTTTAGTTATTTAGGTCAGTTCCCTTCTCCTTTTTGGCAAATTGGCTAGATAAGTGTATCCATCTTTTTTTTTTATCATCTCAAAGAATTATTGTTTTCTTTTTGCTTCATGGATGTATTTTTTAGTCCCTTTTTGTTTCTGGCCTAATTTACATCCTTTCCAGTAACTCATTTTAAATTTGGCTAGTTCTTATCTTTCTGGAAGCTTCAGAAACCACATGTGTCTGGTTCTTTGCCATACTTCTGTAACTGTCCATAAGAAGACACCCTTCAGAGTCCTCTGTGCTCTGTCATTGCCTACTGGAGTCACTAATGTAAGCCTCAGGCTTACAAAAGAAAGCGCACCTTCCATTCCTCAGAATATCGTGGAATAGCAAACATATCGCTGGTTGTCACTCACTGGGGTCTGGGGGATGTGTGTGGCGCAGCATTACTGCAGGGGGGAGGAGAAGAGAAATGAGCTGTACATGCTCCAGCTCTCCCGAAACCTCACCTCGAGTCTCTCCAATAGCAGTAGACTTGCAGGACTATGCAACTTTTCTTTGAGTGCTGTCATAAATAGATGACACACTTAATTTCATAATGATAACAACTATGTTATCATTAATTGTGTAGGCCAGAGATCATCACTCTCCTTCAACCCCTTCAGCCCTGGCTAAGCATTTTCACCCTGACTTCAGACCCAGAAGCCAGGGGCCAGGACGCCCTCTCCTCTTCTCTCTGATCTTCCCTGGTGCTGCCTTCTTTCATTTTCAACAACTCTTGGAATTAAGTTGAGGCTGCACAAAGATCCAGGGAGAGCTCCAAATTTTAAGATCAGAGCCTTGGAAAATAAAATTTTACCTGTGACTGCCACTTTAGTTAATTGTCATAGTATTTCAGCAGTAAGATGTGATCCTGAGGGTTTCCCTAACCAAGCACCCTCCACCCTCATCTGGGTGACTAAAAAGACACAAACTGGTTTTCTGTAACTAATTAAAACAAATTAAAGCTCAAAATTAGAATGTAAATGAACTTAGACAAATGCCCGCTGGAATTTAGAATTCTATGACAAAGGTTTTAGCTGTGTTGATTTATTTTGGGAAATAAATGTCTGTCTCTTGCCTTCTGTTCTTCTATTTCTTTCTTTTTTATTTTTTACTATCGTGGTAGATACCTTTTCTTGTTTAGTTTTTATTGTACAGATGCTGTACAGAGGTTCTACAGTGACATGAGTAAGGCCATGAGGACTTTTCTTGGGTAGCACTGTGACCCCTCCTTTGTTGTTCTCCACTATTCCTTCCCTCCCCCACCTCCCTCCGTTCTTCCATTTTCTTTCCTGTCTTTGAGTTCTATGCGTTGAACTCAAATCCTTATCCACAGAAGACAAACTTCTATCACAGAGGAAACCAGCTCCCTGCTCCTGCACGGCCTCTGTGTTGTGCCCTTGGAAATCTCAGTTTTTCTCTTGCAGACGGTCATTTATTCCTGGATCTTCCCATGCCCTTCCGGTCCTCTGAGTTTTGGCTTGTAGCCTAATAAGGTAAACTGTAGATTTGTATTTTGCAAGTTGTATACAATTTCTTGAGAAACAAAATCATTTTATTCCCATTGCCTATGTTAAGATTGAATTTAATCTATTTTACATGAATTTCCTAATAGGATATAATGTTAAAGAAGAATTTATAAAATACGAGAGTTGCTAAATGTACTTTTAGTCTCAAGAATCACTTGATTAAAATATTGCAAAATCTATTTCGATCTAAATTAGTCCTAGTTCAGCAAATATAATTCAGTCTGTCTCAGAGACGGTAAAGTGGAAATACAATTAATCTATTGCCTCTTATCAAGACTAAATTGAACAGCAATAAGATATATCAGATTGTGCCATTAGCAAAAAAATGAATTTTTTATCATCTATCAACTTAATAATAAATTATTTCCAACAGCTTTTTAATGAGATGAAAGATCACCAAGATTGCAGTAGAATGTTGTAGTATCTAATCTGAATGATCAGTCTGTTTTCTGTAAAAAGTGAAGTTTCCATATCTTTCATTAGATTCAAAACAGTTTCCTCACAATAAGATAACTTTCCCAGAAGAATATGTAACAATGTAGTTTCTTTGGTACTATCCTTTATCATCTTTTTAAGGCTGGATGTTTAAATGAATATAATTATCATTTTATACAAACACGTTTAGTGCAGATGATTAGAGGGTTTGGTCTATTAACAGTATCTTATTATTTGATTTGGTGTTTGTGACTGGCTCATAGCTCTTATAATATTATGCATGCACACTACCATCTCAATGTGAAAGAAGAAAGATGGTTGTACAAGCATTCTTTGATTTATAAGTGAATGGCTGTCAAATATACCTACCATAATGTAAGGTTTTCTTTTTTTACAAGTGACTTTAGGGCTTGGGGGCCTCTTTTGCATCTCCAGTGCTGCTCGGACCAAGCTCCCATCCTCTGGTGGGTTTATTACTTCAGCACCGTCAAACCACTCCTTGTGTCTACCCAATTGTGCGAGTCCAGTACGTTTCTGATGCTCGTTTTAACTACCATCATGGAAGGATACAGGACCCAGTGCATTCTTTTTCACACTGATGCAGCCATCGTTGTATTGAACAATTCCAAGCCTGATTTTCACAAGTAAATGAACTACAGATCTCTGAACATGACCCACGTATTCTTCAGTAATCCCTTTCTTCTCCACTCAGCAGCCATACTTTCCACGCTAGGAGGTTTTGCTTATGTCTGCAAACGTAATTCCAGTGTCATAATCCCACTTTGCGATATTTCACCACTGCTCTTATTTCCTCTGTCTCACACAAGTGGAAGTTTCATTCCTGTATTACACTACCTTTGTCGTTATGCATTTCACAAGGAGGCTCATTGTCACCAAATGCACAACACTGTCTGTAGTCTGTGTTCTCACCTGCATCTGATGTCATGGTTGGTTATCTTTTATGATATCTGTAAGTGCATTTTTACTGTTGTTATGGAGGTGATGTCCAGGGTGGTTACGGTTACATGGGTCAGGTAATGAGAACATGGCTTCTGGGGCAATGTCGCTCCTTTCCTCACTCTCCCAGGTTTCCCCTCCCATCCCTCTCCACAGGTTCTCCAGTTCATTTTCACCATATGTCTAGTGAGCACCACTGTTGCATTTGTTCACTCTTTATTCTACCCTTTATGTGTCTGCTATACTCTCTCCAAAACAAACATGCAAATAAGACAAAAGGTAAAGAAAACAGAAACAGCAACAAAGAACAAAACACCCTCCCGTTTCCATTTCTTGTAGTTCAAGAAGAATCATTTTGTATGATCATACGCACAGAGCTATTGAGTCTTTGTGATCCTCTCCTAAGAATATCCTCCTCTGTGTGAATGTCTAGAGACCTGTACAATTTATCATGTTGCTGTGTATTTTTAGTTGTTTTTGCTGCTGGGCTTTCACAGATGGCTACTTTCCAGACAGATTGTACACTCCCTCCCAGGAACAGTGAAGAGCGACCCCCACATCCCAGCTTCTTCTTTCTCCTTTTTCAAAAGTTATTATTTACTCTGTGGTGGTATCATCTTCCTACATGAATGTTATTTTATGGCAATACTGATTTTTTTTCTATCTTTTTAAAAATTTTATTGTTAAGTTGATGTGCAAAGGGGGTTATGGTTACATAAGTAAGGTAGTGATTACATTTTTCCTCTCACTTGTTACCCCTTCCTTCTTTTCCTCCTCCCACAACCCCCCCCTTGCCAAGTTGTACAAATAATTTCCAACATGTTGTCTTGTGAGTCTCACAGTTGCAATGGTGGGGTTTGAACCTGCTTTAGAAGGTTTTATTGCTTGAACCATGTCTCAGACTTTTGTGGGTTTCGCTTATTTTTCAAAAAGGTTCTAGTGTTTGTTATTCAAGCCCATCTCCTGTTGTCATCATCTCCCACATGGGCTGCTGTCAGCATCATGTCGATCTAGTTTGTGCAGAGGAGTTTCTTGAAGTCTTTATCAAGATTGACTTGGAGCTACGATTTTCTCAATCTCTATTTCCTGAGTACCTGAGACTATAAACTTAGCCCATAGTCCCAGCTCATAAACAATGTAAACACCAATGAGCACTATATTTGCACCTGCAGATTCTACCTCTCCTCTGAATTAGGACTCCTATATCTGACCTTACTGCGTTACTTATACTAGAATTCTCTTCAATGTATCAATACATAAAATATTAGTATTGGTGAGTGTTGAAAATCTGTAGTTTACCATTTCAACCTGCGTCCACAGGATAGATGTTCCCAGTTTTCCCATTCTCATAGATGTTGCCAACAGATTGTGAAGCCTAAATTACTTATTCTCCTATTCTTCAAGCTGACTCTTGATTTTATTGGCTAGAAATTCTAAGCACACCATGCATTGGCCATGCCAGCAATTCCACTGCCAACAATAAGTATACTTGTTCTGTTCTTTAATATTCACCAATTGTCTACTTCTGACAAAAAAGAGGAGATTAAAACCTGCAACATATCTTATTAACTTCTCTGGTTAAAATCAGCTAATGACTTAATCAATCTGAGGTGTGACAGACAATCGAGAGCTTTAACAAATGTGCCTTGAAAATACAGACATACTGCTGTATTCCTGTCACCCGTCTGCATCTACAATCCAGGAGTCTATACTTCACTCAATGATTGTTTGCCACAGGGGTTCCAAGGTCAGCTGTGTGGCTTCAAAGAATGCTGCAGTTACTGAACTTCGCAGATTTACATGGTAGCTTGCTTTCATCTAGGGGCAGGTGTTCCCGGCTTTCTCCTTTTGTTATCTCGTTTTTCTTCCCTTGAACATGAGTCCACCTCATACTCCCACCTTTGAAAAAGCCCACATTAGATTCCATACTTCATTCTTCCTCCTACTGAGAAGGGACTCTTACGATACAGTCACTTACTTTCTCTTACTAAGTCTACTCAGGTACCGCCTCCTAAAAGATGCACTCATTGTTTTTACTCCTAAAAATTGTATGATAGTGCTTCTTTGGTTTATAGCATTCTATCTTAGATCTCAACATTATATGTTTTCATTTGAGCATTTGTGTTGGACCTAGTAGAATATAAGCTCTATGAATACATTGATGTTTCTATATTGTTTAATTTGCTCCCACTATTGCATCTTCAAATATCTAGGTAAAATTTACTAACTGGTGATTAATACTCATTAAATAAGTAGGTTGAAGAATAAGCTCTTTAACCGTGCTAGTGACAGCAGGAATCAACAAGCATAGCTATCAGGTTCTTTTAAGCCGGAATTTGTGGTTTCTCAAATCTAAGGTTTTCTACTTAATAAATGGGTTATATTTTCCTCAATATCATGATAATTTAATTCCATTATGAATGAGTCAACTCTAGCACTAAATAATGCAGTAGTGCATTAAAAATACTTGTTACTGTCCATAATTTATGTATCAAGCTAGATAATGGGATAAAAAATTACACCCACACATTGGTGGAGGTCTGTGATCTAATGATGGATACTAAGTAGATTCACAAATTAAACTGCAGTTAGGTGAATATTAAGAGATATGTTCAAAAGTTTAGCATAAGATTGTGAACCGGTTTGGGAAGAGGATTAGGAATTTGTTATTTTATCACAGTAACAGAGGAATTAATACATTAGTAGAAAATTACTAAGCAAAGAACAAAATATATGGAAAGAACAAGTCAAAATCATAGTAACCAAGAGAGTGTGAAAGGTTCTAGTAGATCAATCAGGGTAGAGTATAATGTGAAATTAAGGCAGGTTCAATAACTGAGACTATAAAGTAGGCATATTTTCCTCACGTTGAGGTGTTTGATTCTGCCTGATACTTCTAGTGAGGTATTAAGGAGTTTTAGTAACATTTGTCTGAATTCCCTTCATAAAATGACAACTTCAGTTAGATCAAGTAAATGGATATAGGTTGTAATTACAACAGGACTTTAAAAATAATTGCTTGTCTATATTTCAGACAAAGGATTATAATGGTTTCAACAAAAGAATTTTTGAGTTATAAAAAAGGAATTCATGAAAGAACTGTTCTGGGGTCATATTGATATAACCCTAAAAGCATTTAGATGTGGATATGAGGAGCCAAGAATACCACAGATGGCTAAGTATTTCCAGGTACTGACTTACTTAATTAAAAATGGAATTATCAGAACAATGAATGCTAAGATTATCCAATTAGACGTTGCAATTACACATTTTATGTTGTTTGGAACTTTATGAGTATTTAATGTAAGCCAAACTAAAGTCATTTTCACCAAGTTTCCAAAAGCTTAATTTTTACATTTCATGCAGAACCTTCTCTTGTGAATCTGGAATTTCAAGAACTTAGTATTCTAATCCTTTTGCTTATTGGTTTTTGCTTTCATTAAAGTGTTTTACATCATAAAAGATTGGGAAAAGACATGTATCCTTCTTGGTGTGATTTTTTTGGCTCACTCATGGAACACCTATTTGTGGAAAATAGGTGTTCCACACTGTGTGTCTCTGCATTTTTGCATCTTGACCTGTGAGGCATGCATGAAGCTAGGACCTGCACTTCTCTTCCCTGCAACATGGTATCCTCCTGCATCAACAAGATGCAGTAATTATGAATGCATTACAGCCAAATGAAAAAGCAGAGATAATGGAAGTGACAACCTTAAAACTAAACTTTGTCACTCCTTAATACCTTTTCACATAGCACTTCACATAGCTGACAAAATACGCTTGCAAAGCGTCTTAAATATATGAATTCCTCAGTGGAATTCCCTCATTGCTTGACAAAGATAGTCATTCCTAAAATCAAAAATCAAACACGTTTGGTGAATGTCCATCTGAACCATGCAACATCCTGGCAAATCCTGGCCATCCCTGGACCCACGGAGAGACATTCTTAACCAGTGGCTATGTGCCTGCATGCTTCTTAGAGCTAACCAGTGGCAACTTTGGTTGCTACAGAAATAAACAAGAGCAGAATAAAGCAGACCTGCTGCTATGTGAATGGTTACATGCATAGAAAAATACATGTATGCATAGGTTTTAGATGCAAATGTACATTTGCATCTAATTTTTAAATATTTTTAATTTTTAAATAATTATGTGAGCAAGTAATTTGAATTTTGTATACAGCCTTTGCAAAAAAAGAGATTTTATGAATACACCTTAACACTGCCTTATGCAAACTCCAAATATGATTGACAGTTTATTTCTCCAAATCAGAACTTGTGGGTTTTTTTTTTTTTTACCAGTGTACAGTATTTAAAAGCTGCTCTTTAAAAAGTTGCAGATTTATACCAATTCAAGGAAGCAGTGCATAATATATGATGTTAATTAATTTTGTATAATAGATGTATTTAATATAGATTGCTGTCAGAAAATAATTCCTCCCACCATTACTCATGTGGACATCCAGTGTCTGTGGTTTAATGTACGTTAAGGCTTATGAGTGCATGACGACCAGCTTTGCTCCGCGGGAACTGTAGAAAGACTGCTGTCTGAGGCTGCAATATCCCCTCAAGAGGAGCCAACCTACACCTGTGCTCACACATGGCTGTCTGCAGCCTCATCTCTCACAACACAAGCGTCTCTTACCAGCCCAGCTGACCTCCCTAGCAATAAACAGGAGTCAGAGAGAGAGAGAGAAAAAGGTAGGTCACATTACCAAAGCCACAGCTTTTTTTTTTTTTTTTGGAAGCTAATCTCAGGAGTTGCAACCCATCATTTCATACATGCGGCATGGGTCAGAAGGAAAAGAAGCAACTAGAGCCTCTGAGTAAAGATGAGAGGTTTTCTTTTCACAAAGCTATGCCTACCAGTAGTGTATTATGGAGAAGTTCCTAGAAAAAAAGTGATTTGCATTTGTTACTTCCTGTTCACTGACTTGCAAGTACGAGAAAGAGTAAGATGGCTGCACCTTCGTCCATGAGCCATCCGTGGTTCTCATCCAAGGATGAGGCGTCAGGCAGGCTCACATGACAAACTTCACCTTGTTTCTGTAGAGGAGGGTCAGAAGATACAACTTCTAATGAAAATCTGTGACAGGCAATAGCTAATTATGGTAAGGATGTGTAAAGGTGACTATTTGCCATTATAAAGATAAGGATGTAAGTGAAATGTTAAAGCAAGGTTATTATATCTAATGATGCACTGAAAAAGAAAGCCATTTAAGTCAGCAGTTTTCCCAGCATAGCAGGGAACTACAGACAGTAGTACCCCAAAATTCCCCCTCATCCTCTGGGACAGAAATGGTCCTCGGTGATATGCTCTGAATTTCAGTCCTGGTGGCAGTAGAAAGCTCATTTTTGATTCAAGGTTCCTATGTGGCAGGCCAGCATTCTCCCACCTACCTTGCTCTTTCCAGACAACATCAGGGCTTTGCTGTGCAAACTTCCCTGTGTAGTTCAGCCAGGAGCTGACTTCATGTAGGAATTTTCTCACAGGATAAGAGTGACTCAAACTCATGGATGAGATCTCTATCATCACTCATATTTCGTTAGATCACTAGAATCTTCATTGATAAAAAGAGGCCCCAAGAAGACTTCCGGCAAATTCAAAGACAATTTATTTATTGTAGGTGTGGTGGAAGGAATTATAAATATTGCCCATTGCAGAGAGGGCTAAACTGGAGGGTTTAAGAATTTGCACATCATACTTTTGTGATGGATTGAAGTAAATAAGTTGTCTGGCTTTGCATATAATTCCATCTGCTTTTGTATGGCGTATTTATCCTTGATATTTGAACTGGTACTTAGATGCATGACGTATACATATTAATAGTTACCCTGTACATACACGTATACTGGTATACACACTGCATGGAGTGATCCAATATTTTTTTTTCTCTTCAGATTTCAAAAATGGGCAACAACTCTATAGTATGGCGATTATGCTAATTTATACTATGATTGGGCAAAGCATGATCCAAGTGCCTTCTGACAATCACTGGTGACGAAACAAATGTCATGTAACTTAGGTTGTTGTTCTCCAAAGCTGGCAACACAAGGTTGTGTCTGAGCTCCATCGAAGACATGACCACTCGATGCTTGTATGCAATGAGTTCATGCAATGCCAAGGGTCAAACAGACAGAGAGATGGTTGTGCCTTAATTTTTGTTTGCAATTTAAAAGTATTCAGACATAAGTGGCTGGGGAGGGGAGACTCCATTTGAAAGAATGACTTTAGATGTTTTTGAGTAAGATAGAGTTCTTCAGAAGCCTAAATTCCAGTATAAGTTTAGATTAACTTGGAAACTTTGTTATTGTCGTCAATGTTTACTCATGCAAAGCATTTCAAGGAAATTAGATTTGACTTTTAGAAACGGTTTTGAAACTGTAAAGACAAGACTTTTACATTCTCCCTGGAATTAAAAAAAAAGTTCTATTACAGTAATAATGCATAAATATACTTTAAATTGGCCAGGATCTGTAAAGATGTCAGGGTGCTTTCTTACAGCAGAAGCTGAGGGAAAGACCTCCCTTAAGAAAGAAAGAAAAAAATGAGCCTTTTCTTTAATAGTGGAGTCGTAACATCATACAAAACAAGCAATTGACACTCAAAATTCACACTGCTAAACTAAACCAGAAGCTAAATAAAATGATTTCCTTCAAAGGTCTATGTAAACAAATAAATTGGTTCTAAAGGGAGGAATAAAATATAAAATTAAGATTACAAATCCAGCAGTGCATTCCCCATTTTACATAGTACATTTTGATTATTAAATAGTTTTTGGAAAAGCTGTCATAAGACCTTAAAAATGAAACTTTGCAAACTATAAATTCTAACCGTGTTTGCTATGTTTTCACAAATACCTCTAAGAATAAAATTTGGGAGTAGGCACATGGGACAACTTATTAACTTCAAAATTGGAGACATTTTTAAATCACTTGAATACAAATGCTTGGGACATAGTTTGCCAAAGTTTCACATAGGTTTCCAGATGGTTAGTTTGGCAAGAATCCTTGAATCATAACATAAAAAAGTATCTGCTAAACAATGGATCTGTTGATGTGACATTCAGTTGTTGAAAGCACTTGAGATTTTAAACAGAAAAACTAAACAGATTTTTAGGATTGGAGCTTTTTTAAATCTGAATTTTCTCTAAATTTTAATTTCGATGGCTATGTAAGTTCTTTAAGGGAACAAAATTGTTAAAAGGCTGTTTCATCAATGGCAAACTTATTTGCTATATATTGTATATATACTATATACATATTCACTATATATATGGAAATGCATGTATAAGCATAATTAGTACAATTTAAACCTCATGCCTGTGTATTTGTAATTGCTACAAAATGTAAAACAAGTGAGGTCTACCTGTATTGAGGAAATAAATAATAAAACAGAAAATGATGTTGAAGCTGTCCTGAACAGGCTTCTCTGTGAAATGAGTAGGTAACTAGGGGGAAAAAAATCAAGCTGGTGCCTGGGCTGCTGTGGGCCCTGGGAGGGAGCTGGTGTCTGGAGCCCTGTAGCAGCAGAGAGCTCTGGGCAGGGTGCCCTTCAGATTAGCTCCTCCTGGGGATAACCTACACCTCTGTCGAGAAGGGGTGGTGGTTTTCCCATTTTCCTCAAGATGCTCGTCTATGTTCTGGATAGAGCTGTTGGCCTGAACTCAAGCATTCGAGCCTGGAGCATGGCTGGGCCAGCCCTGGGGTCTCCAACAGAGCTGGAGCAAGGAAAGACTTCTCACACAAATATTCGGAGAGCTTTGGAATCAAGAGCTAAACCATCCATTGTACAGGTCCTGCTGTGAGGTGTCCGATAAAAGAGTAACAGGGGTTTCCCTGACTGAATTATAACACAAGCCTGTGTGCAGTATCGCAGTGAAACCCCATTGCATGAGAAATACACACTTACAAGGATGAAGGGAAGGAGGGGAAAGCAAGGCAGACATCAGAGAGATGCAGAGGGTAAAGGAAGTGAACTGACCATGCGTGGAGACAGAACAACGAAACCTGTTGAACTTTTTAAAGAACTGGAGGAGATTGTGAGAGTAGGAAGAAGGGTGAGTTTGATGTAGGTGTACATTGTATGGTTATATGGAGAGGCCTTAGGAGACTCTTCTTGTATGATAAATATAGGCTAGCGAAAATCTACTACAAAGAGCATCTTCATAAACTGAAAGAAGGGAAAAAATCCTTATGTACTAATAAACTCTGAAACTAAGACAAAAATTTTCTTCATAGTAGGCAAATCAATGACTGTTTCTGAGCTGTACTGTTTTTAATAAATATCACTTCTGGTAGCTCATTAGATGTTGAGAATCATTTAATTTGTCAATTAGTGAGGCTTTCTAGGTTGCTCATATCTAGCTGTGAATTTCAAACATTTACTAGCATTTTGGAAAAAAATCTTATACTTCTTCAAATTGCAGACAGAGATGATCATCATGAATAAAAATCTCAATTTAAAGATCACTATAAATACATGAGTTGCATAGGTAACACATTTATATGCATTTGGTGACTTACAAAAACTTCAAGTGAAGAAGAGAAAGGAAAAACCAAACCATATGTCACAGACACATTAAAATCCATAGCTTGCTTCCAGAATTTGGAAAACTTCAAAGTCAGTTTACTTGCTTTGTCGATATATAGTATATAATATTTCTTTTAAGAGAATAGGATAGCATTCAAGATATAGTTCAGTCCCATAATTTCTTCTTTATACTCACTTAACTTAAACAAGTACATGATAAAGGAAAAGGCTAACTCCAAGATTTCCTTCAATAAATATGCACAATTTTTTTTTATCATTTTCTGGTGAGTTTTTTTCTCGATTTAAGCCTTGGTTTATTCCATGTAATTATATTTGCTAAGGACAAAAATAAATGAAGAGGGGGCTGGGAAGGTGGCTCAGTGGTAGAGCGCTTGCCTTGCATGCCTGAGGCCCTGGGTTCGATTCCTCAGCACCACATAAGCAAAAAGAAAAAAGCCGGAAGTGGTGCTGTGGCTCAAGTGGTAGAGTGTTAGCCTTGAGCTGAAGAGCTGAGGGACAGTGCCCAGGCCCAGAGTCCAGGCCCCACGACCGGACCCCCCCCCAAAAAAAATGAAGATAAGGATCTATTCTTTAAATATGCTTCTCACTTCATTAATCTAACTAAAGTTACTAGTATTTTATTCAATCTTTATATTCCAGAACAGTTTCCACATTTAGCACTAAATGCTATGTCGATAAAGATGAATAGGAGACTGCCACTTTTGATTCATAGCTGATGCTCCCTTTTGTATATTTTTAGAAAACAATTCTTTCCGATTTCTACAGCCTCACTGATATTTGAGTCATCTTCCACACTCAGGTCTCCCTTTCAGGTGATTGGAAATGGGGCTGCCTTTATGGAAATGGGGCTGCCTTTCTGAAGGTGGCTTCAGCTCATATTCCCTAGCACCTTCAACACTGGTCACTAAAATTTGCAGGAGTCCCCTGCCCCTTGCAGAATTCTTGGCCCGTGGCAGCCTTGCCTCTGTGCCAAGGAAAACTAGTTTTTTAGCATGGATATGACAATTCACCACAAATCATCACTTAAAAACCATTACTGTTTCTTCATGGTTATCTAGTTGAGCATCTGAAGTTGGTCTGTCCAGTTTCTCTGCTGAGGGATTCATAAAATCTAAATCAAGTTTTGGGGAAATTGGGCCAGTGAGAGAAAGCTCTAGTAAGACCGGTGTGCAAGCTCATCTGGGTGCCTGGCCACACCCAGCTCATCCTTTGGAGAACCGGCGCTGTCCATCCGGCTGCCAGCCCCACTCCCCCTCTGGTCCTGGACCTTTTGTCTTCGTGGCGGAACATCTGTGCGGAGTCTTCACCCTCTGCATCTGCAGACTCCTCTCCTCCAACTAGAAGTAGTCTCCTGCTTTTAAAGGTTGATGTCTTTAATTGGTTCGACCAACCTTGGCCAACAAAGAGAAAGTTTCTGTTTAAGGCCCAGGCTATCCCTCTTTCCAAGGCACAGACGTGGTATGTTTATAAATTCTTGGAACTGAACTTATTGGGGGAGGATCATTACCCTGTCCATAGGCAAAAGCACAATTCAGGCAGTGGACTGTGACTTTGAATGAAGCATGTCAGAGCTGGGTTCTCCGCTCCTGTGCCTCAGCGCTGCTCCTGGGAGCAGGAGGAAGAGCTGCCAATCAACAGGAAAAATGAGCATCTACATGGAGACCAGACAGGCTGGTTGCATTTTAAAGTGACTTGGGAGAGATAGGTCTCTTCCCCCTTTGTCCTTATCACCTTTGAACAGGAAGTTTTGTTACACCTGGTGTTTGTCTGTCTCTGTTGTGCTTAGGAGCAGGGAACTTGCGTCTCTAATTCGTGGCACACCAACACATAGCTTATTTGGATGCTTTGAGGATAAGACAAGACTTCATAAATCATAAAATAGTCATGCAGTTTGGGGTTTTGAATTGATATTGCAATGGCCTGAGATGTCATTGAGAAGACGGGATGGGGTGAATATAATTAAAATACAAGGCTCATGCGAATTTGCAAGAGAGCCAGGGAGCCAACAATGGTAAGCAGAATTGTGAGACTCGGTGCTGACAACATTCTAAATTCCAAGAGCTGTGATTGTGTTATCATCTCTAGTAAAGCGGCATTTAATGATAGTGCAATGATAGTGTGGAATTTGACGCGGCAAATGGAAGTATTTTGTGGGTACAATTATGTGAGTTCTTAAGAGTGGAGACGTTTCTGTGATTGTGTTACAGGGATGGCAGGGAAGAAGGAGAGATTAAAATGAAAGAGGATAAGAGACTCCAGACATCCAGGGCAGCAGAAGGATCAGAATGTAAGGAATACGGCTTATACTCAGAATCAGGGGTGTTCATCTGACAGCCAATGAGAATCTTAGACTTCTAGCCACAACTTCTACTAGTAACCAAGGGAATGAAACAGAAAGTCCAAGACACTCATCCCTACCAGCGCCTTGGATTTAGGTTGGACACACACAAGCTGTGCTTCCACTCCACCGAATTTTAATTGAAGCAAGTCATGCCCTGAGAAGTAAAGGATACATATTTCCCCTTAGATGTGGAAGCTAGACTTAGATGACAGATGACAAACCCATAAGTAAAGAGTTTAGGTGGTATGCAAGAGAGCACACAAATGTATTCACTGAAATATGGCAAGCTCAAGGGAGATCTCAACTAGTGTGATTCCTTAGAAAGGCAAAAGCAAACTCAGCAAACTAAAACACCAGAAGGGGGTCCATGAAGGGGATAGGATGGAGTCAAGGGGAAAGAGGTAGACACATGAAGAGGAGAAGAGGGAGAAATGCAGAGAAAAATCCAATAAAATTAAGGAGCGTGACCTCAAAAGACTCCACATAGAGCTCCCCTATGACCCAGCAATCCCACTTTTGGGCATTTACCAAAATGTTTACAAACAAGACCACACTAAAGCTACCAGCACAACTATGTTTATTGCAGCATTATTTACTATAGCTAAGATACGGAACCAACCCAGATGCCCCTCAGTAGATGAATGGACCAAGAAAATGTGGTATATATACACAATGGAATTCTATGCCTCCATCAGAAAGAATGACATTGCCCCATTTGTTAGGAAATGGAAAGACTTGGAAAAAATTATATTAAGTGAAGTAAGCCAGGCCCAAAGAAACAGGTCCCATGGTTTCCCTTATTTGCAATATCTAGTATATGTATGAGTCAAGCAGAAAATGTCAGATAAGGTGATGCTATGAAAATGAACCCTAAGATATGTATTTATTTATATGGTTTTTTTCTTTCATGCATTTGTTTCTAATGCGTTTATAAGATTATCTCTGTTGCTTTGTATGTCCCTCCTCCACAATATAACCCCTGCTTTCACTGTATTTGATGTCGCTATAATTTGTGGAGGGGAAGGGGAAAAACAAGTCGTTTAAATAAGGATACAGGTGGACCCATTGCAGCAATGAGAATTACAAGTTGTCATGTCGAAAACAAACTTTACAACTTTGGTGTGGGTAGGGAGAGAATTAGGTGAGGAGGGGGAGGCTGGGAAGGGATGGGAAGGGGAAACAAAGGAGGAGGCTACAATGCTTGATAAGAAACATACTCATTATCTTGCCCATGTAATTGTAACTCCTCTGTACAGTATGTTCACAATAAAAAATAAATAAATAA
Organism: Dipodomys spectabilis; assembly: GCF_019054845.1. NCBI lineage: Eukaryota > Metazoa > Chordata > Mammalia > Rodentia > Heteromyidae > Dipodomys > Dipodomys spectabilis. The sequence goes on from NW_024870846.1 coordinate 5,502,101, forward strand.
AATTAAGGAGAGTGAGGGGGAAGTAGGTAGGGGAGGAGTGTGAGAAGGTTGAAAGGGGTGATCTTGATCAAGATACAGTGTAACCATGAACGGCCTTGTTAAGTGACAACTCATTGTACAACTACCCAACGGCAATGCTACATGAGAGCGATAACCATTTGTGTCCCTTATTTCATTAAGTGCGTGGAATCTTTTATGTCTGCACCATCAGTACAGATTTCAGCATGACGGGAGCCGGGCAGTTCTCAGAACCTCACAGCAGGATTGTCCGGATGCACCATTCACCATCGCTGCAAACACTTGAGAAAGTGGCTCCCTATCTCACAGCATTGGACAGCTTTTCCTGACTTTGCGAGCACTTATGGTGTACCAGGGGCTGAATTAGCCTCTCCCACCAGACATCACCTGAGGCCACTGCAGCAAGAGGGGCTTCCTGCCGGGTTCCGTGCCGGGTTGTCTTGTACACAAGCCAGTTTGTTCCATTACATGGGCCCGGAGGTAAGAAAAGGAGTCACAACTCTGGATCCACTCATGGAGGACTTTGACTGAAGGGAGGAAGAAGAGTTCCTTCCATATAATAAAAAATAAATAAAATGACAAGTGTGGGAACGCCAGGGTGCTTTCTGGGTTCCCTGAGCTTTCTTGTCACTGTGTGGAGAAATGTAGTACCTCTGACATAAGGACACGCAGCTGTGAACATGCAGGCCGTTCACCAATGGCGGGGTGGTCGCCCCTCCACATGCCACTGAGCTCCACCAAGGCAAGTGCCTGGCTGGTGAAGAGGTAGGGGACTGCAATGAATTGTGCCATACTCCTGACGGTGGAGGCTGACGTCCATGAGCCTCCAGGCTACAGTCTCCCTTCCCATGCTCCCCTCAGAGCTTTGCCCTCACAGAGCCTTTCTGTTTCTATCCCATTTGCTGTTTACTTCTCACAGTACCCAGATCTCTTTACTGCTACCTAATGGGTGTCATTTCTATCATTATGCCCAAGAGAAGTGGTTCTCAAGGCATCATAGTTTATTTTCCTCCTATTTGTGTTCCAAACTCAAATACACATGACAACATTGGTCAGTCTTGGGTCACATGACCGCACTGTGGCCTACAACCCAGAGAAGAGGTGAGAAGAAGTCTCAGTAGGCAGCGGCCTTCAATACTGCTACACAGGCAGAGGCCAAATGGCTCAAGCCAGGACAGACACCAGATGGACAAAACAACTTGAGTTCCCATTGCAGAAACCCCCATGTCTTTCTAGTGTTTCCACATGACTTGCTGTTTCTACTTTCAGTTGGAATAAAGAAAACTCACTCTGAAGTGAGACCCTCAAAAAACAGAATATGCCTCCATCCTTTCTCAAACTGAGCTCATCTCAACTTGCCTGCTGTCCAGTAGTGCATTTGCTCCAAGTCCAAGAATTCACTACGTTGTTACTTCATTCTTTTGTTTTTATTGTGAAAATACGCACAGAGGGGTTCCAATTACATGGGCAAGGTAATGAGTACATTTCTTATCAAGCACTATTGCCTCCTCCTTTGTTTTCCCCTTCCTATCCCTTCCCATTCACCCCCTCCCCCTCCAAAGTTGTAAAGTTCATTTTTTGACATAATATCTTGTACATCTCATTGTTGCAATGGGTCCACCTGTATCCCTATTTAAACAATTTGTTTTTTCCCTTCCTCTCCACAAATTATACCAACATTAAATACAGTGAAAACAGGGGTTATACTGTGGGGGAGGGACATACAAAGCAACAAAGAAATCATCTTATAAATATGTTAGAAACAATAGCAAGAAAGAAAAACCATTTGAATCCTTATATTGGGATTCATTTCACCTAACATCAACTTATCTGACCGTTTCTGCTTGTCTCAGACATATACTAGTTATTGCAAATAAGGGAAACCATGGGACCTATGTTTCTTAGCGCCTGGCTTACTTCACTTAATATAATTTTTTCCAAGTCTTTCCATTTCCTGACAAATGGGCAATGTCATTCTTTAATTATACTACAATCACAATCTAAAATTAAAATATAACAAATCACGAAATGAGTGGTAATGTTATTGTATTACTGTTACTGCTTTATAATCAGTGAGGATTAAATGCAGATGAAAGAAAAAATATATATAAACTTTTGCAAAAACCTTATTCATGCATTAATTTGAATCTTTTCTCATTCTGAACCTGCTAACTCACTACTCTCTAGTCTATATTATCTTTTTCTTCAACAACTTTTGTTTGTGGAAAAAACATTAAGGTAATAATAGCTTCATGTATATGTTACAGATGCTTCAACACATACTCCATTGCAGTGAGTACTTCATGGCTCGTGATAGCAGAGAATAAAGAAGTGTGTTTCTTTGGAGAAATATCCCCGCTGCTGAGACCACTTGTTCAGGCAGCTATCTACTCCTGAAGGATTCAAGGTAAAGGCAACTCAATAGCCAATGTTGTGCAATAAGAACACCAAAAGATTCTAGAGTTGAAGTCTCTTAGGAGACTACCATACTAAAATGGCCAATATGTGTAGACAACCATAGTTCACCACCCATCCTTAACTGAGACCTCAGATTCATTCAAGGTTAGGAAGTCTGGGATGTACAGTATGCTTGATTTCCTCTGCCTTCAATGAACACATTGAAAGAAAATAGTCTCTTTCCTATTGGAAACTCCACACTCATGACCCAGACACTCAACAGCTTCATGGCCTTGGCGAAGAAGGCTGGGTCACACAGGACACTGACCCAGACACTCAACAGCTTCATGGCCTTGGCGAAGAAGGCTGGGTCACACAGGACACTGACCCAGACACTCAACAGCTTCATGGCCTTGGCGAAGAAGGCTGGGTCACACAGGACACATCAGATGCACCCGACACTCAAATGCTGCCTGCAGGAGGCTACCCACCATTACCTTGGTTAAACTGCCTGGGGATTTTTGTCTTCTGATATTTCCTATATCTATTTTCCCATTCTTTCAGAATTTTTATAGAAACTGGGTACTGTTGACTGCATGGTCCACTTAGGCTCTCAGCTATGTCCCTCACAGATCTACCCCAGAACTGCCAAGCTGCACTGTGTCCTTCACAGTTCTACCCCAGAACTGCCAAGCTCCACTGGTCACTCAAGGAGCTCTGGGATTTTGTGGTAATTCAAAATTACAGTAATCAAAAGATGGGGTTCTCTATCTTGTTGCAGCAAATCTCTTCCCACACCTGGGCCTTGGAAATCCATAAGAACACAATAGTGCATTGTACAATGAGAATTCCAGGAAAGCAATCTCAAGTAGGCGTTACCTGAAAGGCCTGTGGAGTCAGACCACTAGTATTACCACTCAAGCACTATTGCTTAATGCAAATTGCATGCGCTGATCTCTGGAAGCCCCGACTAGAACCCATTCCTGGAGACGAAGATAGAAAACCCGTCTACGCTGTGAGGCACTGCCATGGCTGGACTGTGGAGATGAGCCACAGCCACAGAGTGTGATTGAAAGAATTTTAATTGTACATCTGTGAGCTGACAAATCACAGTTAAAGAACAGTCATCTGGGTCATACTATACATCACAAGACGTTGCCAGTATTACAGCACTTCCCAATATCTGAGCGCCTTTTATTTTAACAAGAACTTGGTATGTGATGGAAATAATTTAAGTCTTTCCAATGATTTAATTTTTCACACAGAATTTAGAATATCTGATAAGTGTTCTGCGCTAATAAACACTGTCCTGGCTATAATTTCACTCTCTTCTCATTGAGGTAGCCCTTCGGAATGCCTCTCAGCATAGACTGCCGTGACAGGTTCCATGTGGCTAAGTTCATTTCTCTACCTCTTGTCATCTTCCTGTACCCACCATTTTCAATCTTTGGGCTCTGGCTTACCATCATCAGTGCACTAAATTTTTATAAGACACCTTGCAAAGCTGCGACTTGAGCTGACATTGTACCTCAGCCTGCCGAAAATCAATACTTGATTTCTTTAAGTTTCTCAGAAACTTAAGGGTAGACAATGCTAAGAAACATCTTCCACAACCATAGATTAAAATTTTAAAAAACTTGATTTTTGGCTCCAACTGAGGGATTAGTGATTCTGAGGAGTTCATTATTTTACTTTCTAAACTATCTGCTTCTGAGCACACGAGATGTGTCTAGTGATGGGTAGAGAAGTCCTACCCCAGTGCTCGAACTTTTCCAGGTTTAGCTCTGGGCCCGCATCTCTGCACACTTCAGCATCCTAGAACAATTAGGGAGTGTGAAGAAAATCTATGAAGGAGACTGTGATTAAGTGATGAAGTGAAGCCGGCAGGAGAACAGGATGCATTCCGTGTAGGTCGGAATGAACGGGGGCAAAACGCTGTTGCCTTCGGTCTTGAGCTTCCCACCATCCCTCAGAATCTCAGAATGCAGGTCTCCTCCCCTTGGAGATAACACCACTGCCCCCATCACTAGTGAGGAGTTCAAACGAGCCAGGCTTGCTGGCTCATGCTTGTACTCTCAGCTGCTTGGGAACCTAAGACTGAGGGGAGACGGGGTCCATTGAGTTTCCAGACGTTTGCAGAAGAGGCTTCCACAGGCAGCAGTGGACAAACACATTGGGCCACATGCAGCCTAAACGTGAGTCACCCGTGACCCTTGTATCCCTATGCAACTTCAGGCAGTCAAAGACTTAAAATTCTTAAGTTATCTTTAAGGAGTTGTAAAAAGAAACAACAAGCATCACAATGGTGTGCATGCCTGTGTGCGTGCATGTGTGTACGTACAATCTGAGCTCTGCTCTCAACCCGACATGCTCCCTTCTGACTCAAGTCCCGATTGCCTACAACAAATGACCTTATCGCTTCCTCTCTATGCATCCCGGAGTCCGTCCTCACAGAGCACTAAGTGAACACTAAAGCGGAGCTCAGGGAAAGATCTACCTCCCCCCTGCGGCACCGCCCCCCCCCCCCTCCACAAGAAAAGCCAGAGCCTCCGCATGGCTCCTGGGATCCTACAAGATCAGACTCCAAGTGCACCAGAGCCCCTCCTCCTCACCACAGCACCCACACCAGCACATCCTCCCGCACGCCCGCTGATCTTGACTGCCAGTGTGTGTCCCTGGCTTTGCTCTCTGCCTGAAGCAGCCGTCTCTGCATAGCGCTCTTCCTCTGCCCTGCTGTAAGCAGTGTGAGGACAGCAGCAGCCTCCCGTCCTCACTCCTCACTACCTGTCCTCCTCACCCCTGTCTATACTGTCCATTCTGCCATCTCCATCACAGGGTACAGTAGCACACTACGTACCGCATGTGCGCCTGGATTTGGCATGTGTTTCGTGGAATGTGACTTTGAACCTGAGAGAATCTTGACTCATTTGTTTCACAGACACATCCCAAGATCTCCACATGTGCCTCCAGCTGCTCAGTAGACACTTGGGACAGACAGATCAGGCTACACACGGTGACCAAACTTTAATAATTTTATCGAAGCAGGGAGGAGAGTGCCACCATCATCGACTTCATTTTAAACTCTACCTGTCCACAGGGAACTGGAAGATCCTCTTTCTCTTGACACCAGTGACGCTAAATTATTCACACTGATATGGTCATTCTCAGTAGAAGCAGCCATACACATTATACATTGTTTTTCAAATTACTGAGAACTGATTCCCATTGTTAAGGAAAAAGAAGATTATAATCTTACTCCTGCAAATCTGGCTTGCTATAGTTGGATTTATATAGTTTTTCCATTAGTGATGGTATGAATATGATCTAGGTTCGGTGGCAACCATCCCTTGAATGGTGTATTTTGCTCACTGTCTGGGCACAGTGGTCCCATGTTCTCTCATGATAAGTAAAGGCATCTGACCAATGACAGGTCAGCCGAGTGACCACAGAGGTTTAGCCAATGACAGTGCATCGTGTTGCCAGGCCTTGGATGATGTATGTTGTTTTTCACACCCCATCATGTCGATAAAAGGCCAAGCTGTGGCTTCTGAACCAATGCACCGTCTATTTTTTATTTTCAGTACAATTGTCAATAAATTCATGAGGCATTTAAGAATTTACTTCAAAATTGGTGTTTTATAGGATAATTTTGTCCAACCATAGGTGAGTGTATGTACTCTGAGCAAATATAAACAAAGCTAAGCTACAGATGATCACATTCATTTTGTCTTTAGATTTTTTCTGTTCATGCAGGGATATTGAGATATAGCCCATTGTCATGTGATAGGCATGGGATTGGCAGTTAAATCTCATGGCATTCCTCCCTCTGTTATGCATTTTGATGTCTCCAACTTGAGCCTAGGAAAGCTGCTAGATGATCACTTTCTGAGCCTTGCTTCACCAAAGCACTTACCTGTATTTTTGATTCATTACCTGTATTTTTCACACCATCAGATCAGAAAGCCCTCACAAAAGTTACTGAGTGGCATTACAAGAGGAAAACCGAGAATGGATAGATGTCAGCATGCTAGTTCATGTGGAAATACTACTGATTATTCAACTAAGTGACTGCCTGTCTCTTGACGGCCAGTGTTTGGAGGTTGTCCCCATTTCCACAGGCCCTCCCCCTCGTCCCATTTTCTTGCCTTTCAGTAGCTGCCGTGCCCATTGGGCACAACGCATTGATGAGAGAAGCATCATAAAGTAAAATTACATTGTCTCCCAGGCATTACCCACAGTAGCTGTGCTTTCTATTCTTATTAGTGCATTATATCTTGATAAAGGATTTGTCTCAATAAGCCAGTAGCACTAACTTACTTGAATTGATTACATATATCACAGTTTAAATGCTTTCATCTGACCCATTTTAAATTCATTGCTTTATAATTTCTTTATGAGACAGGATAAGTAGGAGTAGGCAAGTGGATTAGCTTCTATTATATTCTGATTTTCATAGTCCAGAGCACACCATCCGTGTGCCAAAGCCAGTTAAGTCGGTCTTCTACATCTGCAGAAACTATCTGAAAGAAGTTAAAATGTGGTAAATTAGATTTATTTACTAAATTATGTAAATAAGTTATGTTCTCTTTTACAGAACTAATAATTGTTATAGTCTCAATTGCCAAAAAGAGGGGAAAAAAGTTAAGGAAGCTTTTTAAAGCATTGCCCATTATAACTTCCTTCATTGTAGTTCCACAATAGCTCCATTCCATTGACTTGTTGTCTCCTCTTCCTCTTACATCAGCCAAGACTAGGCATGGACAGGGGGGCTCTGACCTCCACCTACTCCTTCTGCCTCTCTGGGATTGCAAGCTTACAGTGCCACATCTGCCATTCTCAGCATTGCTTTAGGCTTGGAATTTGAAAGCAGGGGAGAATGTATTACTTGTTGGAATTAAAAAACACACACCCCGGGCTGGGAAGGTGGTCAGTGGTAGAGCCCTTGCTTTGCATGCTTGAGGCCCTGGGTTCGATTCCTCAGCACCACATAAGCAAAAAGAAAAAAAAAGATGGAAGTGGTGCTGTGGCTCAAGTGGTAGAGCGCTAGCCTTGAGCTGAAGAGCTGAGAGACAGTGCCCAGGCCCAGAGTTCAGGCCCCACGACCTGACCCCCCCCCAAAACAAAACAAAACAAAAAACAAAACCACACACCCCTCCTCACTGCACACACTTTGCCAAGGTTGAAAGGGCACTTTAAGACCAAGGTGACTGAGTTTCAAGATCATAACGAAGTTTCTTAGCTTCCATCATCAGAGCTGAAGACCAGGAATAAAATGGGTGAATTCGGGAGATGGTGGAGAAAGAGAATAGGTACGAGAGTAGATGCCAGAAGACTGATGGAGGTAGAGACATGGGATTTTGACTATAAACACATTTTAACAAAAGAAGGAGTAAGTGAACTAAATATGTGTGCACATCAACTACTGAGCATTTCAATTTCAGCAGAATGTGCAGCCTGATCCTACGATATTAATTAAAAAATCATGGATTAACTTAATGTTTTAATAAAATTCAAAAAATCTGAGAGATAAAAAATCTAATTTTGTGATGACTATTCTCATAATAGGTTTTAGCTTAACATTAAAAACTAAGAGTTGCCGGGCGCTGGTGGCTCACGCCTGTAATCCTAGCTACTCAGGAGGCTGAGATCTGAGGATCGCGGTTCAAAGCCAGCCCGGGCAGGAAAGACCGTGAGACTCCTATCTCCAATAAACCACCAGAAAACTGGAAGTGGCGCTGTAGCTCAAGTGGTAGAGTGCTCGCCTTGAGCTGAAGAGCTGAGAGACAGGGCCTAGGCCCAGAGTTCAAGCCCCACGACCGACAAAAAAAAAAAAAAAACTAAGAGTTTATAGCTTGTGAATGGAAAGATAAGGATTTTTTTTTAATGTGGAGAGCTAATAAATGATATGGTAGTCCCCTCCCCTATGTCCCACCCCTGAGAAGTGTGTGGGTTTAAGCAGCTTATTTTTACAACCTCCAAGGAGCGAAGAAAATCACTGAATATCTTGGGGAGCATTAATAAAATGTGATGACAGCAGCTTTTATTGCTGGGATCGCTGTCATTGCAGACCTCACTCCTTCACAATGAGGACCAGGAGCTGCTTAGGAACTGATGCGAACCTGAGCTGAAAGAATTCCAGCTCCTTGTCATCTCTGTGTTCACAGGAAAGGACAAAGTAGACATTCCTTCCATGACAGTTTTCAATATACAGCAGGTAAGATCAGCAAATGTAAACATTATTTCAGGCAGAGCCTAATCAATTCAGATGGGTTTTTTTTTCCTTTTTAAGATAAGAATAAATTCACATATAATCCAAACATACCCTCAACACCAAGCCTGCTCATGCAGATGTGTTTTCCCCCAGATTCCTGGACCTAAGTAAAAACACATTTCAAGCACTTTAATTTCTTGATTGCTGCCTATTTACTTTGCTTGATAAACTGATGACATCATAATATTCAAAATAGAAGCCAGGCATATAATTGTAGTTGGGGGTCGGGATGGTTGTGGTTCAAAGCCAATCTCTCCACAATAGCTGGTTATAAGTGGCATCCATCCATCCATCATCTAAGCTATATAGGAGACGGAGATCAGGAGGGACATGATTCTAGATGGCCTGAACAAGGAACATTCACTAGAATCCATTTTAATGAAAGAATTGGCACATGGCTGTTATCTCAACTATGGTAGGGTAAATAAGAGACTGAGAGTCCAGAAACGGGCCTTGGCAAAAAGTGAAACCCTGTCTAACAGAAACTAGCGCAAAAAAGAAGAAGGGAGGCATGACCCATCATCAATAGAGCATTTACCTAGGAAACTTGAAGTCTTGAACTGAAACATGCTAACACATACATTGTATTCCAGAAAATACAATTTATAGTATCTGTCTTGAATAAATATGTCATTTCCACCAATCTTAAGTAAATAATTCAAGGTATTCAGTAATATCTATGATTGTTTATTTAGAAGTTATTATAAATTTACTAGCTATTTCAATTCAAAGGGGAAAAAATCTCATTTTTAAATGATGCTTAACAGTAAATTCACTTCATGACTGAAGAACAATATAACATAAAAAAAGTAAGTTTGCGCTCCTTTTAAGGAACATGAGGTCCTAGCTCCAGCAGAGATTAGGTTTTCCTGTGGCTTGCTGGAGGCTTTGAATCGATGCTGAGCCATTCTCTTACCTACTGTGGTTAAGTCCAATCAGTGTGATCCTAACCGAAGCAGGAAGATAGTACGTTAAGTGAAATAGCACTGACTGAGAGTTCTTTCCCTGGGCCCTGGGCCCTGGAGAAAGTTGGGAGAACAGAATTCAGTGTCATTTCATGGCTGGTTCCAGGGGACATTTTAGGAGTTTGATGCAGTGCTGCAGCCTGCCATTCGCTCCACAGGTACCCCAGGATTCTATATAGCAGGCATTTCTCTGACCATGCACGCCCTTTAAATGACTGACAAGCTGCAGCCAAAGCCATCCTACTATGTGAATTTAGAAGCCTGCTAATGGGAAACTTCTTTTTTCCCATTTAAATTGTTGACATTTCATATGACTTGATATGTCCAGGGAACATCATCTTTCTTCTGATTTTTAAAACAGTATTTACTCTGAATTGTAAAAATATGTCCTGCCCTTGTGTATCTCCTTGCCCATGACAGGGCACTGTTCCTAAAAGTGAGTATTGCTTGACTTGAGTGGACTCAACTTGAAGGTACAGAGGTGGTCAGGAGAATAGGCATCAAGAAATCCAGGAAGAGGAACGCGAAGGACGAGGGCTTCCAAGAAAGATCTGGAGATTCTCTCCCCAGCCTGTGGCTTCCCCTTCTCCTCTGCATTTGTATCTCTGTGGTATACCAGTTCACTGTGTCACGGGGGGACCAGGAAGATGTCTGTCGGAGGCACAGGAATTACTTAAGAAAGACACTGCCACCTCTTCAGAAGGACAGAGGAGAAGAGCACTCTGAAAATTTCCTGGTTTCAGGTTTAT